>NC_136057.1:128023551-128368551 GCF_964261635.1 Lissotriton helveticus
TAATAATGTATGTATCTCTGCAGTCGTCCTTGCGACTTGTAGATCATACGTTTCTTTAGATGACGTGAGCCTTGTAGGCGTCTGAAGAAGCACTGTTTTCATTCTGCTTAAAGTGTCTATTCGAATAGAAGTAATTTTCAGACCGGGCCATGCCCTTGCCTCCCTGTCTGGAAAGGAGCTGGGGAACAAAGAACGTCCACAGCACTTGACCTTCGCCGTCGTAGTGACGAGATAAGGAGTCCCGGGCATAAGACTACAGCATCTGCGGTCTACAATAAGAATGTAACTCCCATTATAGAGTCTTTGAAAGAATGGTTCTATTTCAGTTGCAGGTGCGCCTTGCTGGTGACATGAAAGGTTGTATGAATTCCCTTCACAGGCTCCGTGCAAACTAATACCGTTACACAGAAGCGTGCCGCTTAGTGACATAGCACAATTGTTGCCACTAAGAAACACTTTCTGTCCTTTGTTACTGACACATGCATGTGAATAGGGCAGGTTCCAAGTTGTTTTAAGGTACCCTTTTCCCAATTTCTCGTACATGCCAGCCTGTATATATTTTTGGCAGTATTGAAACCTGAAGGTTGAGATTGGAATATTTATGATTCCGTGTATTATCCATTCACTGACAGGTCGTTCTGACATTGTCATTGGTAATCTTTCTAGTTTTTCAATGCTCAAGATTGTATAATCAGCACCCTTCTGCGCCATACCGATTTGTCTATCAGTAAGGTTAAAGATTTGGAATAGTGACGTTGTGTTGATTAAACGCCAAGGCACATAGCCTGAACGCAGATTTTGTAACGTCCAACCAAGCTGTACAATAGAACGCAATTGTGACTGACCATGTTGTAATAACAGTAAGTCTTGCGATAATATATCGATTGCTGAAGCCACAATGCTGTCCAATGAAAAAATTCTGGAGGACAGAGTCATTAACCCATTGTCCACTACAGAAAGTGATTTTTCCAAATTAATACGGTCAATTTCCCGTATTCTTTCTGCTGTCTCAATTTGAGTAACCTTCCAGGCCTCATTGTATGCTGCATATACAGAGGCTGCTATGAAACGCTTATGACGCTGTTTGCGTGGTCCCAGTATGAAATCACGCAAGTCAGCACCATCAGTAAGTAAAGTTAGGTGTTGCTTAATTTCAGGCAGTGTGGAAGACTGTAGCCATTGAAGGCATAATTTGCCCACACTGTAGGTTGTTATTATCCCTGGGTGATGTCTTTGGGGATATCTAGGGTCTGGCCTGGTCATTTTGAACCCCTGTGTTTTATTCAGGAATCTATCTTGACAGTTATTTGTATCTGTGGGCCAGATCAACCATTGTTTCCAATCAGGATGTGTTCTGTTTTGGTTAAGTATATGGTTTATGTCTATTTCTTCATCTGTATCAGAGTTATTGCTAAACATTGTTGGCTTTGGAATAGACAGGTTATTTAAATCTTTGATTTTTGCTAGGCCAAGACAGGTGGTTTGTTGGACGGTGTCATTTAAAAATATCATTTGTTCTGGGATCATGCAGGCTCTAAACAAAGCTTCTATACCCTGTACTTGCCATTCTTTTGTACCCCAAACACTTTTCGAATCAACATTTTTGTCCCAATAATCAAATCCAAAAGTATTCATTTTTTCAAAGAACGAATCAGGATAAATCAATTTTGTGTTGGTTATCATGGTTTTGGTCCCTGTCTTGTTTGACAATTTGTAATAAAATGTTTCAGCATTACTAGTGTTAAAACCTTGAAAGTATGAATATTTGTCATAAACGGTTCTAGAGCTCCCTTTTGGAGGTGTAGCACAATGTTCCCATTGATTATAATTTAAAACATTTCTAGGTTGTGCAGATTTATGCACGAAATGGTTACCATAATGGTTATAGCAGTACATGCTGTCATAATTTGTAGAACCCTGCAAATAATCATGTTTTGTAAATTTAGCAGACATTACTAAGTCAGACATCATATTGTTAATACTTTCAAAGTCCCAATCATCAGCAAATGAGTTTGGTTTTGCAAAGTCACTCAAAGAGATCTTAATTTGGTGTGGATATTTCAGGATCTCGACCGGACCATAAATTTCATAGTCAGTGTTGTCCCAGGCTACCCCACCAGGTATTGGAATTGCTGTGAAGTTGGCTGAAGAAAGTTCTGAAGAAAGTTCTCGTTTCTCGACGTGTGAAGATGTGTGTGGTTTGAGGACCAAGTTGATGTTCTGACTTGCTGTGTCCATTTTAGCATATTTTCCCTCAATGAAGCGTCCCAAGGTAAATACCATGATGAGCCAAAGTATGAGGATAAATGCACCAAAACCCACCCAAAATTCAATCCATGGAGAAATCAGATATGTTTCTTTTAGTTGTTTCAAAAGTTCCTTCGCTTTGTCTTTAAAGGATTTTGATGATGGCTGTGTCTTTTGTTCGCTGAAGCCTTCAGAGGAATCATCGAAGTTGATGAAGTAACCGGATGCAGTTCTGTCAATTGTTCCAATTGGTTCATGATTTTTGTTTCTTGCATTTTCACTTGGTACTTCTGTATAGATTGGTGTGTCTCTACTAAATGTCTTTATTTGGGTTTTCAGAGGTCTAAGTTCTATTGCATTGTTGCATAGTCCTTGTTGTTCTTCTGTAGGCGTTTCGAATGTGATGAGCCTCTTTGATAGGACCTCTGTACTGGTAGCAAACCTTTGTGTTCTGCTACTTATTGGGAGTCCACTTGGCCTACTGTTTGTTATCGGCCACATGTTGTGGTTTTACCAGGTCGATGGATACAACTCGGTTCTCCTTTTTTCCAGCAAGTGGCGGTAGTACAACTGATCTTGTCCCGTTGACAGACAAGACAGGAACTGCTTTTCTGTAAGAAGGCCCAAATTCCTTCTTTACCGCGATCTTTTCCCTGACTAGATCCCCGACTTTTGGAATCCAGACAGGTCTTGCTGGGACAGGTGGTGAATCTTCAGTGGTTGTTGGCTGTTGTTTCAACTGTATGTTGCTCAGGTCTTTTCTTGTTTTGTTTAAGTCCTGCAAAATAGCCAAACGGTCTTTGACATCAAAGGTTTTTTCTGTTACCACTGAAGTCTGACTATCAAGGTCAGAGATCAACATCCTAGTTCCGAATAATAATTCGTACGGACTGAATCCCTTCAGAGAATTTCTTGGCAAGTTATTTAGACTACGTTGGACACTTATTAGATGTTTGACCCACCCAGCTCCCGAACCTAATATCCTTTCTATTATAGATTGCTTTCTGTCTTGGTTTTTTCTTTACACCATCCCATACCCTCAGGAAGGAAGTGAGAAGATTCCCGCTGGGCTGTGCTCATTTGGCCATTCCTTCCCCCCCCAGGCTGGATTGCCTGAGAAAAAGAAAAATTGGTCGAACGTAGCATGCTCTTAGCGTATATGCCATTTAGACTCGCAAATCTTGTATAACAGTCCGGACGTCAGCCGAGTGCTGTGGATCTACATTATAAGTGGAACTAGCCTGTGTATGTTAATCGCAAGCCATTCTTTTTGCTGGTAATATTATCTGCCTTGATACGACGAGGTATTAAACTGCTTCTCTCCCCACTGCGATCTCTGTTACAGTTTGGGCAGTTTTTTACAAACATGGTGTAGTGCAGGCTCATGCCTGGCCACCAGTACCGTGATTGTAATTCTTCCAGAGAATCTTTTAATTTAAGGTGTCTGTGACCCTCGCCCATGTGTGCGTCTGCGATTAACAAGTTTCTCCTGTCCATGTTTGGAATCACTCTATCCCCCACTCCAGGGATTCGAGCAAAAGGGACGGAGTTTGCATCGATTATGTATGTATAATTGAGTGGATAGTTGATCGGTAACGCTGAGCAGTCGCCTTTTGATGACGTTTTCACTGCCAGCAATGTTTCGCCGTCAATGTATTTTAATGTACGCTTTTTTCGATCTACGGGAGCCGATTTAGTGGCTGCCGCTGCGGCTGTCTCAGCCAATGAATTCCCCACAACGTGAACGCCATCACGTTGATGACTCAGTGAGTGAGTCACGTGAGTCTTTGGTAGTTCTTTCTTCAAAAGAGCTACTTGTTCCCAGAGAAGTCTCTGCTTTATTGGTGCACCTGTGTCATCTTTGTAACCGTTCTGAATCCATGTCTGCAAATCCTTGTTATATGCTTTGACGCAGAAATATGAATCTGACACTATAAGTGTCGGGAATTCGCGATCCGCATTATCTAGCGCCATTTTCAAAGCTAATATTTCAGTTTGTAGTTCTGAATTAGTTTCTACTGAGTGTGATTTTGTTAATAGAGGTCTTAGTTTACCTCCGTGCCACACTTCTTTTGTAATCTCACATGTGGGATTGTATGCATGTTCTCCCCAAACGGAGGGTTGAGCATGTCCGTCTGTATAGATTACACAGGCGTAATGTCTTAGAGGCAGAATGTCGATTGGCAGAGGATACGTTTTTTCATATTTTAGATTTTTTAATTCTTCTAGTTCTGGATCAAAGAAGTAGTATACTTTGTCCGTTGTGATTGAATTTACCCATTGCAACCAATCTGGATCCAATGTTGTTGTTGGTAAATTACACGGTGTTGTTAATGCCTCGAAGGCTGATTCAGCTGTTCTGACTGTGATATGTCTACCATCAGCTATGTCTTTTTCTCTAGCTATTGCGGTTTGAACTGCTTGAACCATTTTTCCTTTGTTGCTGAATCTCTGTTCAGCTTTTGTGTACAAATGTGATTTGAATGCAATTGGTACCTTTTCTCCCTCATTAGAGGTCAGGTATGTGTATCCGCATTTCCCTGGGATGACTCGGATCACAAGGTTGCGTGTATTATCACGGGTTTCTAATTTTGTTTTAATTAGCATGTCTGTTTGTAAGGATCTCAAAATTTCTGTGTGTGTTTGAGTCCAACTGGATCTTTTAAAGTCTGGTTTAATTAGATCGTAAAGGGGCTTGACCCTTTCTGCGTAGTTAGCAATGTAAGTTCTTCCGAAATTTAGGAAGCCTAGAATTGACTGTAGGTTTTTTAGTGTTTTAGGAGCTTGGATTACGGCACATTTCTCTAGGAAATTGTCTGCCAGGCTTTTGCCTTCACTTGATAACTCATATCCTAAGAATAGGACCGTCAGATGGGCAATTCTGGACTTTTTGAAGTTGAATTTGTAACCCTCTGCAGCGAAACCAAGTATTATGGTGTTCACTCTTTTCAAGTGAGTCTCCAAGTCATCATCTGTTAAGTAAATGTCATCGACATAAGATAATGCTTCATCATCATATTGTTGTAGTAATTCTGTTACTCTCGCTGAGAATACCCCCGGGCTATTCTTGTACCCCTGGGCTAACCGACAGAATTGTTTTTGAGTGCCATTTACTGAGAATGCAGTTAAATATCTGCTCTCTGGTGCTATGTTTTGACAAAAGAATCCGTTGGAGATGTCCAAGGTTGTTTTGTATTTTGTGCGCACTATGTTATTCATTAGTGCAGCACTGTGTGAGTTTTGCACTGCAAAAGTTTTGCAACATGTGTTAAGGTGTCGGTAATCCAAAACTAGACGGTACGAATTGTCTGGTTTGGAGACCGGAAACAAAGGATTGTTCATTTGTGAGGTGCAAGTTTCAATCACCCCTTGGTATTCTAGCTGATCTAGGATTTCATTTACTTGTTTTTTAGCTTCTTGCTTAATTGGGTACTGCCTTTGTGCAGTTGGTTGTGATTTTAACTGGACTTTGGAGGAGGAGAATCCTCATCCCATCCTACATGATTTTTATATAAAGCAGGTGCTAAGGCCACTGCCCACTTTCTAGCAAGTGTGTATTTTTTATGAATCGGTATTTGATTCGAGAAGGCAGGCATAATTACTACTTCGCCATGAGGGCACTCCCTGACAAACTCTGGTGGCCAGTCTTTTTCAGCTAGAAGGATGTCATAGCCTTTGGATAGGTTATCCCAAAATAGTCCCCTTATTTTCCTAGTCTTATCTCCCTCTATACGTAATGTTATCTCGTATATTTTGTGGGGCTTGCTAACTCTGGTATCTGCAGTTTCCACTTGAAGGTATTCATTCGTGTCCACTGTCTCCAGATGATTCATAAGGACTTTGCGAGCTATGCTCACCTCTGCTGCGCTGTCTAGCATTGTCTGAGCCCACTCTCCGTTTTTCAATTGTGTCCTCAGTATTCTCGGCATTGTTAACTACCTTGATACTGGCTACCTTCTTTTTTGGAAATTGTGATTTCTTTTTCAGTTGAGCAGGTTCCTTGTCTTTGGACTTGGCGTGCTCTTCTGATCGTCCTCTTCTTTCCGATTTCTGCGAGGAATTCTGAAAAGATTGAGAGGGACGTGTATCAATGTCTTGATATCTATCAGGTTTTTTAATATTATCCCTATTTCTAAGGTTATATCTATTCCCAGAGGGTTCACTCTGAGGTGACCTTTGTCTCGGGTTTGGAGATTTCTCTCTTCGCCTAGGAGACCTTCCTCTGGACTGGAATTTCTTTTCTTTTGGATTGGATTGTTTGTTTCCATCCCAGTTCTTTTTTGGTGAATTATTATTATTAAAAAATATTTTTTCTGGACTTGTAGTCAGTTGCGGTTTTACCGGTATTCCACCTAGACTATCTCTGCCTAGTTCTTCATAGGATTTTTCTATGATTCTGGCAATTTCAGCTGGTTGGTCTGCTATATCTGTCTCTTTTAACCTCTGGCGGATCGCCACGTTTGCTGCTTCACCTTTTATGTTGGCTAGTAATATAGCCGAGACCTGCTTGAAGTCTTTCAGTAATTTCATACCAAGAGTTAAAGCAGGTTCTGGACCGTATTCATCTTGAATTTGTTTTAGCACATCTGGTATCACCGAAATGGATGGGACACCGTGCGTTTTTGTGTAGATGGAAGCAAAGACTGTACCCCAAGTGTCACAGTCCTCAATGTGTGGTGCGATTCCCATTGGGAGACATATAGTCAGAATCCTGTGTTTTTCTAATGGGGTGGTGTCAGGAAACACCGCCTCTATTTGGGTAATTTTCTGTGCCAACCAGAATGGTATTTGTTCCCGTTTTGCTGGGACTTTACCTAGGCAGGATTGGATGTTCTGTGGTGTAATTTTATTTGTGTTCCCCTGGTGAGGGGTCAGCTGTGGTAGTTTAATCGCTGGCTGAATTGTAGAAGTCCGCATTACATACTGAACTAATTGTCTGTGAATTTTTAGTAGTTGTTTTAGCTGTATTAATAGCTCTGGTGCAGGCATCTCGTCGATGTCTGGATGTGGTGTGTATCCGGCTAAGACCGGCCACGTTGCTCCTGGTCTTCCTAAAGGACCGAGCCTTGTAATGTGATTATTATGTTTTAGGGCGCCATCAAATAAGAGCAAATGCTCTTGGAATTTGAGTGGTACTTCCACCTCCTCGAAAGGAGTGTACGTTTCTGGAGGAACCTCTATTTTGTAATAGTGGAAGTACTTTGTTACAGCATTTGCTGCTGGAAAATGTATCCATGTATAGTATACCTCTGTCTGCCGATATTCGTGTGCCTCGATTACGAATATGACTGTGCCACCTCTAGGTGTCAGTCCATTTTCTATAAGTTTTAAGGTTATAGATTTCCTTTTGGCGACCGGAATGAGTATTATATCCGCGTCCGCATCTAGTGCAGCATTATCAGCTGCTGCTATTTCAGCCGCTAATCTAACTGCTTCTCTTTCTCCATCACTGTCTCCCATTTTACAGACAGGATGGTATTATGTTTATTTGCAGATCAGGTTTCTTTATGGAAACAGAGATTAGGTGCACAATATTTTGGAACTGTTTTATCCTTCAACGTTGACTATACCAAGAACCATACATAGGAGTTCCCTCCTGCGAGGTTTTGGAGGATTTATAACCTTTCACCCACTCCAGACGTCTTTGGAGTATTTGGGAAAAGGGGTCTGAGTGAGAAAGCACGACTGAGTTACTCTAAATGTCTTACGTTAGTTTTATCGCCCTTTCCAAACGCGTTGGGCGCCATGTAGTGTAGTTCCTATTTTCCCAATAGGCTCTGCGCATTGGAATAGTACCTACAGCAGTAAAGGCCTAGGCCAGACGTTAACTAGGTCTACTACTGTCGATACTAGACTTAATTTTTGGGTTTGCCAGCTAAGCTCAGAGTTCGCTAGAAACTTTCTCGAATGTTCAAGGAAGGATTAACTCCCCTGATTAGACAAGAAGGGATTTAGTTTCTGACAACCATAGAACATGACAACTTTGCTCTCCCCTAATCAAGAGTATATCTCGAGAGTCGTGTGAACAAAAGGCAATTTATTTTACTCAGTCAGTACGTGCATTCTTAGTCTCATCAGAATGTAGAGAAAAGGAAGAGACGGGTGTGTTCAATAAAAAGATGTTATTTATTGATCAGTCTCTTTTCTCGTACAAGAGAAATGGATCGATATTATTGCGATACTTATAGTTAAGTAAAGTGCATACATTAAAAGCAATAGTATAAAATAATACTGTAAAAACATTGATATGGTTTCTGAGCCATATGATGTTTTAAAATGATTAAAATATATTTACATACACACATACATTTGACTAAACGTGCTCAACTGGTGTTTCTAAATACGCCTACCCCGTGTACCTGACCTAAGTCTAATGCGTGGGCGGGAATAGAAAGTTACAGTTTAAGTTAAGTTTGTTTTTGCCAAGTGAATAACTAAAGAATTCTCTAGGAGGGGTTATTCAGTTCTGTACCTGGAATTTAGGATGAATGAGGAATGGTATCTCTTTCTCTGCTCTCGATATTCCAGGCTGCCTGCGAGGGCTACCCGGAAGCGCCGGTGCTGGGTCTCTCGGCTTGAGATAGCAGCGCGTCTCTCAGCGCGTCAGGAAGGCGGGGCTGCTGCCTGCGGGGTCTGCTTCTGCTCTCGGCTTCGGCAAGTGTGGCTGCTCCGTCTTGTCACCACGCGTGTGTTTTGCATAGGGCAAGATCGGCAATATTTATACCTTAAAGGTGCCGGGATTGACGTAAGGATGGACATAGGTACGTCAATAAAGATGTCATACGACTTGCTCGTTAGCACATTCTTTACTAAAGTTCTCTGTGAAATCAAAACAATGGCCGCACGGATTATCCAGGTTGTCATAGGTTTGATTTGTTATGAGAACGTCGTATGCCTTATCAGGGGCTGGAGGAATATCGCTTGTCTAATTAGATCTCAAGCGTTATGACCTAATCAGATAACACGTTCCTGTGCCGTAGTGTGACTGCGTCAGATAACGGTATCTGCATCATGGGGAATTTCTTGCCTCATGGGCTGACTGTTAGTTAACTAGCTAGGTAGTTTAACCAGAATAGGGTCAGGAATAGGGGGATCGATTCAGAACCTATAGAAATACACGACACTATTGGTGTGTAATGCAGAAGTATAATTACATTTACTATCTCCCACCTGAACATGATCTATGCCTTAAATACAAAATGATGCAGTACTGTTTAAAATAGGTACAGGGATTGCTTTGTCATCAGTGACATTCCGATCCTGAAAATGCTGGAAATATTGCGTAAAATTAAACTTTTCAAAATCCGACATTTCATCTTTTAGCCAAGTAACATTTTCATATTCAGTATATTCATTCATACAGGCCGCAGGATCTAACAACCCTTCTCCTCCATCTCCCAATGGGTCAAATCCCTGATGTTCTATGTATGCTAAAATTGCTTCGTAGTCCTTATCAGAGTATCGTTTCGGATCTGCTATATAATGCACATACATCATAGATAACAATTGGAACCAAGCCTCACAACTTCCCAAATGTGATAAAGGCAAAGAAATTAATAGGTCATGACGGTGCATTACAGAAGGTAAAAGGCCACAACCACAGCAATGTGTAGTATCGGTAGCATTATGGGCTTGATGAAGCATTTCAATGTATACATTTTTACTGTACGTTTCACAGTGCCTTTCCTTATGTGGAGGTAAAGTATAGAATAAATGCTCTGGGGGTTGTGTTGTGGTGCCCAAAACCTGGTGCATAGGATAATGAAATTCTAAATAAACAAATACACTCATCAATATTACAAATAAAACTGTGATTGTCACTACAAAGGCTATGTTCACTCGGATAGCCCAACTAGAAAACATTGGTACATCTACAGGGAAATGACGGCGGGTAAGGGGGCGTTCTTCTTCAGGAGAAAAACGGGCAAAGGGATACATTCTAGCTAAAAGTCCAATCAACTAAACTCGGAGAACTGCAGGCCAATTGCCAGAGGGTTTCTTCTTTCCTGTGTCCGTCTAGAGCCTCACAGACAGGTCTACTATCGTTCATCAAAAAGAAATTTCCCACACTGTATTCCGTTGTCGCAACCTGGGCCCAAATGCAACTTAATCTTTCTTTCTGAACAGAGCTTCACAAAGAGTTCCAAGCTCTCAACGGGTTCAGTCCAGTGTCTCGCTCAGTACCCCAGTGAAGAGCTAATCAGCCCTGTAACTCAAAGTCTTTCCCTATCTCCTAACATCTGGACCTGAGGTGCCGTGTTGTTTTCGGGACCGCAGGTTATCTCGAAGATGGCCAGGCTGTTCCTGATCATGAAACGACACAGAAGCAGAGGCACTTGGTGCAACAGAGATCTCATGTGCCCTTGGAGTATCAGCCACATTAACAGATCCAGAAGCAAGGGCTGATTCAGCTGACGGAACCTCTCTTGATGTTGACAAACCTTCCTCTCGCCCTTCACCAGATTCAAGGGCGTCAGAGAAAGGGACAAAGCTAGGGCCTCGCTCGCCCTCCTGGGTTAGAACTCCTTCTCGGTTCCGTTGATCAAATGGAAGCAGGGGAGGCAACTTCTTCAGATGAGAGACCTGTATCCAATGTCTCTTTCCGTCCACCTTTACCGCTGTTCGAGTGACCAGCAAGATTTAATGGGGCTTGCTCCACCTTGGTTCCGAACTCGATTTCCGTTGATAGTTTTGAACCAAAACCCACTGTCCAGGCTCGAGGCGATGTCCAGGACATGTCCAGAGGCTGCAGTACTGCTGATACCTGTTGGTGAATGCAACGCAAATCTTTAGTCAAAGCGTACAAGTAATCTGTCATCATAGGATAATCAATATCACAAAATGATCTGGGTCTCAGGACACCCCAAACTTTGGCAGGCCGACCAAAAACGACCTCATAAGGTGATAAACCAGCTCGGGAATGGGGAGTTACTCGTAGTGACATTAAAGCTAAAGGTAATGCATCAGGCCAGCTCAGCCTGTGCTTTCTTGGATCTTTGCCAATTTTAACTTCAGAGTTCCATTATACTTTTCAACCAGTCCTGCAGACTGCGGGTGTCGGGCCGCATGGAATTTCTGCCTGATTCATGAACCATTACACACATGTTGGACTAGTTCTGCATTAACGTGTACCCCGTTATCTGTCCAGATCACCCGGGACAATCCATATCTAGGGAAAAACTCTTATCAGGGCTTTTGCAGTGGCCAGGGCAGTGTTATTTTTGGTTGTGTAGGCTTCCACCCATTTACTGAAAGCACACACCACAACCAATACATATTTCAAATTGTTCACTCTTTCTAATTGGATATAGTCCATTTGTATCACCTCAAAAGGCAGAGAAGGTGGTACAAAATTTCCACTAAGGACTGTCTCTCTCCCCCCAGGATTGTATTGTAGACAGACCATGCAATTCTTAACCACATGGGTAGCAGTTTTGGGAATATTATGAATGTTCCACACGGGGTCTAAAAGCGCACAAATGCCTTTTGCACCAATGTGAGCAGGACCGTGAGCCATAGTGACTACCGCATACACTAGTGCATTAGGTAACAGCCATCTTTGTTTCTCTGTCGGATCAATCCAACAATTATTCCTGTCCAATCTTCCTACTTCCTGTTCCCATCACACTAATTCATCAGGGGTAGCTTCTTTCTGCAATTCTCAAACACTCTCTATAGTGTTATCAAACATCGTAGTCTCCGCCACCCACCTAGCAGAAGCGCTGGGGAACATTGTTGACATTTTAGTTTGTGCAGTTTCTTTTGCTGTCTGATCAGCAAATGCATTGCCCTCGCCTGTGGTATCTATGATTCTCTTATGTGCACTGGATTTGATGATCGCTACTTTCTTGGGTAATATCAAAGCATTTAACAATCCTACTATCAAAGGGCCATATTGTATTTTCTGACCATGGGAGGTAAGAAACCCTTGTTCTTTCCACAGACGTCCAAAAATATGGGCTACGCCGAAGGCGTACTGACTGTCTGTATAAATATTTACTCTCAATCCCTCACTCAGTTCACATGCTCGTAACAGAGCTATTAGTTCAGCTGCATGTGCTGATTGATGGGAAACCCGAGAGGTCTCCACTACAGTACGAAGGGTGGTGATAGCATAGGCAGCTGTTGTTGTGCCATCTGGTAATTTAAAACCAGAGCCATCCACATACAACTCCCCTTGGGGGTCAGATAAAGGAGTGTCTGTGAGGTCTAGTCGTCCCTTCGTTTCTTCTTCAGTCCGAAATATACAATCATGGACATCGTCCTTTTGTTCATTTGACGGGAGGGGTAGTAACGTGGCCGGATTCAGAGTGGCACACAGTTTAATAGTAATATGGGGAGCAAACAAATTCCATTCATATCCAGTCAATCGTGCACTCGTAAGGTGCTAGGTTTTTGTTTGATTTAACAATATGTCCACAGCATGGGGTACCATTACTGTGAGATCAGTATTCAAAACGATCCCTTCCGACTGTCAAATGGCAACCGCTACAGCTGCAGTCACCCTCAGAAAGCTAGGAAGGGCTCTGACGACATTATCCAATACCGCCGAAAAGTACGCACAAGGTCTTTGCTTACCACCAAATCCTTGTGTTAACACTGAAAGCGAACAACCGTACACCTCATGCACATAAAGTACAAAAGGTTTACGGTAGTCAGGAGTACCCAAGATGGGTGCAGAACAAAGTGCAGATTTCAGAGAGTCAAAAGCGTCTTGACATTCATCCATCCAGTCAAATGTAACAGAGGTTTAGCAAGAAGAGAAAAATTAGGTATCCACTGGCGACAGTAAGAGGCTATGCCAAAAAAAGCACGAACATCACGTTGAGTACAAGGCACAGACATGTTAGAAATAGTAGCTATACATAGGAACTGGGGTCACCAGTTCCTCGGGGAGGTGTAGCTTGGCCTGAGCAGGTAGGCACACGAAGCTTAGGTGTAAAGTGACCACACAGCACACACATCCACTGAGGCACGGAACGCACACAATGAATGAGACCACACCAGTAAGTTTGATTAAAGCAAGGTACTTTTATCTAGATCACGGTTCAGGGAAATCAGGAATCAATTCAGTATCTCTTCACAAACATTTTTCATTCAGCATGAATAAACATTTTCTCCTGTAAGGCAACCAATTCATTAAGACGTTTCCTCAAAGCATTTCCTTAAAGATAACCATGTCATTAGGGTAGAGTAAACCTTTCCTTACTCAGGAATAAACATTTCAAGAATCATGAATAAACATTTCATTGTGTCAGGAACCAGCAGGTTATTAAACAAGAGCAAAACGTGTCATGAGGCTGGAGTAAACCATTTCAGTAATCTGAAGTAAATCCCTCAATCATCACTTTCCGCGGTAATAAACACTTCCTCCTGCCAGAGTAAACATCTCCTTGATCAAGAAGAACATTTCATTGGGAAATCATAACCATTTCATTACTCAGCACTAAGTATTTCATTCGGCACCAATAAGCCCTGCATCAGGCTGAAAATGAGCATTTCATTAATTCCAACAGTGGCAGGCATAAGGCTACCGCGGCTGGGATTCAACTGTACCCCAGGCAGGGGTTAACTTTTGTCAATTGAGGCCCCCCACAAGGTCTTCAGGTGCCCTGGCCCAGGTCCAGTGCTTTAAGGGGGCCAAATAGGGCCACCGGGGCCCAACAACAGTGTTCCCCAGGGAAGGGGCGAACTCCTTGCCTCCTCTGGCCTTCCGTTCTCCTCCCCGGGGTTTACCTCGCTGTCTTTGGCCTCTCGGGGCCCTTGTGTAGGCTCAAGGGGCTGGGGGAGGGCTCCGGCTCCTCTTGGAGCCCTCTAGTAGGCCCCGTGCTGTTAGGGTGACCGGTCCTGGGCCTCCGTCAGGCTCCACCAGCCTCGGGACCAGTCAGGGGCAGAGCAGTGGCGTCATGCGGAGGAGGGAGGGCTCTCGGCACTCCCGAGCCCTCCGGTACAGGGATGTCCTGTTCCCGGGCCCGTGAGGACATGGGCGGCCCGGGAACCAACCAGCAAGCAGTCCGGGGCGGGCGCGGCAGTGTATGCCTATCGCTGCGCGGTGCCGATGGGGCGTGGCCAGGGATGCCGCGTCCCCTGTCACGTGATGGCAGGTGGAGGCTTCAGGCCTTGTCGGGCCTAGCGCGGCCTGACAGGAATTCCAGTGGCCCTCTCCTGACACCAGGGGCCGCCGCTCTGGGTTGCTTAGTGGGGGCAGGAGGCGCCCAGGTGATCGTGGCGGCCTCCCCAAAGGCTCCGGGGGCTGTGGCGACAGTAACGCGACGGTGGCCCCTTCCTGGCACTGGGGGCCACCGGAGGCAGATCGCAGTGCTCCGGACAGCAGTGCTCCACAGGCGGTCTCCCCTGCGGTGAGTTCTTGGACCAGCGCTCCTCTCTCACAGCGCTTCACAGACACAGCGCGCTTCAGGGGACACAGCACTCAGAAGGCACAACACCAGGGCACAGGGCAGCACAGCGCTGTGAAGTCCCCGTGAGGAATCAAATATCCTTCTCAGGGGTCTTACTAATAATTAGTCCATTCAAAAGCAGCAAAAAGTTGACAGAGAATCTGAAATATGAAAAAGACATCTTTATTAAACTTAATTAAGTGAGGCTACGTCACCCAGCTGCACCTAAAGCAACTGAATGAGGCAGTCTGCCAGAATGGTCTTAGTTCAGACCTTTTATACCATTTATTATGCCCTAGGCATGCAAGGGGGTTGTACCAGTTACATTCCTAAACAAATGAAAAAGCTAGAGAGGCAACAGGTGAGTAGCCTTTGGGGTTTTAGCAGGATATGGGCAAAACATTATAATTGCAGGGTTCATAAAGGTTACAGTTGACAAAGGTAAAAAGCCGGACAAACCCATAATAAAAATGGTCACCTCCCCATCGTAAATATACCATAAAAGGATGGAGCAGAAACAGATGAAACAGATAGAAAATAAGATTAGGCATGTTTGTGTATAATACAAGTTTATGGCGTCCTGTCCTCTGATCCCAAATCTTGATCAGCTAGAGGGCAGGAACTGGTTTGGCAAGGTTAGCCTCAGGCAACAGAGACAGCTTTCGCCGGGTCATGCAGGAGTCAGCACAAACCCAAGCTAAGGTGTATATGTCCTAAATACTTATTCAGCCACAGTCAGGGCCTATGTAAAGGGCAACCACAAAATGGCTGCCATGCACAAAATGGAACCCGAGGGTTCAGAACAAAACCTTCAAATACACAGTGAATCCATTGGTGTAACATGACGAAAACACTCATACTTGCTGAACTCACTGTTTACGGTTTGCTGTTACCAAAATCATAACAGAATCATGACATTTGAAGCACAGGTTCAGAATTCAAGGAACCTCACCCGTACATGGAAAAGTACCCCCTTGGCTGAAGCACAGAGGAAAGCCCATATATGGCACAGTTGATTAGTTTGAAACCAAGCTAGGCTATTATGGGGGCAGGTCAAAAAAGGTGACTCCCTTTCGTCTTGGTGCCCAGGAGGACAGGCATTTGTCACCCCGAGTGGGACGGGTATGCTCAGACGTGAGTCCCGTGCTCTCCATGCCACTGGAATCAAGCTATCCAGGCTGATGAGGGCTGAAAGCCCGAAACCGGTCCTTGGATGCTTGTTTCCAGTCCAGGGAGGACTTGGCTTGGCAGTTCGGGCTGGACTGTACCCATGGAGCACAGGGTCAAGACTTATTTTATTATATGGCTGGGTTCAAACTGGAATGGCATGGTGAGCAAAAAAACGATGGATTTAGGCCCAGATCTCTGTACTGGGGTGAATGTATGACATTGTTCTGCATTCTGTCCATCACCTGTTGTTTTTGCAGGAGGACAGGCACGGCGCCTCTAGGAATGCGCTTGAAAGGGTATCACGTGACTTCTGCCTGCACTGAGCTGAGATGGGGAATAGAAACTAAGATGGCATCTGTTTAGCTAAGGCCCGATCCCCGTATACCTAACACACAAACCTATTTACAACGGGTTTCCGAATGGGTATATTACGCATATTGGATACATTAAGCTAATATTATGCGCAATACCAGATTTTTATCCTTCACCCTACTCTCACTCGGACCACATTTTTATGTCCGCCTTTTTTAATGGAGTTCTCTCCACCCAAGCTATTTATTGCTTGAGTAGTGTACATTGATCGTGGCAGTAGGTTGGCTGTGAGGACCAGGGGTGTGTTCTTGTCGGTGCTTGCATGCATTCTCTGCTGTTTGTGTTATTGGACGGTTGTCCATCACCTGACTGGTTGTGCCAACTGTCCATGGCATGATGATGAGGCCCCTGTTTTAATAAATGAGGTATCACTTTGTCACCTTTTTAGTTAAGGCAAGTTTATTTTGAGTTTCTTGACTTTAACCCCTTGCATGCTCATGACTGCTCCTAGCCGTCATGCGTCACGGTTGGCGTGTGCGCACGACGTCCCGGAGCCGTCCGAATCCTGCCCAACGTCTATTTCTCCCGTGCAGCGCGGAAAATCAACCCGCATCCAAGGAGTTAAGTACACCCCCCTCCCAACCCCCAGTGAAAACTTGTTTACTGAAAATTGTAAGTGAAATCGTACTGTCCTGTTTATCTAGAATGTAGAATAAATACTAAATGTTGTTGCTAGAACGAAAAATGTAGACCAAGTTTCCTTTGTTGAATACCCACCCCTTATTTAGAAGGGAGAAATTCTTCAATCTGTTTCCCGCAAGTTGTGCTGATTGAGACTAGAGTTTTAAGGCTTTGATTAACGGAATGTTGATTAAACAGTAAATCTCACCAGAATTATGAAGAATGGTCATGGCGATGAAAGCCATATTTCATGAGTCCCATTGAAATGTTTAATGTTTTTAGGTCGAGCATGCGCTGCTCTACGAGGCATACTATATTGGAGTATGTAATTGAAGCCCCACCCATATTTGTCATTGGCTTGTGTCATTGTCCTTCTTAAATATGGCTTCTGATTGGTTAATAGGCTTGTTAGTCCCTTCTTTGTCCTGCCTCGTCTTCATTTGCAGCCTTCCATGGCGACTGTCCCTTTTACTTCGGTTGTTACATGTATGCTTCAAGTAGAGCCTGGGAGCACTATTTTCTTATTTGGTTTTCTTCTGTCTGATGTTGCAGGCAGGACACGCTTTCTCTCTCGATGCTTTTTTTAGGTTGAGCTAGAAAGTGCATCCGTCTCTACGAGACCTTCTGTAATCAGTCTGTGGACATAAAGTCCATCCCCTTTCTTGACATTGCTTTTCAAATGTCTGTCAGCGTCCTTCAAAAATACCTGCTTGCTAGTGGTCAGTCCTGCCTCTTTGTCCCTCCTTTCTCTCTTCTGCTCCTCCCACAGAGCAGGGACTTACTACTGTCTCATTCCACTATAGTTCTTTTTCTGTTCTTGAGGGACTATTTTTTAGCTTGGATTCCTGCTCTGTTATTGTTTGTCTGTGTTCAACTTCAGCTCCCTACCTGCTTATATTTAAATATGTGTTAGTCCTATCCCCTCTCAATGCCACAGTTACATTGCTGTTGCCTCCCCTGCCGTGCTTCCCGCTCTGTTGCTTGAATTTTATTTAGGTTTATTTAACTTGTGGCACTTTTAGAAGTTCGTCAGTTGGGCTTTGTTTTGGTAGGATAGCTTGGTTTTGGCTTCCTTCTAAGGTTGGATTTGGCTTGTTTTTTTAAAAGAAAATCCTGTCTGCCTCTGCTCACTTCTCATTCGTCTGTGCACTTAATATTCCTATGCTCTCCACCCCCAACCCCTCCCACGATAGTGCTTGTGTGGGCCCCCACCACCCCCTCCGATATCGATCAATGCTTTTTAGTTGTTTTTTTAATGCACTTTAGGGCTAAGAACATTTCCAGGATCATTCACAGGATGTTGAACCGACTGCGGAGGCTCAAACACGAATCCCCAGCTCCGAAGTCTGCATCTCTGACTGCTGAGCCACGTCCTTTCGCTCTGGGGATCCTGCTGGAGTCGCTCTTTGTTCGCCTCAAGCCAAGCATTAGCAGCAGCTCGCTGTTGGGCTTGTTGTTTCATTCCATAGTGCTTTGCAAAAGCACCAGCTACATTACACATTTCAGTTTCATATTTTTGGTACACACGGGAGATTACTTGGCAGCTCAGGACATTCCTTGTCTTCAATAGAGCTGCCGATTATTCTCCTCATGTCTACAAAAAATATGAATATGTCATTGGGTAATGTTACTGGTGTTCGCTGCTTAGAGATAATGCTCTGATTCCTTGGCAGGGTCTGTTTTTATCAGATGGTGATGTCAGCAGCACAATCAACGACAGAGATTAGATGGCTGTTAAAATGTGTTAAATATCACACTGGAGCCATAGTTTAAAGATCGTGAAAGGGACTGGGGTGCTTGTTTCAACATGTAGGGGCTTGATGGGAGAGGGTGCAAGGAAACGTGGGGAAGACTATTGGTAATAACCCATCAGGGTTATTGGCAGCGCTTATCCGTATTCTAATTTTTGTAACATTTTCTATTTCTGTTAAGGAGCGCCTATCACCAAGACCCAGCACTATATAAATTAGAATACAAATATAGTGATTGCGTTTTATTTTAATTTTATCAAAATAAGATTTACTGTCCCAATTATACATAAAATAAATGTTGTCTGCTACAGCTTCATTTTCTTTTTCTTGTGTGTGTTTGCTTGAAGGGAGGGTGGGTGTAGTTTCTCTTGCCTGTCAGTTGCGTGAAGTCAGAGGGGGCTGCATGCTGTCACTGCTGCCTGGGCCTGGCGTGTAAAGATGGTCTCATCTCCATGCTGCTTCCTTTTTGGTTCATAGCTATAATGGAGTATCATTTACTACGTATCTCTGGAATCACCAGGGTTCATCTCTGTAGTTATTTTTCGGTTTTTATTCTCTGTGCTGTTTCTTGGCCAGAGGCAACAATTGTCTTGTTTTTTATTAACCTAATTGTAGCAGGGAGACTTATAGTGTGCACTCTGTCAACATGTGGACAGGCTACTCTCTGTGTTGCTTCGCGTCTAAATGCTGTTATGTTTGGCTTGGTGTACATTGTGGGAAACCTGGCACGCATCTGATGCCTTGGGCAATATTTTATTGAAAATCAAGTATTAAAATAACTGGGGTGGGAATGTCTTGTTGGAGGTTGGGCGTCTGCTGTGGTGCATTCCTGCAGCGTCACTCAGATCTATGTTTACACAGGGCTTCCTGTAATGGGTTCCCTGTCTGTCTCATGTTGCTCTGCTGGTAGCCTCCCCTCACATTCTCTTTCCGGCATAAGCTCCAGGACCGCTGTGATTCGCTGTTACTGGGTTTCTTTGGTTTTCAGGTCTCTTTGTCAAAGCGCCAGGACACCCCTTGGGGTAGCCGTGCGCTCTAAAAGAGTGGTATAACATAACATAACATTCATATGTGGGTCAGAGGGGCATCTGTTCGTTGTCATGAGACTCGGGCGTCCGTGGCAGGAATTCCAAGGCACGTCACTCATTCTGCCAGACTTAGATGCTGCTTGTTGACATCAGTCACCAGCGTTTCACTCCCTCAGGGCCTTCACTCACCTTCCATGTGACACATTCCAAACATGCGCAGAAACACAAACCTGCACCCGGGGTCATTTTTGGATTCCTCTTCTTTGCATAAATCCGTACATTTCAAAATCTAATTATTTTTAGTGTGTGTGTGTGTGTTTTATTTTTTCACATACACTGGTAGCTCCTCCCAGTGTTGGTAAACACTGACAAAACAAGACACACACCACTGTGAGGACTAGCGTGCTATGAGGACCGATCCCTATAGCGTTTGCATGTGTGCGTGTGCTAATTACAGCATCTTCTTAACACGTTTGTGCAATCAGCCTCTCACTAGCAGGAATACAAGAGTCCTGCAAATAAATAGGAGCAACTCTGAAAACAAGCCATATTCTTGAAGACCTGCAGATTTATTTATTTATTTATTTACTTGGGTGTATAGACCACCTGGCACATCTGCATTCACCTCTGCTTACATTAATAACTGACCAGATAAACTTATATTTGCTTTACCTCAAGATCTGAAGCTTCCTCTCTGAGTCCATCAGCTGTCATTGTAAGGAATTCCTATCTGTGGTTTTTTCAACATGTGATTCAAGCATTCGGTGGTATGGTTTTGTTAATATGAGGCATTAATCTCTTTGGGTGCTGTACACGACTGTACCATGTAGAAGGCAGAACTACTTATTGTGGTAAAGGAATTTGCAACAGATTATAATAGAACACATTTGCTGATATATTTAGAAATGTGTGAATACTTTGTGAATAATTTAAGGTATGAACTGCCCCCTCGTTTACGTTAAAAAGGATATTGCAAGATAAAGTCATGGACCTCCCAGTGACTTGCCATATACTGTTTACATATGATAGGGATATTTTATTTATGTTACAGTTCTTGGTCATGCCCTCCATCTCCTTTCCCTCAGTGCTTTTTTAAACTTGTGTGGCACCTCAATAATGAAAAATGTGAGATCTTTAGTATCAACAATTAGTTGTTTTTCACTTGTAGCCAAATGTTATGTAGCTTAAGTATCAAAACCGCGCATATGATGTCTGGTAACACCTATATATAGTCATGTTGTCGTATAGCAACTCAAGCAGTGCAGTAAGTAAAGGTGTTTCAATAAGTGCATCCTTATCAGCTATTGAAGAATTTCCAGGGGAAAAAGATCTGAAGAAAGAGAGAGAGATATGTCTAGTCTCACTTTATTTAGGCGGCAGCGACATTTCTGTCCAGCGACCTGCCTTTCATATTCTCTACTGTATGTTGCTGGGGGCACTGTGACGTCTCAGCTGGAATCTATACATTATTACAGTAGAGTAGATCTGTTGTTTTCTTATTGCAGTTGGCCACAATTAGACAGTAATAACTTATTACAGTTGAGTCGTGACATGATGCCTGCTGCCAGAGCCAACAGCCAGGGTGAAAGGCAGGTCAAAGGGCACCATAGCAGGTGCAGTTTAAACAAAGAAAAGGAGAACTGCCTTTTTAGGTCGAACTTGGGGAGTGCATGTGTTGCTCTGCGAGACATGCTGTATTCGAGAATAGACGAGAAGCCCTGCCCACTGTCTACCCATATTTGTGATTGGCTTGTGTCAATGTTCTTCGTAAATGCTGACTTCTAATTCGTTAACAGGCTTGTTTGTCCCTTCTTAGTACCGCTTTGTTTTCGTTTGTAACCTCCCATGAGGACTTACACTTTTACTTCTGTTGTTACATGGTAAGTCTTATACACTACTTTAATGAGTTTCTCATACTACAGCCACAACATGCTTTCCTGCAACAATCAGTGCACCATGCGCTCTTTCACTTTCCAAGCAGCCCGGGATAATGGCTGCCGCTTCTTTGAAATGAAATAGGCCTCTCACTTAAAAGAGTTTTCGCATGCCTTTTATGTATGTGGGCTCTTCTGGCTGTAGTTTGGGGGCCAGGGCTCCAGGCACATGGTCCCCTCTCCATTCCCAGCCCATCAAAGGCTGGGATGTGCTCGCATCCCCCTCCCTTGAGTTGGTAGTTATCTGAAGGCCGTGAACGATTGTTAAAAACCTGACTGGCTGGGGCAGTCAAGTGTGAAAATACCAAGTGCTGTTCACAAAAAATGTCATTTCCTCAGCATAAAATGCACGGGAGAAATGGCGAGATTGAACCGCAAATAAATGCCGGGTGGCATCGGAACACAATCCATGTGTTTTTTGTGCTTAATTTGAAAAACCTTGGAGACTTTTCTAAAAATGGTCCCCTTTTGAATGCGTGCGCAGATGTGGCTTTTTCTATTGCAGAAAAAAAACCTCAGCACAACATATGTTTGAATTTATAGACCATTTTCCGCATGTTCTTATTCTTTACATTTTTTTCCATTAGCTCTCGTTGTGTGATTACGCCCTTACTCATTCCTTAAGACGTCTTTAATTCTCAGTCATATGATGAACGTACATTCTCCCACAAGCATAAAAATTCTCATGAAATCTTTATTTTACGGCACAGACTTCTGTGGATTTTGCTTATGTGAATTATGGTTAGCTAAAAGAAAACAGATGCGGAGTTTACTCGCATATCTATTTTGTATAATGTGCATAGAATGTAATTATCTTTTGTAAAATAATTGTCATATGCTAAATCTCTTCCAGTTCCAGGAGTCGGGTACTTTTCTATCAGTGGCGAGCCATGTGTGACACTGGAGGAGGAAAGAATAAGCAGCACTCTTGGCAGGCAGCTTGCCTTCTCAAAATGCTTGTATTTTTAATAAGCAGCAAAACACACAAGATGATGGACGGTATGTTGCACAATGGCAAAACATTCACCCCCAGTCACAGATCTGGGTTTAATCCATCGTTATTTTGCTCACTCCGCCACCCCTGTTCAGACATGGCCATATGCTAATCAGTCTTGACCCTGTGCCTCATGGGAACAGTCCAGCCCGAACTACCAAGACATGTCTTCCCTTAACCGGAATCTCTGAACTGGGGTGGCTGAGTGAGCTAAAGAATGATGATGGATTAAACCCAGATCAGTTGACTCGGGGTGAGTGTTTGATTTGCTCAAACGCTCCGTCCATCATCCCCTTTGATATTGCTTTGTTCACCCTAAGTTGGCAGGGTATGCCCAGAGGTAGGTCCCTTGCTCACTTTGCCACTGGATTCAAGATAGCCTGGCTGATGAGGGTTATGAACCCGTAACCAGTCCCAGGATGCTTGTTTCCGGTCCAGGGAAGACGTGGCTTGGCAGTTCGGGCTGGACTGTTCCCATGAGGCACATGGCCAGACTGATTTGCATATGGCCATGTCTGAACTGGGGTGGTGGAGTGAGCTGAAGAATGATGATGGATTAAACCCAGATCAGTTGACTGGGGGTGAGTGATTAATTTGCTCAAACGCTCTGTCCATCATCCCCTTTGGTATCGCTTTGTATTTTTAATAAGGCAATAATCTAGTCATTCAATACATATCAATAACACATGCCTTCCTAGCTAGAGCATTTTTTTTTATAAGAGTGAGTTTAATGTTGGATATTATTATTATCATCAAAAAGATGCCTGCTCTTCTTGTGGACGTATAGTGATAATGCTTACTAATTGTTTATAAATTAGGGTCGCTCAACGCAGGTCGACGAGGGCCAGCCTACACACCCATTCTGGTTCCCATTTTCATTAACGCATGTAAATAAGATTCAGGTGGATATTGTGAAATCCTGACATGTCTCCACCCTCAAAGCCTTTACTAACCAGGTAGGTTTACATGATGACTCCATGTCATTGAGAATGCGATTCACCAGCGCTGGGTTTTTCTTTTACAATGTCCTTCCTTTAAAGCAATCCTCACTGCCCCTTCTGCCCGGAGCACTTTCTTTGTCTCCTTCACCTAAAGCACTCTGCTTGCCTTGCCTTTACCTCCTCTCCGGCACTAGCCTTTGCCCCCTCTAATAGGCCCACCAAGGCACTCTCTGCATCTCTATCACCTAGGGTGACCAACTGGCATTGGTGTAAATTTAGGACGATGAGAGAAAAAATTCGGGACACTTCTTTGCTACCTTCTAATGGGTTCACGCAGAGATACATCACTTTGGTTTTTCCACAGCTGTATGTGCTCACTGTATCCCTGCCTCCCTGCAATATGCTAGCTCTCACCAGTCATCTTCGCTCCTACTGTGTATCCCTTGCTTGCATCCTCAGTCTCTGTGCCTTGACGGGTGTTCATGCTCCTCTTCTTACCTTATGCCTTGTTGATAACCTGTGCTCCAATGTTCGTCCACCCCCCAAATGCACCCCCTTTGGTTTATGTTTCGCTGCCTTCATAACCTGTAATTCCTGTGTCTGCTTCAGCTCACATTGTCTCACTGTAGCCCTGCATCGTGTCTCTGCTCCCCATGCCTATGCATCCTGTGTGTCCCCAGTCTGTCTCCATGTTCATCCTATCATTAAAAGCTCCGGCTGTTAGATTTGGGGGTCTCTAGTTGGCACAGGTAGGTACTTGTGACAAATAGGGATCCCTTCCTCTAGTCAGGGTAAGGGGGTACACTCCTAAAATAACCCCTGCTCACCCCCTTGGCACGAGCAGACAGGCTTATCTCAGAGGCAGTGTGTTAAGCATTTGTGACCACATACAGTAACCCAGCGACAACACTACAGATGGACACCACACAAGGTGTTATATAAGAAATAAGTATACTCTATATAGGATTACAACAAGAACATAAACAACAGAAATACACAATACTGTTACTTTAATATGGTAGTTTTAGCTTAGTTCAGTTCAGTTCTTAAGATGCGACACTTTGCGTCAATGTACCTTAGGTTGCGTTGCGCTTCCACGACAAGCAATGTCGCAGTGAGGGAAATGCGGCAAAGTTCAGGTGCAAAGAAATAAAGACGTGAAGATCTTCTCGATGCGGCATGCTTCTCAGGGGATGCAAGTAGTTCTCAGTTCGATGCGTGGACTGCAGCGGCGACACCCTTGTTCAGAAGTGCGACGCAACAGCGCCAACTGCAACGCTCTTCTCCACTATGCATGAAGTTTCTGCACGATGCGACAACTACAGAGCGCAACATCCTTGTTCAGAAATGCGACGGCAGCAGCTCCCACGGTGGCGCGCTTCTCGGGGATGCAAGGCGCTTTCTCCGATGCGGTGATATGCGACAGTTCTAGCGGCGACACCCTTGTTCAGTAGTGCGACGGCAGCAACAGCGACAGTGACATGCTTCTTCCTCATTGCGAGACTCCTCTCGATGCAGTGCAGTGCGACAACTTCACCGGCGACACCCTTGTTCAGAAGTGCGATGGCAGGCAGCAGCGATGGCGACACACTTCCTCTTTGTTACAACACGCTTCTCTCGATGCGGTGCACTGAGACAACTCCAGCGGCGACACCCTTGTTCAGGAGTGCAATGGCAGCAGCAGCGACGGCGGCACGCTTCGTTCTCGTTGAGTTGCGCTTCCAGCTCCTTGCAACACGCAGTTACTCAGAAGGCCCAAAACAGCAGCAGGCACTTCCAAAGAACTCTGGGGAGCTGGGGGTTGAAGTCTGTTGTCTCTGAGACTTCAGCAGGAGGCAAGCTCTGTTCCAAGCCCTTGGAGATCCTTCACAAGTTGAAAGCAAAGTACACAAAGTTCCTTTCTCCTTCCTTTGGCAGTAAGGCAACCACTGCAGGCCAATGCCCCAAGCAGCACTTCAGCTTGGGAATAGTCTCTCCTCAGTTTCTTCAGGTTCCTCTCCTCAGTAAAGGTTTCTTCTTGTAGTCCAAAAGTGATCTAATTTCTTGGGATTAGGGTCCTAATATTTATACCCCAAAATCCTTTGTCCTCTGAAGGCAAAGGGGCCTTTGCCCAGTCCAAACCAGTTCTGGAGCACTCTGTTTACCTGATTCCTTCTCTCCTTTCACAGTGCAGGGCAAATACATCAGACTCACCACAGGGGGTGGAGCCAACACTGGGGGGGCAGGCACAGTCCTGTTCAGGTCCCAGGTGCAACGCCTCCCTCCCATCTAGATACAGATCTCTCTATTCACCACTGGGCGGACTCATTCTGTCTCTTGGAATTCCCCAGCCCTGTCACTCAAACTCCAGACAGGGAATACACAAACTAGCAGATGCAGGCTTCGATAGTTAGACTAGAAAATACCTACTTTCTAAAAGTGGAATTTTCAAACACAGAATGTTAAAACCAACTTCACTAAAAGATGTACTTTCTCATTCTGACTTCAGGCATACTAAACTCTAATTTCTACCATGTTCCCTGAGTCAGTTAGGATTATAAGATGTAATAATATAACTGCCCATTCTGGCCTATGGAGAACAGGTAGCCTTGTAATAGTGACAAACTAAAATGGCTGTAATTCACTATTAGGACATGCCACACACACCAGGGCATGTCCTACATTATACTTAGAATGCACCCTGCTCTTGGGCCTACCATAGGGGTGTCTGCTATGAAGAAAAGGGAAAGTTTAGGGACTGGCAAGTGGGTGCACTTGCCCAGTCAGCATGACAGTACCAGACTGCACGCAGGCCCTGCAATGGCAGACCCTAGACACACTTTACAAGGCTGCTTCTGTGGGTGGCACAACCAGTGCTGCAAGCCCACCAGCAGTATTTGGATTTATAAGCCCTGGGCCCTCCTGGTGCACTGTACTAGGGTCTGACAAGTAAACCAAATTAGCCAATCATGAAATCACTAATCAATACAGCAATTTACAATAGGGAGAGCATATGCACTTTAGCACTGGTCAGCATTGGTAAAGTGCCCATAGTCATAAAACAGCCAACAACAGGTCAGATAAAATAGAGGAGGAAGGCAAACCGTTCAGGGATGACCCTGCAAAAAGGGCCAAGTCCAACACCGGCTATGTTTCATTAGTCTGTGCACAAACCTACTAGTTACAACCTGGAATTTTCTCTTTATTCTGCTTGTTGTGGACCCCTAGGGATAATTGCACCAGATACATAGCAGCCACCCAACAGGGTGTAAAAAAACCAGGTAAAATTAGCACCATCATACTGCTTAACGTTATTAAATATCCACAAATAAAATAATCAGGTGACTCCTATTCTCTTGGGTTCAATATGTCCATACCCAGCATTTCCCTTTATGTAATAAAGCATTCTCATTGTGTCCTTAATAACTGCATAGTATTCATTTGCTAAAACAAATCAAGGACTGCTTTAAACTGTATCCCAGTTATCCCCATACACTAGAAACACAATCAATACGCTTGCTTGTAAATTAATTGTAAATCACACGATTGCCATCACATCCATCCACTACTAAACGCATAAGTCAAACATATTTATATTTACACTTCTAGCTCCAAATCTAAAAAATGCGAGGCCCATTACATTGCAAATGCTTGTTCTTTCTTGATGTTGTGTAGCATTGGGAAAGCCTATATGTCTAAAAGGTGAGACTTCTTGACTTTGCCAATGTGTGTTTATTGTAGTTGTAAACCTCCTTTTTTAGGTCGAGGGACCGTAGGCTGCCCCGAAGGGCAGCCGGAAGTCCGGCGAAACTATGTTACTTAGAGTGGCTGCTTTATCCCGCCTCTCTTTTCGTCTCTCCACCATTGGCTGGCTTCCTAAACGGAGCCGAGCCATTGGAGGAGAGAGCCGTCCCTCCAAATAAGCTCCTTCTTTTTCAAATTTGGAGGTGTGTTTGTGTTCTTCTTTCCACTTTTTAGCCACGCCTATTTTTAGAACACCGAACACGCCCTCAAATCCGAAAATTTTACGAGCTTTGGGCCGCCATTTTGTCTTTTCGCATTGAAGGTGAGCTGTTCCTTTCGTGTCTTCTCCCTTCCTATCCTCTTCTTGCCTTCTTCCCCCTGATTGCACTCGTTTCTTTCTTGCCTTCTGCCCCGCTGTCTGTTTCCCGCCCCCCTCCCGCTGTCCGTGTCTTTTTCCCGCCCCCTCCCGCTGATGAGGTCGCCGCTCTTGAGGTACGGCGGTGTGCTGCGCCGCTCCCGGCTGCTCTAGGGCCCAAGATGTGTGAAAGTAAGTGTACTTTGGCCTGCGGGAGTAAATGTCGGTGGGGGCAGTAGCGTACACCGCTTTGCCCACTCCCGGCTGCTCTAGTGCCCAAGATGTGTGGGGAGTCCTGCTCCGTATTTACACAGCGCCATGCGAGAGTGAGCAGAATACTCCCGGCAGCTGCACTCGTTTCTTTCTTGCCTTCTGCCCCGCTTTCCGTGTCCCGCCCCACTCCCGCTGTCCGTGTCTTTTTCCTGCCCCTCCCGCTGATGAGGTCGCCGCTCTCGAGGTACGGCGTTGTGCTGCTTGTTTGCTCCGTGGTGCAGTTCTCAGCAGCCCCACTCTGCTGGCCCAGTTCGACGAGGACTGGCAGGACTTCTACGAGTTCAAACCCGCCGTCTCCGCCCTGGACCAGGTGAACTCCAACACCTTGAGCCCCCCATGTTCACAGCAGCCGCCGGCACCCACCGACCCCCAGCTCACGGTGCCGTCGTTGGGGCTGGAGGACTTCTCGGAGCTGGATCACAGCTTCTCGGGGGGAGAGATGGGCACCTTCCAGTCCATGGAGGACCTGGTGAGTGGCTTTGGCGAGCAGCTGACCGTCTGCTTCCGCAACTACAGCACGGCCACCGAGAGCATCGTGCCCATCAGACCCATCACCGAGGAGAGCAGCATGAAGAATGACGAGTGAGTGATAGCATGGTCCACCGGAGGGCACCGCCGCCGCAGTGCTGCTGTTCACCCACCGGGCATTATCCATGCATAGAACACCTTAATTCACTCCCCAACTACCCTCTCTATACGTCCTCTACAATGTGCACTCCTGCTATCACCTAGCATGACCTTGTGGCCCTCCCTATCGGATACCTTCATGTCAGGCATCGAGCCACCAGTCTCAGCTGCGCTTCAGCTACCGGTTACCATGCTGCGAGTTACCACCACAAACCGGTTACCCCTCTGCGTGCGGATATGCTTCCCTCTAGAAACCCTTCTCTCCATAACCTACCCATCACTCACCCACTGCCCATCAGATGATACTCCCCTATACATCTAGCATCATTCTCTTCCTCCTTATACACCCCGTTTTCACCATGGCGTTATCCGCCTAATAGCTCCCACTACAGTGAGCCCACTCCCAGGTTAGCATCCTTTCATTTCCTCTCACAATAAAACCAGTCCTTCTCTATCCTTATCTGTGCCCCAGCCACCTGAAATCTCCAGAATTGTACCCACTCGCCTCCGAAAGCTTTCTACTAAAAAAGACAACCTTTGCCCACACAGAGACCACTCTTTATCATTTTATTATGTCCCATACACTGGCAACGGACAAGTGCAATACCCGACCATTCTGAGATCTCTCGTTCTTCCTCACTCAGCCCTCCCTGCCAGAATAGAAAGTGGGAGTGACAGCCCCTTCTTATTTCTGCTATATGCTTTTCCCCCTTTTCTGGGCGCTTCTCAGCAACTACTACCCTTTTCTTTGCTCTGGCAGCCTCATAAGTTTTAAGTTGAACCACTCAGTTGGTTGCATTGTTCATGAGTGTAGCAAAAGCATGGCTCGTTTCAGAATGATGGTTAATATTTACTGCCGCCATGTGATTATCTAGTATATAATCCATGAGCATGCAGCCCTCAAACATTAAAGAAAAAGATTTTCTAGAGTATTTGCTTTATAATGATTTTACCTATGGACTGTTTCTTTTACATTTATACGCTGCGTACTCGTTTTTTTTGGCACATGCTTAGACTTTGGCACCAAATTAATCTAGTTCTTCTAAAGTAGCATTGCCAAGGTGGCAAAGTGTTTTGAATGGCATTGGTGATTTAAGACGCTAAGCTCCAGCCCTTCACTATGAGTGACGCTTTTCCGTCCATGAACGAGAGCCTGGTGGTGTTATTGTGTATGGGTCGGCACTGCTGTTTGCTGTTTATATTGTGGTGATGCTTCCCAGAACATGCTTTATAATTTCAGGGTACTTGCTTGGGGTCTCTTAACGTTGTTGGATTTATAGGTCAGAATACTGCCCTGCATGGGGGGTTAGTTTGTTAGCTTAAAAGGTCCATATCTAAAGGAGTTTTCTCATCTCATCGCTTTTCATTTTTTAACCTCACCAGTGTTAGGAAAATAGTATGTAGGAGGCAGGTTGTGGCTGGAGACATTAATAACAAACAAAAACATATGTTTGGACTATACTGTTTAAGTATGAATGTAATTATCAGTTACATACTCCACATGCCATATCCTCTCCCTGGCTGATGTTCTAGTTGAGCTGTGTGAGCTGTGTGGGCTGTGAGAGCTGTGTGGGCTGTGAGAGCTGTGTGGGCTGTGAGAGCTGTGTGGGCTGTGAGAGCTGTGTGGGCTGTGAGCGCTGTGTGGGCTGTGAGCGCTGTGTGGGCTGTAAATGCTGTGTGGGCTGTGAGCGCTGTGTGGGCTGTGAGCGCTGTGTGGGCTGTGAGCGCTGTGTGGGCCTTGTGGGCCTTGTGGGCCTTGTGGGCTGTGTGGGCTGTGTGGGCTGTGTGGGCTGTGTGGGCTGTGTGGGCTGTGTGGGCTGTGTGGGCTGTGTGGGCTGTGAGGGCTGTGAGGGCTGTGAGAGCTGTGTGGGCTGTGTGGGCTGTGAGAGCTGTGTGGGCTGTGAGCGCTGTGTGGGCTGTGTGGGCTGTGTGAGCTGTGTGGGCTGTGAGCGCTGTGTGGGCTGTTTGGGCTGTGTGGGCTGTGTGGGCTGTGTGGGCTGTGTGGGCTGTGAAGGCTGTGAGGGCTGTGAGGGCTGTGTGGGCTGTGAGGGATGTGTGGGCTATGAGGGCTGTGTGGCTCTGTGTGTGTGGGGCGCTCTGGCTCTGTGTGTGTGGGGCGCTCTGTGTGTGTGTGTAGCGCGTAGCGCTCTGTGTGTGTGTAGCGCTCTGTGTGTGTAGCTCTGTGTGGATGTTTTTTTTTGTCGGTGGCTCTGTGTGGGTGGCTCTGTCTGTGTGAGAGTGGCTCTGTGTAGGTGGCTCTATATGAATGACTGTGTGGGTGGCTCTGTGTGGGTGGCTCTGTGTGTGTGTGTGGGTGGCTTTGTGTGTGTGCCTCTGTGTGTGTGTGGGTGGCTCTGTGTGGGCGTAAATGCAATAGGTCATGCATTTGCCAGCGATTAAGCTATTGGCATTGTAAATGACAATGCCATTTATTTAACGATTAAGCTATTGGCAATGTAAATGACAATGCCATTTATTTATGATTAAAAGAAAATAATGAGCATTGCCAATAGCTCTACCTTTAATAATGCCGAGACCATTGCATTGTAAATGCTTGTCTTGTGTAGCTCTGGTCAGAGCCTCTGATCTCTGGAGTTACACTATGTGAAAGATGCTCAGAATATTGTCGGGGTCCTATCACAGGCTCTGATAGTATAAAGGACTCCCTTATAGCAATTGATTATATTGCCCGCCGTTATTGTGATGCTTCATTGTTGTGTGGTCCATTCACTGGAAAAGGCTCTGTTAAACCTGACAGCCTTAGGGTGTCCTTTCCCCAACTTTTTACCTGCCTCCCATTTTCTGTGCACATTTTTGCTGGCTTTAGGACTCTGCACCTCACTGCTAATCAGTGCTAACGTGTTTGTGCTCTCTCCCCTAAACATGGTAACAATGGCTCATACTCAGTTGTCATATTTAATTTGCTTATGTCCCTAATAAAGTGCACTACATGTGCCCAGGGCCTGCTAATTATTGCTACTAGTGGGCTGCAGCACTGACCGTGCCACCCACATATGCAGCCTGAAATCCTGTCTCAGGCCTGCCACTGCAGTGCCTGTGTGTGAAGTTTACTGCCACATCGACTTGACATTTAAAGCTACTTGCCAAGCCTAAAACTTCCCTTTTATTACAATATAAGTCTCCCCTAAGGAAGGCCCTTGGTAACCCAAAGGGCAGGATGCTATACTATGTTTTACATGTCCTGGTAGTGACAAACAGTTAATTACTTTTTCACTGCTGTAAGGCCTACTCTCATTGGCTAGAACTGGGAATTCCTCAGAATAATTAGGCTGTAATTCCTGATTGGAAAGGAGTAGCCTTTTCATGTTATATATCTTTGCAATGGTAATGAGAAGTCCTCTTTACTGGTAAAGTCGGATTTAACATTACTATTTTTGAAAAGCTACTTTTAGAAAGTGGACTTTTCTCTGCTTGTACTGTTCTTTGTCACTTACAGCCTGTCTCTAGTACACGTCTGGGCTAGGTGACCGACCCCTTTGTCTATTCCTTCTAGAGAGCCACAGACACTACAAGGGTTGGGTGCGATTTAGCACTTATCTGCATCCCAATGGGTCTTTCTGGGCAGATGGGAGGAAGGGGCCCACTCTTACCCATCAGAGGGTAGTAGACTGACCACATACAAAGGAATGATAACTCCCTTTGGTAGTCTGGAGTGAGTGCTGGGATTGAAAGAGATACCGGTGCACGTCAAAACCACTCTATTGCATCTTTACATTGAAAGTGTAATCTAGAATTTCTTCAGTGCACTTGTCCATGTGGTCCATTAAATGTCTCATCAAATGCCAATAGATTTTCGTGATGGACCTACCATTTAAGCTTATCGAGTTTTTTAAATATATTTTTTCCAACAGGTGAAATAAATAAAGTAATGAACAAAAAAGGTGAAAGCATTAAACATCACGTGTGTAGGAAGTGATGTAAAAACAGTACACCTCGAAATGTCTTCCCTTGAAGGCTAATGCATCGCCAAAGTCTTTTTCTACATCAGAAAACCCAAACTGTTCAATGTGGTCTGTACTTGGCTCTTAGGGATCACCTGGTATACATTGATGAAATAACACACTGACCTACTGAAGCAAGTCTGATAAGGTTCTCACTACGAAAGAAGAGCTAACCTGGATCAGAAAGAACACACAGAAGAGAAACCGTATGACTATCTAGAAAGTGACAACACATTTATTAGGGAGATAAAGAGCAAGTGCAACATCAGAAAATCATACTGGAGAAGAACCATATCGATGGACTGACTGTGGAAAAGTTTTAATTGCAATAAAAGACCTAATGCAGGATCAGAGTGTCCACGTAGCGGAGAAACCATATAAATGTACAGAGTGTGACAAAGCATTTATAATAAACAGAAAGCTAATGCTCCATCAGAAAATCCACACTGGGGAGAAACCATATAAATGTACAGAATGTGACAAATCATTTAAAACAAATGGAGAACTAAAGCAACATCAGAAAATCCACACTGAGGAGAAACCATATCAATGTACAGAGTGTGACAAATCATTTAAAAGAAATGGAGCGCTAAAGCTACATCAGAAAATCCACACTGGGGAGAAACCATATCAATGTACAGAATGTGACAAAGCATTTATTGAAAAGTCACGTCTAATGGAACATCATAAAGTCCACACTGGGGAGAAAGCATATCAATGTACGGAATGTGAAAAAGCATTTAAAGCAATTGTACAGCTAAAGCAACATCATATAATCCACACTGAGGAGAAACCATATCAATGTACAGAGTGTGACAAATCATTTAACAGAAATGGAGCGCTAAAGCGACATCATAAAATTCACACTGGGGAAAAACCATATCAATGTACAGAGTGTGACAAAGCATTTATTGAAAAGTCACGTCTAATGGAACATCAGAAAGTCCACACTGGGGAGAAAGGGTATCAATGTACAGAATGTGAAAAAGCATTTAAAACAAATGTAGAGCTAAAGCAACATCATATAATCCACACTGTGGAGAAACCATATCAATGTACAGAGTGTGACAAATCATTTAAAAGAAATGGAGACCTAAAGCTACATCAGAAAATCCACACTGGGGAGAAACCATATCAATGTACAGAGTGTGACAAAGCATTTATAAGAAATCGAGCGCTAATGCAACATCAGAAAAGCCACACTGGAGAGAAACCATATAAAAACGACGCTAAACAAAACATCCTGTGATTCTGGGCAAATCACTTAATCTCCCCGTGCCTAACAAAAATGAATGTGTGTCCTCATGTAACGTAACTGGTGCTATGTAAAGCGCTCTGATACCTGATTGGGTTTGGGTCTAGTTCGCGCTATATAAAACTCTAAAAAATAAAAGAAATGTTAAAAAAAATGTGACAAAGCATTTATAACAAATGGAGTGCTAAACCAACATCAGAAAATTCACACTAGAGAAAGATCATATCAATGTACAGAATGTGACAAATCATTTAAAACAAATGGAGAGCTAAAGCAACATCAGAAAATCCACACTGGGGAGAAACCATATCAATGTACAGAATGTAACAAAGCATTCATTATAAAGTCACGTCTAATGGAACATCAGAGGGTCCACACTGGGGAGAAACCATATAAATGTAAAGAATGTGCAAAGCATTTATAACCAATCGACAGCTGAAGCGACATCAAAAGGTCCAAAATGGGGAGAAACCATATCAATGTACAGAATGTGACAAAGCATTTATAATAAATGAAGAGGTGAAACAACATTAGAAAATCCCCACCGGAGAGAGACCATTCAACTGCACTGAATGTGAGAAGGCATTTATTTGAAAGTTGCATCTTATGCAACATCAGATAGTCCACGTAGGAGAGAAACCCTATGAATGTGCATAATGCAACTAGACATGTATTACTAGGCAAAGATAATACTACATCAGAAATTCCACACTGGTGAGAAACTATATGGCTGTACTAAATGTGACTTAGCAGTTATTACAAAGCAAAGTTTAAAAATACATCAGAATGTTCACACATGAAAGAAACCATATAATTGTAAAAAATGTGACATCGCATTTATTCCAAATGGAGGGTGACCATTCAACTGCACCCCATGTGACAAGGTATTTATTACGAAGGGAGAGTTAAAGCTATATCAGCATCCACACTGGGCAGAAACCACATGACTTTATAGAATGTAATCAGGGATTTATTACAAAGCAAAATGTAATACAAGATCAGGAAGTTAACACAGAGGAGAAAACAAATGTATGTACTGAATACCACAATGCATTCATTATAAATGGGAAACTTAAGCGACATCCGAAAATCTACATGGCAAGAAATCCAATGTATGTACAGAGTTTAATAAAGTCTTCCACAGGAAGAATAAGCTAATGCAGTATATACAAATCCACACTAGAGAGAAACCCTATTAATGAATAGAATGTGACAAGGGATTGATTACAAAACAAAATGTAATATATCAGAATGTTAACACAGGAGAGAAACTCAATAAATGTATTGAATGTGACCATGCATTCATAAATGGAGAGCTAACTCTACATCAAAAGTCAACCCTGAAGACCGCACTGAATTTAGCAAGGCATTTATTGACAAGGAAGAGTTAAAACCGCATCAGAAAGTCCCCACTGAGAAAAATCTATGAATCTACAGACTCAATCAATCAGTGGGTATTGAGCGCGGCAAATCATCAGTGATGTTCTCAAGGTGCTGGGTGAGGAGGAGTGGTCCTGAGTGGCTGATTAGTTGAACAGCCAGGTCTTGACCTTTCCAGATTCAGTGATGAGGCAGATCTCAGGTGTAGGGGGAGTTCATTCCAGGTCATAGCAGCCAGGTGGGAGTAAGAACAACCTCCGTTCCTGGTGCCTTAGACTCAGGGAGTTTAAGCTAGGATGAGGGAGGCGGAATGCAGGTGTCTGACGGGGAGCCATCAAAAGATCTTGCGGCGCATGCGCATTGTGAGGAACCAGATGGCGGAGACCATGTTGATTTGCTTCTTCATAGAGCGCTTGTTGTCCAGGACAATGCCGGAGTCACGGGCATGGTCGGTAGGGGAGGGGAAGAAGCCAGGTTCTGCTGACCACCATGCGTTGCTTCAAGGAGATGTATGGTTACTGAAGATGAGGACTTCTGTCTTGTCCGTGTTTAGTTTTAGGCAGTTGTGCTTCATCCAGTCGGTGATGTTGGCCATGCACCTATGAAAGTTGTCTCTGGAGGTAGTGAGGTGGGTGTAGCCGGTGTAGATGACCTTCAGCCCGGGCAAACTGACAATGTTGGCTAGGGGTGTCATGTAAGTGTAGGAGAAGGGGGGGCTAACTGAGGATCCTTGTGAGGTGCTGCAGATCATGTCTTTGGGTTCAGGAGTTGGGCGGGAGTCTGGGTTTTTCTAGTGAGGTAGGAGGTGATCCATTTGAGGGCATTTACTTGGATTCCAATGAGGTGGAGCTTATCGATCCGGATTTGGTGGGAGACCATGTTGAAGGCAGCTGAAGTCAAGGAAGATGAGGGCTGCAGTGACACCGAGGTCCAGGATTGCTCTGATGTCATCTATGGCTGCTATCAGGGCGGTCTCTGTGCTTTGATTGGCTCGGAAGCCAAACTGGGAGGAGTTCAGGAGGTTGTTGTGCTCCAGGTGTCTGGTCAGCTGCCTCTTGATCGACCTCTCGAAGACTTTGGGAACGAGAGCAGGGGTATCAGTCAGGAAATCGTCAGCTGCTCTAGGTCTGCTCTAGGTCTGCTGAATGTTTTTTCAGGAGGGGTTTCACTTCTGTGTGTTACCACTCTTCCGGAAAGGAGGCTATGGCGATGGATCTCTTCAGTGGTTTTGTGAGCTGTAAGCTGATATCCTTGCTCCTGAGGTTAAAGATAAGGTGGGAGCATGGATCAGTGGGTACCCCAGAGTGTATCGACTTCATTGTGAAGGTGGTGTCTTGTGCGATGAGGAGGTCCCAGGAAGCAGTCGGAGTTAGTGTCAGTGGGTGTGAGGAGGTCGAGGCTGTCACTTGCGGAGAGCTGAGATTCAAAATCCCTGTAGATGACGGCGATATTCTAATGGAAGTAATCAGCAAGCATGTCACACAGATCCCAGAAGGGAGTTATGGTATTCTCAGTGGACGCAGGGTTGCTGAATTCCCTAACGATGGTGAAGAGCTTATTGCTGTGGTTTGAGCTGAACTCTATGCAGCATGTGACGGCACTCTTCTTCGCTTCTTTAAGGAGAAGGTGGTAGTGGTTGATTGATGTCCTGAAGGTGGTGTAGTGCACTGGATCCTTACTGGTAATCCATCTTCTTTCTAGCAAACAACAGTCTCCTTGAGAGGTCTAAAGTTCCGGGGTAAACAAGTTGACACATTTTGCGCATTCTCTGATCTTGTTCGGCTCAGTGGGGGAAACATAGTTGGTGATCCAGTCTGTGCAGTTCTTGATGGCCTGTTTAAGGTCTGGAGCTGTGTCCGGTCAGTTGGCATGGAGAGTGTTGTTCCAGTTCTCATCTGAGACAGTTTTCAAAGTTGCCCTGAGGTGTGCTGGGTGGTTTGGCTTTGGTGTGACATGGTGGTACTTGATTGTTTCGCTGGAGATGAAGATGGAGTCGAGTGTGTGCCCTATGATGTGTGCTGGGTTGATGATGAGTTGGATGAGGCCGATGTTGTTCATGCTTTCTATTAGGTTGTTAGTGCTGGCATTGCTAAGGTCTTCCATGTGGAAGTTGGGATCTGCTATGAATATATAATGTTCGGGGGCAATGGCGAGTTGGGTGATGAAGCAAGGGAAGGCATTTATTAGAAGGGCACCGCACAGCCAATGTACCATAGGAAGGCCCACCCTGGGGAGGAACCATATAAAGGGCCAAGGGCATGCCCAGACATGGGTCCCGGGCTCACTGTGCACTGAATTCAAGCTGTCTGATGAGGGGTGATACCCCTAAACCTGTCCCAGGATGCTTGTTTCCGGTCCAGGGAGGACCTGGCTTTGCAGTTTGAGCTGGACTGTTCCCATGAGGAGCAGGGCCAATGGTTTGCATATGGCTGGATCTGAACTGGTGTGGCATGGTGAGCAAAAGAACAATGGATTTAAACAAGATCTCTTGACTCAGGGTGAATTTTTGATTTATTCTGAATTCCGTCTATCATTTGTGCTTCTTTTGGTTACGTATATAAGCACAATACAAATTTTAAACCAGCAACAACACGCAAGAGTCATTGTATCAATTTTATCAACTCTATGCCCGCATACTTGGATTGAGGTGGCCTGCGATGTCACTGCTGGTTGTGGTGACGGGATAACACATCCAGTGTTGTGTCCTGTTTACAAAGCTGACTCATGGACACTAAGCAGCTTGACTAAGCCTGTTTCCTGTTCCAGAGTCTACTATGCTATTGTCATGACAAAGGCAATCGCTCTATACCACGCTCCTCTCCGACTGGGCTACCATTAAGTATCAAAGATAAAAAACATAATACTACTGAACTGTATGGGCCCATGTGGTGACCGAAGAGCCACATTGGGAAGTATACAAAAATAAATCCTCAGCCCTTGAATGGACAGAAGGGCAATTGATAGGTCAGTGTTTCACCATCCTGAAGACATCAATACTTGGAGAGAGGCTATAAAAAACTGTTTGCTTCGCTTTACTTGTTTATGAAAGGCTAACTGTTAATTCCACAGTGATCAAGGCTTCAATCAAGCAGGATTTATAAAGCACGGCTAATCGCCCAATAGGTTATCCAGGTGCTTGCAGGTTTATTCGAACAGCCAGGTCTTGAGGGCTGTTGGACTTGGCCCTTTTTGCAGGGTTATCCTCAAACTTTTTGCTTCTTCCTCCTATTTTTTCCTGACCTGTTGTTGGTTTTAGGACTCTGGGCACTTTACTACCACTGCTAATCAGTGCAAAAGTGCATATGCTCTCTGTGTAAATGGTTATTATGATTCGTTCTCCCTTATTGGCATATTTTGATTTACTGGTCAGTCCCTAGTAAAGTGCACTGGGTGTGCTGGGGTTGGTAAATCAAATACTACTAGAGGGCATGCAGCACTGATTGTGCCACCCACATGAGTAGCCCTAAAAAGATGTCTCGGGCCTGCCACTGCATTGCCTGTGTGCAGTTAGCTAACTGCCATGTCGATCTGGCAAGTGCACCCACTTGCCAGGTCCTAACCATCCCTTTTCTTACATATATGACACTCTTATGGTACGCCCAAAGTACCCCCCCTGGGCAGGTTGCAGTGTATGTGAAAGGTAGGACATATTCTGATGTGTGCAACATGTCCTGATAGTGAAATACTGCCAATTTTGTTTTTCACTATTGAAAGGCTATCTTGCCCCATAGGACCGAATGGGGAATGCTCTGTAACATTTTACAAGCATATCTTCCCATAGGATAAGATGAAAAAATAACGTTTAGGCTCTCTGAACTTAGAATTTATAACATCTTTTACTAAAGATGGTTTTTAAATTGTGTTTTGTCTGTCTGGTTTTGGAGTGACAGGGGCTGGGGAAGTGCATTCTCTCAGACAGCCAAAGGGGTGGTTCATGTGTGTCCTGCCTTTCCTGAATGAGTCAGGGCTGGGGTGAGTAGACCTGGGCTGCATTCACAGTAGGGGAGGAGTTCTCTCTAGCACCGGAGTAGGCCCGGTCTGCATTTAGAGTGGTGGGAGAAGATTCCCCTTGCACCTGAATAGGGCCTGTATGCCTTACACAATGCTGTCTCCACCTCCTGCCGGGCAGCTGCACCAGAGAGTACAGAACTGGTTTGGACTGGGCTCAGAGACCCTTGCGCAAAGAGGACGAAGACATTTCGGGGTATAAGTATTGGACCTAAAACCCTTGAACTTTAGACTACTTCTAGAATCAAGAGGAACGTTTGCCAAGGAGAAGAGCTGGCGAAACTGAGGGGGGAGTACTGCCCTTACTGTGTGTCTGGGGTTGGCCTGCAGCTACTGTTTTCTGCCAAGGAAAGGAGAAGGAATTTGCTGTGTGCTGTGTCCCCTGCTTGAGGAAAGTCTCCTAGTGCTTGAGTTGAGCTTGCCTCCTGTTTTGAAGTCTCAGGACCACAAAGACTTCACCCCCAGCTCCTCTGAACTTCCTTGCTGGGAGTTCTGACCTGCCAAGAGGTGCCTGAGAGTCTTGGGCCTCTGGAGGTTGTTTCTGCTTCTGGGAGCTGGAAAAGCAGCGCAACGACAAGGAAATTGATGCATTGCTCTTTTTGTGACAGTTTTTCCAATGCAACGCCGTGGTGCGAGAAGAATCTCCCCGCATCGCCACACCACTGCCGAAACCAACGCAGCACTTGTCCCCGCGGCAAGAATCGATGCATTGAGGGATCGCAGCTGAAAAGGTCAATGCAGCGCCTCTCTGCGGCTGCATCATTCGCCGACGCATCTCAGATTTCCACTCATCGCCCCTGTGTGGCAAGTTTTCCCCCACGCATCACTCGCAGATCGGAGTCCTCTCAGAATCGATGTATCGTTTTCCCCTACAGACCAGACCCGACGCATTGCTCCCCTGAGTACAGCGGAACTGTTGCATCGCATCCACAAAGGTCTCAGGAACTACACATCTCTTTGCTTTATGACACTTCTCATTGCTGCGGCAGTTTGGCTTGATGAATTTTGTTGCAACAACAGGTACTTTGCAAGAAATCACACATCCATAGTTTTCTATGGACTCAGTTGCTAAAACCTTTTGAAAGTCATTTTTCTTAATACTTGTATGTTTTATTGTTGTCATTTTGGTCTTGTAAAGTTTAGATAAAGATGCTTTTTTTCCTAAACTGGTGTGGTGTCCCTTTGTGGTGTTATCACTGTGTTACTGTGAGTGTTGGTACAAAAACTTTACACATTGCCTTTGGGATACGCCTGTCTGCTCGTGCCAAGCTACCAAGGGGGTGAGCAAGGGTCAACTGAAGTGTATATTCCCTTACCCTGACTAGAAGTAATGGTCCCTATTTGGATAAAGGTACCTACCTCTGCCAACTAGAGACCCCCATTTCTAACAAGGGCGATTCGGAATTCCAGAGTAATAATAATACATTTTGTTTGTAGAGCGCGCGGCTACGTCCACAGAGGTGGCCCGGCACTAGATAGCAGATTTGCGATGAGGGTAACAAGTGGGTCAATCTAAGGCAGGTTAAAGAGCCAAGTTTTTAGTGCCTTCCTAAAGGCCTGTTCTGACTCCATCTTGCGGAGGTGAAGGGGCATAGCTTTCCAGAGTTTTGCAGTTTTCACTGTGAATGCTCTGCCACCTATCCTGGCCTTAAGGAAGTGAGGAACCCTGAGCAGTCGCAGGTGGTTTGATCTCAGGGCCCGGTCTTGCTGATATATTTGCAATCTCTGCCTCAGATAACCAGGGCCCTTATATCTGGTGGCTCTGTAGGCCAAAGTGAGCACCTTGAACTCGATCCTCCTAATAACAGGAAGACAAAGGAGGTGCTGCAAATGTGGGGAAATGTGATGGCGAAGCGGCATGTTCCTAATTAGTCTGGCAACTGGAACAAAAGAAAGGGTTTTTAAAATAAAGGGAAAGGGGCGCTCAGCTATTGTAAACGCAAAGTAAAAAGGATTACTAATTTTTGGTGTTGGTGCATGTAGGCGAGGGGAAATTACTCTCTTGTTGTGTGCAATAGGCATTCTGCTTTAGTCTGGCAACTGAGTTTTGAATTATCTGCTGCCTGAGGACCAGATAAGCTGGCAGCCCTAGATAAAGACTGTTCGAATAGTTCAGCTGGGAGGTCACCAGTGCATGGACTGTACTCTTCCTGCAGTCCTCCAGCAGGAATTGCAAGAATTTTCTCAAAGCTCTTAACTTCCAGAAGCATATAGAGGAGACACGGCGCACCTGGGTCTTGAAAGAGAGGTCGTTGTGAAATTTAAACCCCAGATTTCTGGCCAAATCCACCGGGTTAGGGGGTGGGTTCTGCTCCAAGGGCCACTACAAATTAGAAGGTGGTGGTGACACCTGACTGAAGAATAAGACCTCTGTTTTCTCAGCATTAAGCTTTAAGCAATTCTAAATCATCCAGGCCAAGATGTTTTTCAAGCATTGCTTAAAGTTGAGAAAGGCAGCCTCCAAGTGTTCCTTGAACGAGAACACCAGCTGAATGTCATCAGCGTAGGAGACTACTCTCACACCCCATGTCTCAACCAGGGTCAATAAGGGGCCACGTATACATTTAAAAGTAGCGGACTCAGGACTGAACACCGGGGTTTCCCGCAAACAAGGGGTTTCTAGGAGAAGACATAAGAGCGTAGGAATACTTGTTGTTCGAGATTCTCCATGAACGACTGGAGCCAGGACAGAGCAGTACCCCTCACTCCCACCTGTCTCAGTCTCTCTACTAGAATAGGCTGGGCCACAGTGTTGAAAGCTGTGGACAGGTCCAGCAACACCAGCAAAGCTGAGGTGCCCTGGTCCACAGATTCACGCACAGTGTGAGAGAATTCAAGAAATGCGGACTCCGGTCTGTACCCCGTTCTAAAACCCGGTTGCAAATCATGAAAGGAAAGCAGTTGTCCAATTCAAGGAATTCAGCCAGTTGCTTCTAGACTTACTTCTCCAGAATTTTCGCTGGAGCTGGCAGTAGAGAGAATGGCCTAAAATTCTTGTGTTCTGCTGGATTCACATCTGGTTTCTTGAATAGAGGCAGCAAGAATGCTTTTTTCGAGGTAGCTGGGCAAATGCCAGTTGTCAAGGAGGTGTTCCAGATCTGGTTCCGTAACAGATTGAGGCAAGGGGCCAGTAGTTTGAAGAACTGAGCCGGGAAAGGATCTCCCGGAGAACCAGACTTATACTTGTGCAACTCCCCGCATGACACCAAGGGCGGCAACTGGCGGAAGTCAGACCAGGTGCCAGGAGGGTCTGGCGTTAGATTTGGCACATGGGAGGACGTTGACAGAGGAAAGGTGAAGTAGATCATTTGAATATTTTCCTCAAAGTACTTTGCAGGTCAGCACATAGGGTAGAAGATGGCGTTACTGTACTGTCCAGAGCAGTGGGAGTAATAAAGCTTTGGACAATTTTGAACAATTCTTTGACCAAGTTGTCAGAATGTTTATTTATTATTTATATGAAAGTTTTATAGAGCGCGAACAAGACCTTTGCGGGTATCAGAGCGCTTTACAGTACATGTGTATAGACATATCAAACAATAAAATTAAGCAGGACCATCACAATAACATCAGAAAGCTTAATAAAACAAAATGATAAATCAAACATTAAGAATAAACAGGACCATAATGAATAGCAACAAAGAAAATCACAGATAGAAGGACAAATCAGATAAGGTGCAGAACCGGACCGGTCGGTCTGAAGGGTGATGGTAATATATTGATGATAAAAACGTCAACTAAATGGAACAGACTATACATATAAAAAGACAGGCAGTGATGTGCACAGCAAGGGCGAAACATGAGGATTATGGTAGTGGAAAAAATTTGTAGGTTGATTGGTAGGATAAAAAGCAAAGCAGTGAGGTGCACAGCAAGGGCGAAACATGTGGATCATGGTAGTGGCAAAAATTGATTAGTTTAATAAGTAGGATGAATGTAGTAGGTGTTCGCATAGTCATGTGAGGCTATGTTTACATAAATGTTGCCATAAGGATGCCTTTTTCTTCCAGTTTGAAGGAAGAGGAGGAGGGGTTCAGTCTTATTTCTGGTGGAAGGGCATTCCATATCCTGGGTGGCATTCCTGAAAAGGAACGATCATACGTTTTTTTCTTATTGAATTTGATGTAAGGCCTTGTGCATCATGCAAGCTATTTTCAGGTGGATTCTGGCTTCAAATGGCAGCCAGTTTAAAGTTTTTAGATCCGGGGAGATGTGGGCCCTTCTTTTCGAGCCAGTGATGAGTCTTGCTGCCGCGTTGGTGGAGGCTCTTAGAGGAGCTGTAGTGGCTTTGGGGAGACCGCATAACGAGACACTTTCATAGTCCAGCCGAGGAAGAACTAGAGCCTGAACTGCTAGCTTGAAGTCATTGGTAGGTAGGAAGGGCTTCAGCTTCCTTAGTGTATCGATCTGAAAATGTGCTCCCTTCGTTGCATTACTAATATGCTTCTGCATATTGAGGTTACAGTCCAGAGTTATACCCAGAGATTTTGCCGAATCCACAATGGTTGGTTGAAAATCGAGTGCTGTGAGGTGTTTGATCAAATTGTGCATTGTGGAGACTTTGGCGGGTGGGGCAATGAGGAGGAATTAAGTTTTTAACGCATTCAGTTTGAGGTGATTCACTGCCAGCCATGTTTGGGTGGTCTTAAGAGTACTGTTAAGCAAACTAATGTCGTCCAAGGTGCTGATCTTGAGGTAGAGTTGGGTATCGTCGGCATACATGTGAAATTTGCACGTTGGAAGTTTGTAGCAGATCTGTGAGAGGTTCCATGAATAGGTTGAAGAGAGTATGGGATAACGAGGAACCTTGTGGGACTCCTAGCGTAACAGGAACTGGTTTGGACACGGTGTTGTTGACCTTGAATTTTTGAGTCCGGTTATGCAGAAAAGAGGTAAACCATTTGAGCACTGATCCTGAGAGACCCATTCTGTGTTTCAACAGATCTATCAAGTGTTAGTGTTTGACCGTGTCGAACACTGAGGAGAGGTCTAGTAGGATGAGGAGGCATGCTTCGTTTTGATCAAGTAATTGAAGTGATTCATCAATAATGTGTGCCATGGCTGATTCCGTGCTGTGATTTGCACGGAAGCCGGATTGGTGTTTATTTAGGAGGTTGAAGTAATCTATATGTTTTGCCAGTTGGTGATGAACACATTTTTCAAAAGGTTTGGCCAGGGTGGGAATATTGGAGATAGGGCAGTAGTTGTTAAGGTCCATGGGGTCAGCTGTGGGTTTTCTTAAGGATGGGAGACACCTGCCCCACCTTTAGGGAGTCAGGGATGCAGCCTTGTTGAAGTGAGCTGTTTATGATCTTGGTCCAGAGGGGTAGTAGCATAGGTGTAAGATCTTTAACCGCATTTGCTGGGAGAGGGTCAGTGAGGTGATTGGAAGGCTTCAATGCACTGAGAAATTTGCCTATAGCTTCTTCAGAATAGGTGTAGAAGTATGACCATGTTGCGTCGTTTGATTTGGTTAATGAAATATTCTCACATTACTGCGCCTAATCCTATAGAATTTTTTCAATGCCTTTTTGTAGAGATATTTAGCCACTGGATCATAGGATTTTCTACAGGAATGCTCTAATTTTTTGCAGAAACTTTTCTTTGTTCGTAATTCCGTGGAGAACCAGGTGGCTGAGGGTTTCCTTCCTGAAGACGTCACCAACTTAAGTGGGGTGACTCTGTCTAAAGCAGAGGTGACCCAGCGATTGAACCTGAATATATCACTGTTGTGATCACCAGCTAGCTGGGTATAGCATCTTGGAGTGCCAATTCCAGAGCTTCTGGGGTGACCCTCCTCCAGTTTCTCCTCCTGTCAGAAATCGACCAGGAGTTAGACCAATTGGATTCAAGCCAGAAAGTGAATGATAGCAGAAAATGGTTCATCCAGGTCTGGCGTACTGTGCCTCCACTTTAAGGTTAGGATTTTTTGGGGTAAAAAGGTCAATCATGTGTCCCACCATTTGCGTAGGGGCGGTCACCCATTGCGTCAGATTTAAACCCTCTAGAGTTTCTACCAGCAATAATGCCTAGGAACATTTGTCATCATCCACATGGATGTTGAAGTTGCCAGCACAGTTAGATTGGTGTACTTCAGAGAGAGTTGTAACAGGTGGCAGGATGGGCTGTCAAGAGGTCTATATACCAACATCCCGGCCAGCGAGGAGGAGGAGATTCTGTCATGGGTCAGAGCCTCAATGTTCCCAATGTGCTCCATTCTCCCACTGGAGATCTCCCAACCATCCCTCAGGATAACAGCCATACCCCCTCCTATCTTGTTGCCACCCCAATTGGCACAAGTAATCTGAAAGCCGCCAGGTATTGCCAGCATCAGGTCAGGGTTAGTACCCTCCCTCAGACAGGTTTCTGATAGAAACATAAGATCCCAGGAGTTTGACTCCAGAGAGAGCCAAATGTCCTCTGTGTGTTTGGGTAAAGATGTTATACAGTTGATCAAACATGCTTAGAAGCTGATCTCCAGACCAGCCAATATGGGTCAAGGACAAAAATCAGGCAGCATGGCTGGCGCTGGCCATGGACAGGCGCAGACAGGCTTGCCTTTGGCGCGGCTGCATTGCGTCTGCGTCGCGGCTCCCATTAAATAGGGGGTTGGGTCAGGTCGGCCGGTTGACAACTAGACCGCGCCCCTCAAAATTCCACCCAACAATGTCCCCAAAGGGACATGGGAAATGAGATGATGGTCCGGAGGAGTGTGGGAGGCTGTTTTAGGTCTTAGTTGCGATGTGGAAGAAACAGGATCCTTCTCTTTTGCTTGGGTAGATGCAGGGAGTATGGGTAAGTGAAAGGGAGCCAGAACATAGTCTTCTCGATGGTTGGTGGAAGTTCAGGCAGTGGTTAATGTATATGGGTCCTTGGTTTTGAAGAGCCTTGTGTGTGTGGGTCAGCAGCTTCAATTGTCATCTCTTCCGTACAGGGAACAAGTGGAGTTGCCTGAGGTGGTTTGTGATGTGGGTTTGTCGGGAAAGGCAGAGGATGAGTCTGGCTCTGGCATTCGGTTTGGTTTGAAATCTCTGTAGGAGGTGTGCGACAATTCCTACCTAGAGGGTGTTGCCATAGTCCAGTCGGCTGGTGATGAGGGCCTGTATCACGGTGCATCATTCATAGAGGGGTAGCCACTTGAACATCTTCTGTATATGCACAGAGTGTGCAAGCTGACAGAGGAGGCGGCGTTGAACTGTGATTTCATGGTGAGATTGTTGAGGATGATTCCAAGGTTTCTGTCATGGTCGGAAGCAGTGTCCTATGTCTGATGGACACTAGGAGTGGGTGGAATTTGCATGATTGCGTTACGCAAATATCTGCGAAAGCGCCAAAAATCTCTGCAAACACGTGGAAATATCGCAAAGACGCGGAAGTGGTTGCCCCGCCTGTTCGCGATGTTTTTTGCGTGATGGCATTGGAAATGTGTCACCAACTTGTCCATGCGGTCGCTAATGGGTGCAGCCATCTTGTTTTCACTTGTCCCGCCTGCTCACGATGCTTATTTCCTGTTCCGTGTCATGCAGTGCATGCTCCCGCCTGTTCGCGATAAGTAGTTCCTGTTCGGGAACGCATATTACGTGTTTGCAATGCTTTTTGCGTGCTCGGGGGGGGGGGGGGAAATATCGCGCGAACTTGCCCATGCAGGCGCTATGGGCGTGGCCATCTTGTTTTTCCTTCTATTGCTATGGTTCTGGGGCCTGATTTTCAATCCCCCCCCCTATCTTTTCAATCCTTTGTTTCAGGAAACTTTTTTTTAATCTTTTTTATTTTATTATCTATCTCTCTATTTTCCTGATTCTATATTTTTTGTTTTTGTCTACTTTTTGTGTGCTTTTAACTACTTTTTCACTCTTTTCCTATTACCTGCTTTTTAAATTTATTTTACTTACTTTTTAAATTTTTACTGTTTCTTTTCCGCCCCGCCTACCTAGAACCATGGCAAAAGGCCACAGGTTTCGTCATAGCCAGAGCCGCGACCGCCTTCCTTGCGGAAGGTGGCACCCACAAGGGGTGCAGGCACGGGCCTTATTTGGGAAGGCGGAGGTGGCCGCACTGGGTTTTTTTTGTGCAGCACCACCTCCCCTTAACCCTGGCAGCAGGTGGCAGACCTGGGTCCGGGTACGGGCTCCGAGAGCGTCAGCAGCGTTGGAGAAAGGTGCTCCGGGCAGTGTTTCGCTGCTCTAGTTTCTGGCGCACCCATAACCAGTTGACGCACAGGTGATCCGATATCCTGGACTTGGAGCAGGACCTGCTGGACCTGATAGGAGTGTAGGTCCTGGGGCTTAGTGAGTAGCTTTTTAATTATTACTACTTTGTGTCTGTTCTTCTGCTCTGTGTTATATATTGCAAGAAAAAAAAATTCCGACCAGCTAGAATGCTGCTGCTTACATTGCAGGTAAATTACGTTTAAAAGTCTTCTGTGATTGTTATGACACAGGTGCTCTGCGCTACTAATCTTACTTGTTTGCAACTCTGCGCTCGCTTAGCATGATTATGTAAGAGTTTCTTTTTAGGAAACTTAAGTTAGGTAATGCTAGAGAGACTCTAGTCCTTCCTTTGTCCTGTCACTAAGAGATAGTGGTGGATTGATTCTTAGGTTTAGTTACCTATTAGTATGAGTGGGTAATTTTTTAGTGTTCTGCGTGACGCACCCTCTGTTACATCACATGCTGCTGAGTGCTACTTACCCCATTCCTAAGTAGAACCTTTCGTAGTTTGTTCCATGAGTGGTAATAGGCTTAGTACTAGCAGAACATCAGCAGCCCCCAACCAACAATTTGCTGGATGCTAAAATGTAGGCATGTGTCCTCCATTTATGCATTTGTGAGTACTAAAAGAACTGGAAATGCAGACTTAATGAACAATTGCCACACCTGGAATAGGTGGGCTAGTTCAGGTGGTCCTTAGGCTTAGTTAGTATTCTGGAATCAGAGTGGAACACTGGATTAGTGTGGATAAATAGTAACTAGTCAGTCCGTGAATCCCCCGATACTACTAGTCGACCAGATTAGGTCAATTTTATTGAAATTGTTGTTTACATAAATGTTATTTTGACCGCTTTTAAAAATATTTTATTTGTTTCTCACAAATCATCAATGTTTGTATCTTTCTTTCTTATACCTATCATGATCAGCATCAAGGGGCAAGAAGACCGGGTGGGAATCGGCAGGAGCAGTTGGAGAACACCAGGGACAGGAGGACCAGGACCGCTCTTCTATCGAGGGCTCTGCTGCTGGCCCCAGTAAGTCTTCCTGTTTTTAATATTAATAATTATGATTCCCTACCTTTTACTGCACCTTATTTGTCCGAACTATTGTTTTTGTTTCCTTATGCTATTTTTTACCAATTCTCCTTCGATCTAGACTATCTGTTTCTAAATTCTTGTTATCCCTGCCTCTAACTGCCTCTGCTATGACTCTCTGTACTCCTTTCTGCTCAAATCAATTTGAAAGATTCTACCATTCATCCCAGGAAGTGGTAAAAAACAGTAGTTGCCACTCTGGTATTATCTCGGCTGGATTACTGTAACAGCCTGTTTCTTAATGCCCAACAGGGCATACTAAACAAATTGCAGGTTCTACAAAATGCTGCAGCTCGGCTTATTACGGGGCTCCCAAAGTACGCCCCTATTTCCCAGGAGCTAGCCAAACTTCACTGGCTACCGGTGCGAAAGCGGATCTTGTTTAAGGCGCTTTGCTTGGTGTTTAAGGCCTTGCGAGGTCTAGGGCCATCATTCCTCCGGCAGTATTTCTTTTGGTATCTCCCGACAAGGCACCTTAGATCTGCTAACGCAGGGCTGATTGTAGTAACGCGCATCAGGAAAGCGCGCTGGGGAGGCAGAAGCTTTGTGCTGGGAGCAGCCAAGGCCTGGAATGCCCTGCCCCTGGCTCTTAGAAAGATGACGGACCTTATGGCCTTTAGGAGAGCTCTTAAGACCTGGCTGTTCACTAATTAATCTTTAATCAACCGGACCTATGGAGTTTTACAGAGCGCCAGGACACCCATGGGTAACAGAGCGCTGTACAAATGTCAAAAATAAATACATAAATACTACTATTAGTCTGTCTGTAGCTAAGCTTGCCCAGTTAGCCACTCTTTATTTAAAAGGTTTTGAATAAAACTCAGATTCACCAAAAGCTTGAGCCATTGAGTCCAGTCCTTTGGGTTGTCCTCTTCTACTACTTCTAGACTTCTTAATCTTAAGGCTTTCTTAATCTTGAGGCTTTTCGACAATTCCCACCAACAAAATGCCCAACTAGATTTTACTATTTTTGATAGGATAGGACATACTACTACTGTTGTAGGGATTCTGCACATACAGAACTTTGCACAAGAAAATAGGACATTGGTGATAGGAGGTTTGACCTTCCTCACACCTCAATCAGGACCCATCACAATCTCCTGCCCGACTAGTTATAGTAGTGTCTCCTTACTATTAGCTCTCCAACCCGCCCCCAAGATACCCAATGAGTAGACAACCCAGAACATAACACTCCCAGCCTCTCAGTTACGGAAGCAATGAACATGCACACCCTTCCTTTCACTCCTGTAAGTCCACACCAAATACCACAGAGTCTATGTAAGTTCAAAAGGTTTATTTTCAACTGACAAGCTCGGTACGTTGTTCTATAATGCAGCACCAACAGAAAAATGCACAAGATCAAAACAATAAACATTGTTGTATTTAGTTACACTTACAACAACTACAAGTCCATAGAACGAAGACAAAATACAAAATCATAATAACTGAACAGTGGTGGAAGCACTAACCTCCCCTTGGTAGGAATATAGTTTATATAAAATTATAAATGAAGATCTCTGAGCGAATTTTGGGGACCCCTCACCTTAGAAGAACCTAGTGTAGTGTAGTTCCTATTATCCCAATAGGCTCTGCGCATTGGAATAATATCTTCAATAGTATCGACGTAGGACAGAGGTTAACTAGGTCTTCTACTGACGATATTAGACTTAAAGTTTTGTGTGCCAGCTAGCTCAGAGTTTACTAGAAACTTTCTCGAATAGGCAAGGAGGGATTTAACCTCCCTGGATAGACAAGAGGGGATTTAGTTTCTGACAACCATAGAACATGACAACTTTGCTCTCCCTGATCAAGAGTATATCTCTAGAGTCGTGGTCACTAGCCAGTGACGAGGATGGAACCAGGTGATGTCGCGATGCAAACAGGTGAAGAGGTGAAGCTTGTCTCTGCAGCCAAGAGGACCAGGAGGTGTCGACGACGACCAGGAGCTGGAGTCGAGCTGTACCACAAAGGCTCTAGTTGACTGCGGTGTCGGTATCTGGATCGGACCCAACAAGCCTAGGTAACCGCAACCCACGCAGGATGTGAAGATTCGCTTCAGTTCAGACCAGCAAGGTCTGAGGAGCTTCTCTTTTGGAAGGAAGCTGGAGCAAGCCCAGAGCAACCAGGCAAGAGTTGGAAATTCAAAGTATCGTCTTCAGGGGGCTCACTAATCAACGGGCTAGCAACCGGGAAGACGCGTCGAGCTGAAATGCAGGAGCGGGCCCCACGCAGCACTCGTGGAGTGTCGAGGGCTGAGCTCTGATGCAGATGTTGCTCGGGTCTGTGGCATCTCGTGCCCCAATGCACAACTGCGAGTTACCTCAGGAGTCGATGCAGTTAGCAATTTGCAGGATGTCCAGGGAGTCTGGTGCCACGTCTCTTGTGTCCGCCATGGGTCTCAGCTTTGCTTTGGATGTGGGTCGGAGTCCAAGAAGTCTGGAAGTCCAGTCCTAAGTAGCTGAGTCGTCGAGTTCCGTCGGGAGCGTCGACAAAGCAAACTGGCAAGTTACTGGTGGTGCCTGTTTGAACAGGGTTGGTCACTCCTTGACCACAAGGGAGATCTTCTGCAGTCTTCTAGTCAGCATAGAAAGTCGAAGTCCAAGAGTTTTGTGTCGTAGTTTCTTTCCAGGGTAATCTGATGCCTCTAGACACAGCTCCTAACTTTATACCAAACTAAGGGGCTGGATTACCTGCTAGGTCCCTCCCATGGGTGGACCCTGAGAAGAGGGTGGTTACACCCCTTTCGCTTTGTCCAGTTTCGCAGAGTTCCATTAAGTGAGGTCGGAGGGGGGACGCAGTCAGAACACCAAGGGAGGGTGGGAGGGATACGAGGGTATGGAGAAAAGGCAAATCGGAAAAAGGAAGAAACATTTAAGGATTGTCAAGGGGGAAACGAGGGCAAAGGGGAAAGGACGAGGGGATGGACAAGATGACGTGTCAGGGTCCAGAGAAAAGCGGTTGAGAACAGCAGCAAAATGGCGGGCAGGGCAAAGGAAAAAACGAAAAGAAGTTCATGAGAGTGACCCAGTGAGTATGAATTAGAGTGTCAGGAGAATTCCGGTGGGGGGGTAATACATAGTTCAGAGATCAAAGTCAGGAAGGGAGAACAGGCGTATAGGCTCGAGACCATTGGAGTAACTTCGAAGATGATCAGCAGGTCATGGCTCCCTCGCCGCCATACCTGGGAAAAGTTCACTGGTTCCTCACTCCAGCCCGGCTGCAGCTGCACTTTGTTTGACTACAACAAAAGTTGTTGGAGAGGGGGCACACAGGGGTTGAAAGGCTGAAAGAAGGTTTGGCGTCCGGATGCCAAACCAAAGTTAGCTGGGGTCTGCACCATGCAAAGACAGATCCGGGGGCCGCCCAGCACAATCACCGGATTACTGATCACTCACCCAGCGCACTGCCTTGCAATGAGCACACCGCTGTGTGTTAGTGCGCTGCTCCGCACTGCTGCTAGAGAAGTGGGCGGGCGCCTCTATTCTCAACTTATTCGCCGCAATGGCGCGGTCGGTCCGCCTCTCCCTTAAAATGGCGGCGTTGTTTACTGTCTTTCCACACCTTCGCTTTTGTTTTTACCCCCACGGTGGCCACTCCTCCTTTGGGTTTGTCCGTTCTACCCTCGGTGGCGGTGTTGATTGGTCTGGTGTGGCGCAATACAGTGCCGTACCCCCGGTGCGCTTTACTTAATGTTTCCCCGCAGGTTCTGCTCTTCTCGATTCTTGCGCTCACCCACTCACCTCCATCGCAGGTCAGTGTTTTAAGGAGGTCGTATCACCGCTTCATGTCTCACGCTCACCGGATCTGTGGACTGCTTCAGACCTCTCGACCTGGCAGGTGGAGAGTAAAGTCTGCGCTAGAGAAAAACACATAAAATAGATGAATTGAGATTACACCAGCAGTGTTTCATGGAGAGTCAATATGCAAATGAGGCCCCTTGTTACAGCCTGCCCGGGGCCGGTATTGATCCGGGGCCCGAGGAGGAGCGGGGGGAAGGCTGCTCTCAGGGCGGGGCAGATGGAGCTGCTAGAGGCCTCCGCCCCTTCGTGTGGGGGCCTCACGGCCTTGGTTTCAGTTTCATGACGTGCATGAGGCCTCGAGGCGGTCAGGCGCGCACCGGATGTGACGTGTCTGAGGGGACGCTGCTCCCGCCGCTGCTTCCTGCAGGGGGTGGGGCCGGGAGCGGTGGCAGTCAGGAAGGCCCCCATGAGTCACGCACTCGCCACTTCCGGTCCCCGGCTCGCCACATGTGACGTCTGTACTGCTTCCGGTCTCGGCGGCAGACAAAGGAGTCGGGGTGTCGCAGTGTGAGTTATTCCCCATTCCCCCCCCACGTTTCTCTGTAACCTCCCCCCCGGACTGACGCAGCCCCCCCTCGCCCCTGTGTGAGGGCTTTATATGAGTATCAGGGGGGAGGGGGTTGGAACTGTGGGCCCCCTATCCACGCTCTCCCCAGGGACCCAGGGCCCTCGTAGCCTCCAAGGGGTCGCAGAGCGTCCACAGCCGCCGAAGCGTCAGACGGTTCATGCGTGACACTCTCATGGCCTCACTGTACCTATGTGTGACATTGAGTGCCGAATGCGTGACACCGTCTCACGAATCAAAGTAACCAATCCGGTCCAGGGGGCGGAGACATGAGGCGCCACGAGCTTTAGAGCCCCATGAACTGCTGCAGAGGTCTCAAGTGAGAGGCCACATCGAGCCAAGGCTGGTTTGTTTCTATTGCTGGGTGAGCTTTGAATGCAGGGAGCTGGATGCAGACAAGAGAAAACTACTATTCCCAGCATGCAAAGCGTTTAGAGTTCAAAAGGCAAAACCCACTTACAGTTCACAAAGGGCAGCAGCTGAGGGCTGGAGACTGCAAACCTTGGTGTAGATGAGGTGACCCTGTGAGACGCCTGGTATCATGTAAGACGACACTGACAGCCGCCCTTTAACACTAATGTCCTCTCATTTATAACTTCCAGTCCCCCCTCCAACACACACACACACTCTAAGAAGCTCCAGCCACGCACCGAGGTGCCCCCGTCGACCCTGCACTCGGGCTCGTGGCTCGCCGTATGTTCCGGTGAAGCGACTGGCGGGATCCCGGGCTTCCCTTCCGCTGCCTGGTTCCTCCTCATATACACGGCGGCGGCTGCCCTTTCCTCTGTGACTCTGAGGCGGGCGTTCGCTGTTTCGAGGCCTGCCCTCTCGTCCCCCTGCGGCGGTGCCCCCTGAGGAGAGACCCCCGTTGGCGGCGGGACGGCGCCTGTCGAGCACCTCGAGGATTGAACCGGGCGTCCTGGACCCCCCCCCCTCTTGAAGAACTTTAATTATAGCTTAGCGTCCGAGTGCCCCGTGCTCCACCCGCTCGCTACCTCAATTTAGTTGCACCACAATAACAATAACAGATATAGCAGAAGTTTACTTTAAGATAGATTAAGGCTGGCTCTATCTTTCTCAGGCACTTACTTCTTGAAGGTAAGCCGGCGCTGCTGCAAAAGGGAATCGATCATTCGGCTGGACCCCCTGCGGCCACGGCGGCCGGCCGCCGCCTGCCATCATGAGAGAGGCTGTGAGCAGCAGGCAGGCAGGCAGCCTGCTCTTTCAGATCCCCCGCCGCTTTTCTAACTTCCTGTTCCTGGGCCAGACGTGACGGCACTTTACAGCCGCACATCCAAATTAAAATCCCCGCCCCCCTGGTGACCCGGTCGGTGATTGGCTGGCTAATATGGATTGAGAGGGCACTCTGCTTAACTGTTTAGGGAAACACGGAAGTAGGCGCACCTGACCTCGGAGCAACAGAGAGCCACGGGCACAGTGACAGAGGCGCCGCTGGTGGCTCGCCTGGCAGCAGGTGCAAAATGCGTGACATTGCATTTCAGTGCGGTGATGTGGATCACCGCACTGAAATGCGTGAGTGTCACACCTGTTGCATGACGCTTGACAGGACTGAGAACGCACACAACAAATAAGACGATTGCACGCTGCATTTCATATTCTACCCTGAAACAGCCACACCTGCTTGCGTTGCCGCGGCCTCTTCACTGGACCTGACCCTAAGGACCACAGAGCGATCAACAACATGCATCAAATCATCTCTTAATTTGACGACTACCACAACCGCCGTTCCCTCTAAGCCGCGCGCACCTCTCGTGACGTAAGCGTGCGCTGCCGGTGGTGGAGCTCGCGCACACACGTCAAGTCGTCGCGTGAGAGATTGGCGCCGCTGCGTTGAAGAGCGAGTGGTGCGAAAACCCAGGCACTTTCTGAGCGCGTGGGCCGGAGGAGGAGTCAAGGCGGAGTGCTGGTCCGAGTGCAGGTAAGGCTGGGGGCACGTGGCTGTTGGTAGAGCGCGAGGCAGATTGCGGACTTTTGTGAAAGTATTGATGTGAACAAGAGCCCCTTCACGGGCTGTCATTAACATCAATACTTAAACAAAAGCCCGCACTCACCCCCGCAACGCGCTTTACGAACAAAAGAGTAGAGCCAGTTTAAAAACACAGCGTGTACTTTTACACGCCGTGTTTGCAAACTGCACGGGCGGATTGGCAAGGCGGGCATTCGGGCATGGAAAAGGGGAGAAAAAAAACGTCCCACAGAGTGCACGGAGACAGACAGAGAAAATGAAAGCAGCCTCGCTGTGCATCCGGACAGCGATTGTCAGCTGTGTGGCCTCTCCTTCACCCCTGCCCTGCCAAGCAATCAAGCTGATGCTGGGCTGGGCTGGGGAGGGGTGATTGTTTGCAAGAATCGGCCTCCCTGGGGGCCAGGTGTTTCTCAGGCCTTTCAGCCATTTTCACCTCGGCCCCCCTGGGGCCCATGCAGCCCAGAAACGGTGTTAGTCTTAACACCTCGCCCACAGCCCTTCACATTCAGGGCATAGTGGGCGAGGAAGAATGGGTCTTGCTGTAGGGGCCAGGTGATGTTTGGAATTTTTTAATTTTATTTATTTATTTATTTATTTATGCGATTTTATATAGCGCGGACTTTACCCGAAGGTGTCAGAGCGCTTCACACCAGGAACAGCAATAATACATGAGGAGAAAAATTACAAGTGGACAAATTACAAAAGCAAACGTTAAGTTACATGAATCAAAAGTGACAATAGTGAGCAACTAAAATACATGAGGTAGCAATCGGTACATTACAGGAGGAAAAAGTGATATGTGTGCAGGTTACAAAAGCGAACAAAGTACAAGTAGAGGTAAAATACTGCAATAAATGGAGGACACTCAGGCACAAGAACAAACGTGACGTAGGCACTGGTGGCACTTGTGCAAGTATCGAAAGCAAACAAAAGTGAGAGGTAGCATACAGTGTGATACCAGACAAAAGTGATGTGTGCAAGTTACAGAAGGGTACCATACACAGGTACAAGGGTAATACTACAGTAAATGGTAAACACTCAAACTGCCAGAACACACTGGGAAGGCACTTCCCATGCTCCAGCTTCACCTCAGCCTCCCCCTGGCTACCTGGCTACCTTGGATGACCTAGAAAGCTGTGTTTTGTGCTCCCCTGCCAGGACATTTTTCCGAGGCCTGGAGGGCTGATTAATTTACTAATTGCAGGTGCCTTACCTCTGTTCATGTGCTCCTGAGCTGAAGGTTTGGGGAGGGCTAAGTAAGTTAGTAATAGCAGGGGCTATGCTGCTTTTCAGGTGCTCCTGTTCTGGAGGGCTGGAATAATTTTGTGACAGAAAGGGGCCTTGCTATTTTTTTAGTTGCTCAGCATGTAGGCCATTGTCACCTTGGGCCTGTGTCCTGTGCAAGAACAGTATCCTCCCACTTTCATTCCTTGTCTGTGCAAATGGTGTTTCATGAAAGGGCACGCCCCTTGAATGTGGGCCACACCCCTTGAATGTGGGCCACGGCCCTTAAATATGGGCCACGCCTCTTGAATGTGGGCCACTTTTTTCGTCAGTGCCCGGGCCGAATTGTGATCCCAATCCGACCCTGGCAAACTGGCTCTACTCTTTTGCACCGTTGTTTGCACCAGCCGCCTTGCAAAAACTGGTGGTCTGATGTCTCTTGATTTCCGCAGCCTTGAAGAGTCAACAGATATTTTAATCAGCGTGTGGATTTTTGAGCCAAAACCGAGGATTGATTAAGCGTGCCCAGTGTTGGCATTGTTAATTGGCCAGTTGTGTCAACCTTGGCCCTGGTTTCCTGTCATTCTTATCCTATCCGCAGTTTCCATTTTACTGGTGTCAGAAGTCTTAGTCAACTTTCCAGCTGTTCGTGTTTAGTACCACAAGTGGTTATTTCAGATACAATCAGACATATTTTGTAGGTTCATATCGAGGAACAAAGGAATGAACTCGTAAGTCTTTTTAGGGTGAACACTCACTAACATCTTTCCCTTTGCCAATTCTGGCCTTTGCAGGTTAAAATGGTTCTGAAGATTGGCCTGATATTAGTTCATTAATGAGCTGCCCTGGTGCAAAGTAAATGTGAAGTGACCAATCAGGTTGTCATTAGCCTATGATGCTGCGGAAACCAGCTTTCCATCAGAGTGATTCATAAAACAATAGGGTAGAGGGACGTATCGCATCTTCTTTCCAGAATACCACTTAACATGATGAAATGGTCTTGCTCTTGAAGAGGCTGCTTACCACAGTGCTGGAGAAAACAAGCGGCAATCACAAGATAATGTCGACTGGACCAAGGCGTACATTGTCATTCATCAACAGTTCAACACACCCCGGCCCTGTGGAAAACTCAAATATATCCATTTGTACTGAGGGAAGAGAATGTTCTCAACCAGACCTGACCCAGTCTCCCTCACGATCACCAACCCGCCCACCCAAACTTCTCAAACTGCCAAATCTACATCCTGAGGCATCCATCAAAATGCACAAAACCAGGGGGAAATGCGGCCACTGACGGACACACCTACATTCACTTCATGTGCTCTAGCCAATTGTGCTGCATCAGCACAACCCTCTTGTCCAACTCTGCTCAGAGAGTGAGCATGGGGTGGTTCTGGGAAGCGGCCCTCCAGCCGCACCCAAACTGCTTGAAAGAACAAAAGTGACAAACACGTCCAAGTTTAGGAGAGGAAGAGGGGGCGAAGGGAGAGGGGCGTGGAATGGCAGGAGAAATTAAAAAAACAGGAAAAGGGGCAAAGCAAACAAGGGAGGAAGAGAACGGAACCGTTAACATGAAACAAGAAGGAGGGAGCGAGATGTTGCTAAGTGTGCCCTAAGTTGGCAGGGTATGCCCAGACGTGGCTCCTGTGCTCTCCATGCCACTGGATTCAAGCAAGCCCGGCTGATGAGGGGTGTCACCCCAAACCTAGTCCTACGATGCTTGCTTCCAGTCTGGGGAAGACCTGGCATGCCAGTTTGGACTGGACAGTACCCATTGGGAGCAGGGTCACGACTGATTTACATATGGCTGGGTCCCAAGTAGGGTGAGGTGGCGAGCTAAATAACGATGGGCTAAACCCAGATGTGTGACTGGGGGTGAGTGCTTGAAAAGTTACAGCAATCTATCCATTTTATTTTGTGATGTTGCTTGGCCGTTGTTAATATGTCCCGTAGATGGGTACCACGGATGGAAGTCGATAGGTAGAAATGCTTCCATGAACCTGAACCTTTGACAGTTGCTCGAAGCACACTCTATTCCATTGGTTTAAGCTTGTCTGTGCCCTTGTAGATTGGGATAAAGCACTTGCAGATCAGCTTTGGCCCTTCTCCAAGAAAGACAGGAAAACTCCTGTGCCAGGTGCCCTCTCGTGTCTGGTGTGAACATAAGCAACTCCACACCTTTTCGGCCTTCTGGGCCACCATCAGTGGGGTGCGGTGTGACTCCCCAGGGCACAGAAAGAGAGGGGACCCACATCTAGGCACTTCAAGCTGGGGTTACCCATTTGGGGTTTAGGCTGATAATGACTTACATAGGGTTTGGTCCTCTAAGAAATGGCACAGTGGGGAGAAAAAATGTGCAGTGAAAATGCTACCCAGAGTATGCAAGTGGGTATACTGTATTCAAGCATTCTGCTGACGCCATTTTTAGTTTGTCTCAGGGAGCAGCTGGAGGTGACACAGGTGTGCCTGGACATAGGTCGCACAGGCTGCGGTGTCTTGTGACGTCAATGTGCACCTGCCTCGTCAAGTCCAAGAAGGCTGGAAGTGACGTGTGCTTGTTTGTGTTTTCAGGAAAAGGGGAGGTGGACATTTTAGCAAAACTTACTTACCCAGGGTTGATCCTGCTTCTTTGAATGGTGAACAAAAAATGATTGCATGGAATGCTGCGGTGAGCATTGCCTTTGGGTGGGAGTCATTGAAGCATCTCACCCATTGCATGCTCTTTGTTCACACAGAGGTCAGCTCAGCGCTGTTCACCGCCTACCAAACTCCACTCTTAGCAGAAGGTGATTTTAGTGTATTACGCTCCTTGAACCCCAGGCCCCTGCGTCCTGGAAAGGACCCAAGGAGAGAAGGAACTGAAGTGAAACCTCCAGAGACAAACACGCCGAGGAGATGCTGAGGGGCAACTCGGTGCGGGGTTCATTAAATGAATTAAGGGAAGGAAGGCAGCCGCCTGGAAAGGTAGAAACGGAAGGGGCGCCAGGCAGGGTTTACACACTTCACAGAACTTCCCCTAAAGTTACCTCCGAAATAGGGGCCAGCCGGCACGTGGATGGGGCCCGTCGGCACGCGGGTTGGGCCAGCCAGCACGTGGATGGGGCCCGTCGGCACGTGGGTTGGGCCAGCCGGCACGTGGATGCCAGACGCACTGACTGGACAGGAGTCTGACCTGGCAGTCAGCACGTGTCACTGAAAGGTACAAAATGACTTTTAATCTGAAGGTGGTCAGCGGAGCAAGCCTTGAACTCTGCTAAAATAAAACAAGAGAAACGTCCAGATTATATTCAGACGAGGGCTGGAGCCGGCGGTCATTTATTGGTACCTACTTACCAGGGCTTGGTCCATAAGTGAAAACACACTCCTGGGACATTTGCTGGCCTTCTACCTATGTGTTCCAAACCTTTGTTACTTTCATGCCATTTTGTTCCCTTACCCTGGATACCCAACAAGGTTCCCCGATGGCTCTTATGCTGTGTCTGGGGGGCAGCCCAGGTTTTATTCCGTTCTCGGTTCTTTGGTGCTGCCCAGGGCTTCGCCCTCTACTTTTCTTCATCCACACAACTCCTTTCTCGTTCTCTTCATCCACACTCCCCTGTCACTTCTGTGCACGGTTCCCTGATATTCCCTGCCTTGGTTCCTCTCTTATGGGGCGCTCTGTCAAGTGACCTCTCATCTGTTTATCCTGGGGGGGGTCCTGACATTCCTTGAATTATAATGGGTCTCTCTTTCCTTTCCTGCTCCTTCTCCTGAGCCTGTGCACTGCCGCCTCTTACATCTTCCCCCTTCTTCTCTTGAGCTCCACTATCATTTTTAGCCCATAACCTCTGTGGCATCTTCTGCGCCCCCCTTCTTCTTATTAATCACATATTTTCTACCACCTCCGCCTGCCATTTCCAAGTCCACCCCTTTAGAAATCCATACTTTTCTTACCTTTCACGCTAAGAAGAATTTTATCTCCACTCTTGTCCTTTCCTGTATTGATTACTGCTCCTCCCGCCTCACTATTCTCCCATCACCACCCTACCTCAGGTCTGGACTTAAACAAAGAAAAAACCAAAGTGGTCCATTTAGTAGACCCAAAAAAACTTAGTTACACATGGATGTTCAACGGGACGAAGGTGAACGAACATGGTTCGTATAAATACTTTGGAGTTACAATTTCCCAGGGAGCAAAACAAACGGAGCATATAACTGCAATACGTGCAAAAGCCCAAAGCCTAATTTTTGCTTATCGGTTGCTAAAAACAAAAATGGACTGTCCGAACCACAATCACCTCCTGAAGGTTATGTCGGCACACATTTTACCATCCTTGTCTTATGGTCTCGTCACCTGGTGTGGCAAGGAAATAGACCTACTAAATGAGCTCCAAACCAAAATCTATAAAGCAGTTTTTAACCTTCCAAAGTGTGCCTCAGCCTCGCAAGTTAGGCTAGAATTAGGTCTGCAAAACCAGAAATATAGGAGCATGAGCGGCTTCATAAAACTGTGTCACAAGTTAAGATCCGCAGATCCGGATTCAATGGATTGGTTAAACTGGGAAGCTATAAAAAATCAAGGAGCGAAGGGAACCCCGTGCCCTTGGGGAAAACATCTGAAAATCTGTGTAAAAGAGCTGGGGTTGGAAGGCACATGGGAGTCCGTGACGGATAAAGCAACCATAAGTAGATTAGCCAACAAGGCAGCAAGGATGAAATCTTTTCAAGATGACAAAGCGTCACTTCTCAAACGGCGACATGGTTGGACCATAATCAACTCTCCTTTAAAGCTGGACTACCGCATTCATACTTATCCTCTCATTTCAATGTGCACTTAAAAAGAGCCTTCACAGACTATAGGATGGGTATGCACATTTCTAAGGATCTAGCACCATCCTGGAAAGGTAACTACCAGACGGAGAGTTGTAGATTATGTGGATACAAAAGAGAATCACTAGCTCACTTTTTGTGTGTCTGTCCGGCTCTCCTGGCACTACGTCATCGTTTCTTAAAACAGATCTGCAACGAGTTAAAAATCCGCACCTGTAGGCATACGGTAACTTGTTGGCTGGGAGGGAGTTCAATTATTTTGGCTTGCCGGGGAATAAAATTCTTGGCAGAAGTGAAAAAATGCCTGAGTCTTGTGGAACAAGGATAGGGCTAATGAAGCGTGTCACCAACGCTGCCTCGATCCTAATGACTGGTAAACCCTGCACAATTCACGTAATAAAATTTTGACCCTAAAGCCTGCGGGAACATCCCCGGATGAAATTTTTTTAAACTGTGTTACATTATTTCAACAACGGAGTAGTCCAATTTTTTAGCAAGCATTCTGTCTTTTTGTACCATAAAATGATCATGTGGAAATTGTAATGATTTTAACTAATTATGCAATAAATCTTTTTGACTTTTGACTTTGACATCTCACAAATTCTGGAGCCCTGCTGGAGAAAAATTGGTGGAATTTGGCCAGAACTCGGTGTTAAAGAGTAACGCAGAGGGTCCAAAATTCAGTCAATTCTGCAGGTGGAATGGAACATACCGTCCACCCCTACTTGGGACATTTACAAGGAAGTGTTACGACATAAGGTACTAAACACAGTGTGACCACAGCAATGCCATAACTCTGTGGTCATTGGTAATGGGGCCCAGATTTACTAATGGGCTCTGTTATTTTTATAGCTTTAGTTGCTGCGCTGTGTTGCGTTATTTTTAGCATGCATGGGTCTTCAATTAAACTGAATTTAAATGAACTACTTACATGTGCCGCAGAAAAGCATAGGAAAGTGTATAAGTCAACCCACAAGTTGTAACATGTTCAGGGATATAATTCGCTCATACATTGAAGAAGATATGCACTTTATATATTTTCCAGAATTTTCACCAAAACAGATTCTACATTAGTTGATAAAAAATGTGTCAAATCATATTTTGTGCTTAATTCTGTGTCTAGCATTTCTTCTAAGATGGATTTCTGTGTTTTTTATATTCTACAATAAAAAATATACCATGTTCCACCCCCCACCCCTTCATGTTATTATACCCCTGTTACATCTTTGCTTGATTACTTGTTGGCGGTCTTCCTTGGAGATGATGTGGTATATGGTTCATGTGATGAACATCAGGACCTGACAATTTTACTGATTGGGAGCACCGGAGCGGGGAAAAGCGCCACCGGAAACGCCACCCACAGGAAGAAGCGCTTTGTGTCCAGGGCGTCTTCAGGACAGTGACCTTGAGGGTGAGGGGGTCTGTGACTGGGACAAGAGGTGCCGACACCGCAGGGGTCCTTAACAGTAACAGGCCAGAAGAAGCAACAAGGAGTGAAGTGAGACAGTGTTTGCAGCTCCACACTCCTGGACCCCGCGCCGTGATCCTGGCCCCCCACACTGGAAGGTTCACCAAAGAAGAGCGGCAGGCAGTTCAGAGAGTCCGGGATCTGTTTGGAACCTCCCTGCTCAAGCGCGTGGTCTTTGGATTCACCCACATAGATGATCTGGAAGATAAATTAATACAAATATTTGTAAGGGAAGCGGAGTCACAACTCAGAAAATAATGACAAAATGCGTAGATTGTTGCTGTGTCTTCAACGACAGAGCAACAGGACACAAAAACAACAAACAGGTGTCCGAGTTGACAAAAAAATAGAATGAAGGAACAGAACTACGGGGCATATTATCATGGGCGATATCGCCACTTTAGCTGGACTATTTCCCGCTAAAGTGGCGATATTTTTATAGCTACAGGTTTGGGGCCCGCTTTGCATGTCAGCGATATATATCGCTAATGACACGCAAAGTGGGTGTACCCAACCAGTTAGTGGCTGAAAAGCAGTCGCTATCACAGCTATTGCCTATTAGCAAGGCAGGCGAAGCGATAAAAAAAAATCGCGCTAATCGTGAATATCGCCAGAACCTAACGCCTGCTCAGACCATGACTAAACCTGTATATCCAATGGGAGGCGGATATTCAGGTTAGGTCGCCATTAGCGATAATGCCTGAATATCGCTGGATTTCCAGCGATATTCACGTGTTGAGTCTCTATCGCCGGATTTTTCTATCGCTTTAGAGATAAACATTGCTAATAGCACGTTATCTCGGCGGTAATATCCGGCGATAGGCGGCAATACATTTTTTTAGCGATAATTATCGTTATTTGTTGCTAATATGCCGCTACATTCTCCTATATGGAAAATCTCTAGAAAAGTCATGAGCAAGGGCAGGGCAGCGGGGTTGGGGTTGGGAACTGGAGTAGCAGGGGCTGTGGCCTCAAGTGCAGGGTGATAATATTTATTCATGCTGCTCATGCCTGTTCTGTTGAACCTCCTGGGAGGTGTGGTTTGGTACTCATGCATTGAGCATTAAGTACTGTTCACTGATTGTTGTGATACTTTTATCCACCATCTTGGTCTCTGTGCCTTAGGCACACCCAAGCAAGTCAAGCAATCTAATATTGGCTGTGTTCTTGTGAAACCAAACCTTGCTTCTTGTAACCCTTTTAGATACAGAAGAGGATAGTTTGACAAGGAGGACCCGCAGCTTTCCTCTCTTTTCACTGGGCCATCTACCATGAAGTTTAGAATCTAAAAGTCCACTGCAGGCCCTCCAGGATAGATTATATCTTCATGAGTAATTCTTTTAACCCATGTTGGCTGACACCAAGATCCATAGCATGAGTTTATCTGATCATGGTCCTGTCGAAGCCACGTTCACACATGGTACGCCCTAATACCACCCTTACAATGGATCTTTAACTCACTCTTCTCAGAGATCTAGTCCTGAAGGATGAGATATGCTCCAACATCAAGGAATTCTTTGAGCTCAATAAACCTGATAAGCCCCATAAATTGACATTTTGGACACTTTCAAGACTATAATATGAGGTAAATGTAAGGGAAATATGACATATTTGATCACACGGAAATACAGGGAGAGACTTTTAGAATCGAAACTTCAATCAGCCGAGTCAGCCCATAAGGAGCATCCCATTAGGCATTTAGGGCCAGATGTACAACCGTGTTTGGATGGCCAAACAGGTTTGCGAACCCGTTTGCGCATGCAAAAACAGCATGGCCCATATACAAAGCCTGTCTAGCGAGTCACTATTTATTTAGAACTCGCTAAATAGGTTTTGTGACTCGCTATTAGGAAGAGGCATTCCCTTCACAACACAGCACACGTGGAAAAAGCAAAAACGAGGAGAAATTATGCTTTTCTCTATGTTTCGCCAAGTTAAGACCAGGTTTTCTATGTACGCTGACCTTGTACATAGAGGCTAGCGTACAAAATACCCACTGCCCACCCCATTCACGATAAGTATAGCATGAAAAGGGGCCTCATTTACGAGGCAGTGTTAAGCCACGTGAAGTGGCTTAACGCTGCCTTGTAAATAAGGCTAAGCCCCTATCGCCACCACGTCGGAAAAAGTGACGTAGTGGCGATAGGGGTTTGTACATATGCCCCAAAGTATTTTTATTCTTTGACAAAATTCAATTCACTTTTCAAATAGGGATCAGGTTGAATACTTTACCATAAATTTTGATCAGATTGATGGTGTGGAGCAGATAGGCAGATTTGTTGTACGTTTTTTGCTTGTAAAGGACTTATATGTCCTGCAGCAGCAGTTCCTACTCTCTTTAGCGTTCGCTGTAACTAGCCATAAAACTGAAGATTTAAGTGTAGATGCTGCTTTTGTTAATATTGGTAGTACTGTATTTAAAGAAGGTGTGGCATCTGTTGCCTTGCCTCAAGTAAGAACATTATCCAGTTTGTTTTTGTTTGCTTATGATGACAGGAAAGTTAGTGATGATGCAAGTTCGTGTCAGAGAGTACAATTTGTTGAGAAGTGAAAATTGGATCATCTGTCCAATGCAGAAGCTCAATAACGAATAACGAATCTATGGATGTTGCCGAAAACAAGGAAAAGAAAGGGGAGAAGGAATGTGTTAAGACGATAAAACTGGACAATGAGGGAGATCTTGTAGGTTACCAGTTGTCAAACCCTTCTGGGTTCAACTGCTATGCAAATGTTGTTCTTAATGTACTGTTTCATTTGCCACTTCTTATAAATGCAATTAAACAGAAACAACATAAGAAATTATGTTCTGCACTGTGTGGTTCAATGCAACATTAATATTGTGATAGGACTGTAATACAATGAGCTTTGGGCATTCTGGATCTAGTAGGTATATGTAGTGGATCGTTGTACCTGCTAAGAGAGTCTTTGAAGCGGCCTCTCAAAGAAGCGAAGGACAATGTGCTCGATAATGTGCTTGGCCTGAGATCAAGAATAACAGATTACATGTACAAGGCAAGTAGTAAACTGGACAGTAGCCAGGAGCTCATGAAGCACTGGTCTGATCAGAAGACTCCTGTGAGAAGCTGGCCTTATATGTGATGTCCACTAATGCAAGTGGGCACCCTGCACCAGTCCAGACAACCCTTATGGTGATTTAAGGAGCCTCAGACAACCTTAGAAAGCTATCCAAGTGGTAGCTGTGGAGAGCAGCCTTCAGGCTTAGTCCAGAAGGAATGTAAAGCAGCTTGTTTTACCAGAAAACAATTGTGTATGTATACAGCTGCGGTCCGTGCAAGTAACATCGGTGGGGTGGTGTGGCCGGGTTGAGGGGGATTCCAGCAGACGATGCAGAGGGAAAATGAAAAAAATAATACATTTTCACTCTTTATCGTCTGTCGGAATCCCCCTCAACCTGGCCCCACTGCCCCACAGCTGTTACCTATAAAGCAATACAACTGCCAGTACTGGGAAAAAAAATGTCTTTTCTTTTAGAAGAAACTATGATTTAAACATAGCACTCTCTTCTTGTTTTTGAATTCTTATTTATTATAAATCTTTTCTTTAAATCTCAGAAAGCTTTTTCATTTTTTTCAAAATACATTTCTGTGCCTAAACACATTTGAATATACAAAATATACAACTTTATACAGAATTTACAAAGTCACCTACACAAACAAAATTATAATTATAGAACACAACCACATAAAACTTTCGTCCTTCAGTCACGCAATTCAAACTTACAAAACATGAAAAAATTAGACACAACAGAGACAATGAATACAATTATACACATAGGATATAGGTCAATGTCAACACACAAATTATTTACATTTGAAACATTTCTTTTGAAAAACAAGAAGTCAAATCCAAATTCACAAAAGTTCAAATGATTAGAGTATTTAAATTCAGTGTTAATCCAGTTATTAACCCTCTAATACTTCGGTTGACCATTGGCCTTGAGTGATCGACGCGTTTCGAACTCCCTAACTTTTGGGGTTCTCCTCAGGATCAATGCGGATTCTACAACATAGAGAATAATGACTAATTAGATAAACTCTTCTAGCATATCAAACCACCACTAACTCGAGCAGCCACCAGTCGGCTAGAATCCACGTACCTTGAGAGATATATCAGAGAGTGCCGTCTCACAGGACAGATGCAATTTACGATAATATATAGACTCTGTAACATAAACGATAGACCACCATGAAACACACCATTCTGAAAGTCACTTACACCCACCTAATTTAAAAAGCGGCCATATGCTCACTCACCTCATCTACTGATGGATTTGTTTTCGGTGTCTACAAAAGAGAGAAAGGGATGGAAATACGAAATCAGTTGTCTGGGCAGACTTTTAAACACGGGGAGACAAATCCGCGTAACTGGCTTGATACACTTACCGGTATGGACGCTGACTCCCATTCACCCAGGGACCGGCTGTGTTTTGGAGGGGACCCAGTAGTTTCCCGCTGCAGTGAATGCGCTTGGACCTACATGCGGGAGAATTAAAAGAAGACACCGAGTGTATCTGGGTCTTGGCACGTCTGCTCACACCTGACTCAACAGCTGGTCTAAGTGGGTAGTTTTTAGTCTAAAACACTAACTTTGGAAAATTTCTTCAGGGCGCGGTGTAACTCGGCAAGGCTTCTTTTACTCGACTGGATTCCCTAGCACCGGCAAGGCTTCTATAGTTCGACTTACTTCCTGGTCATGTGACCTCATTCATATTAAAGGAGAAGTGCACATTTTGGATGTGAGTAAACTCTGATCAGAGAAAATCCTCGTGTTTGCGGCGATACTCAACAGGGCAAAATGGGTAGTGCAGATAATAAATCTATGAGTCCAAGACTCATTATAATTATAATATAGCGGAATTACGCCGCAATTCTGTATTGAACACAGAATAGTGCATTATGGTCCATGTGGTTGATTAAAGACATTAAAAAAAGTCCGGTGAACATTTTTTAAGGACTGCTGTTCAATGTACAGCCGGGTTGGCTTCCCTGCTAGTTAGCGGTATAGTCCCTTAGACGTGGGCTGCGCATAAGGAGAATTGCATATCCCAGTTCATTCAGTAAAAGAAAAGACTTTTTTTCCCAGTACTGGCAGTTGTATTGCTTTATAGTTAAGTTTGGCTTAGCCTTACTGTTGAGGAGCAAGGACCCTGTTTAGTTTCTACCACAGCTGTTACCTGCACGGGCCGCAGCTGTATGTATAGAATAAGTGAAAAAGAACCACACAAGGTATTTATAAAAATATTTGTTTAGTATATAATACTCTCTAATACGTTTAGATATCTCCTACCCGGGGATACGCACAATCCACACAATACTTTACATAGAAATCGCTGTAAATAGTACAAAGTACACAGCAGACCCCAGGGGAGGACCAAACCATATATTAAGGCAGTGGTATAAGAACCTTGACTCGGGCCAAGACAAGGTCTGGAGGACGTAGAAGTGCTGGGCCCCCAAGGAACCAACCAAGGTGAGTAACTAGGAACCTCTCGGAGATCGTGTGCAGTGTGGGAACACAAACGCATTCTCCATACAAGTCAACGTGTAAGTCGCTGTTGGATTTTTAAAGATCGAGGACCCTTTCCAGTGGACCCTTAAGAAACTCCATGGAAGACAGAAGGTTGGAAAGCCACCCCACCCGTGGATACCCTAGTGCCCACATCACCTATACCAGGGAAGCTGGGTGCATACATGTGAAGTGGTGTCAGAAACCGCTGTAAAACCCAATGTAGGGCTTTAGCAAAGTGCCGCTGACGACGAAGGAGAAAGTATACAGTGGAATCTGAAGTGATTCTAGTTCAGAGGAACCTGCAAGCAGAGGAGACAGTCTATGTCACTCAGGAGTGACCAGGAGATCTGGAAGACGAATGCACACCAATGTCTGGAGTTGCCGGAGAGTTGACGAGGACATTGACTCTGCAACTGTGAGGACCAGGCGACGCTGAGGAAGACCAGGAGCCATGCATGAGCCATCCACTTTGGATGTCGATTGCTGTGGGATCAGTGTCCGGTGGGAGCACAAACAAGCATATGAAAATGCAAACCAAGTAGAAGTCGAAGATTGTGCTGTGACGGGAACAGCAAGGTCCAGGGGACTCACCACAAGCAGAGGAGTCAGGGGAAGCCCCAGGCAATCAGGGGAGCTCAAAAGAAGCAAATTTGACCCTCAAATGAGGTGGAGGCACTGGAGTCTCAAGAGGACCTAGAGCAGCTCACCAATAGATGCAGGGCACGATTCAAGCAAAGTGGTGTGGGCAAAGGTTTTGGTCAATGGAGATGCCCGATGTTGGGACTACTTGAAGCACGAAGATCTTGATGGAAGGAAGCTAGCAAGCCTTGGCAACAGCAAGTCAACGTGATACACAGGGGTTTGGTTCCTGCGTGTCCCACCAGGGATACTGGCCTCAAACAGGGTGACAGGGCAGGGCAGGCCTCATGAGCTGTGTAGAACTACCACCTGTGTTGCAGAACCTTTTGTAGTCTGTAGGAGCTCACTATCAACAGACTGATCAGCTTGGTTGTGGTATCTGCGGATGCAGGGATGTGACTCCTTCACTTCAAGGGAGTATCCTTCAAGTGTCTTGGATGCCCAGAGGCCTTGCAAGGTTCCTGTATGGTGCATGGGCACAGACAATGCAGCAGACTGAAAGGGGGACAAAGTCGAGCCCAAACTAAGTCCAGCGAAGTCCTGAGTGCCCAGATGGTAGAAGTTGAAGTGGTCCCACGACAAATGTAGGGACCCACCCACAGGTAAGCCCTTAAATACCCTTGGGAAAGGGTTGGGTTAATTCAGGGGACCGTCCCAAGGGAGGGTCTGGACAGGGGGAGGTTACTCTCATATCCTTTGTCTAGTTTTGCACCAGACCTGGAGCCAACGGCTCCCATGACTGGTTTGAACTGGACTATGCATTAGGACACAAAATGTTCCCCTCATGAAGACTGAGTGGCACTGGCAAGCACACCCACCCTGCCCCAATACACTAAATCCTGTCTGGAAAGTGCTCACACCTCCCTGTGACATGATGCCCATTATTCCACTTTTCTCTGCTCAAGCTTGGCTCAGCAGCAGGAGGGCAAAGTCGTGTCCCTGGTCGGCAGCAACCGTTTTGTGCTGTCCATGTCTTGAAGACTGGTACGGTGGACATGGAGAGCCTAACTGAGGGCTCTTCCATTGCTTGGAATCATACCTCCGACACCGTTTATGGTGTGGGGGTATGATTTCAACATGTTTGATACTAAACATGACAGATTTGGTTGCAGCCAGTTTCAAGATGGTCATCGCATAATTACGTGATGCCCCTCTATATGGTATATGGCTGCTTCACTTGCAACCCGGGAGAATGGACTCCGTAGGATGTAGTGGTGTCCTGCTGATGCTGTGGGCACCCTTACACTAAGAAACAAACACCCTGGCTTCAGGATTGCAAAGGCCTGCGATAGGGTTGACTTATAGTTTTTAAGTGCTTGACCCTAGATATAGGAAACCTATATCTTTAGTAATGTTAGTGCCCCCTGTCCCCTTTGCTGAGCACCTTGTATTAAGAGCTTTTGGCTCATAGGGTCCGGGATGATCCTAACATCACCGGGACCAGTTTTGGAAAGGAATCTCATAAGATCAGTCTATACGCAGATGGCGTATTGGCCAGTTTAGACAAGCTAGCAGTGTCTCTTACTGCTTTCTTGACCAAATTAGAATCATTCGGCCTCGCTTCATGATTTTGTGCGAATGTAACAAAATCCCAGGCTATAAATCTATTGATCCCCCTGGCACTTAAATCCCATCTTGCTGAGCTATACCACATTCAGTGAGCAAACTAATTGGTTCCCTGTTTGTGAATCAAACTGCCATCCACCCTTCAAACTTCAAACTCATCACCTACAAAGCACTGCACAGCCTCATTAAAACGGGGTAACATGCTGGAGATCACGTGGGTTCTCCGGGTTGGGAAGAGTCACAGCTCTCAAAATGACTATTCTGCCCAGGGTTTTATATCTTTATCGTACGCTTCTGCTAGTGCCCGAAAGGATCAGGATTACACCACTTTATCTAAGTTGGGAAGAGACCTCGGTTGAGAAGGGAGATGCGTCATGTTGTAAAGCCCTGCGCCACATGTAGGCGTTCCGGCGCAGGAACGCTTCCTAAAAGTGGCTGAGTGAAATCTCGAAGATTTCACTCAGTCACTTTTAACCATGCTGCGTCAAAACCCTGCGCCTGCTTGAAGCAGGCATAAGGATTGACGCAGCATGTTAGGGATAGGGGCACCCCGAGCCTTGCTGGAGCTGCGTCCCACGTGCGATGCGACTCCAGCAATGCACCGCCTTTCCGACGGGTGATGTGACACGCCTCTGCCCATCCATGCGCCACGGTGCGCCCCATTGTAAATGCGGCACATCAATGGTGGCGCATGGGTGGGCAGATGCATCGCAACTCTACTGGCGCATCCCTGCTGATTAGCAGAGAGGCGCCTGAAATAGTAAATCTGCCCCTCAGTTCCATAGATTCCCATCATCATGCTTCTGGGCCTGCCCAATCCCCTCACCTACCCCCTTAGATCTAGACAGGGAAGCAGACTGGCATAGCCCTGGGAGCGACAATCCTAAATATTCTCTTGCACTGGGGGGACAGCATGCCCCCACCCCCCATTCACCTGGGCTGGCTCATCCCCTCTGGCTCATCCTGGGGATGTAGAGGAGTACCCTTTCCCTCACTAATCAGGGAGCATCCTTTGGAGAGCTCTGGCCCCCATATATATCTATCCTCAGCCAAGCATTTCAAGAGCTTACCTGCTTCCCCCACTGCAGAGGAATTAGCCGAATCAGCCCCCTCCATCGACAGTAACAACGCTTCATGAACACATTGCTGTCTTACACACTATCCCACAAGCCACAGACTAGATTGAGTGTTTAGGGGGAGGAGGAAGGGACTGGGGAAGTTTTAAGTGTTATTAATTATCTTTTTACTCCAAACATACCGTACCATATTGTGGTTTTATTTGCATTACCCACTTGAGATCCATGCTGTAATTATTTGGTGTTGAAGAATAACAAGATTTATATCATAAAGAACAAGCAAAATTTGGTGTTAGAGTATTACATGCACCATGAATTTTAACATGTTTACAAACAAAAGAAATTCCAGTGATAGTCCTATTCTCCAGTAATTAAAACTTCCTTATTGATACATACACAAAAGTGAAGGGAAGTGATCGTAATACATGTATGAAGCTGCTCCCAAGGGGTTCATATCTACCTATCGGGAAATGTTTCATGCAAGCTGTGAATTGAAATGCTGAGATAGATAATCAACCATTCGCCAAAAGCATCTTTTCTATAATAAATGGGAGTTGTTCTAAATGTTCTAAATGTAGCATGTTGTATGTTGCATCTAACATTGCCATTAGTTGTTATTTGCGTGTTAAATTATACGGCGGAAACAAATCCCTGTAATTCAAGTAATGTCAGGGAACACATTTATTTTAAAGTGTTTGAAGCATCCAGCTAAATTGCATAATAGATGTAAGATGACTTTGCCCATGATACAACATTGTTCAAATTGTAAATATGGAATGACAACTTATTAATACTATTATCAACAACAGCAAGCACTTTATCCAAGTTATCTTGGTCAATGTGTCTTAAACGTCTACAGCTTTCACCTGGGATAATTTCCAAAATGTCATTGTAAGTAGCATATATAATTCTTTTAGAACATGCGAATGTAAGACCTAAAGACAATTTGATAAATTCATGTCCTCTGACAGGAGAGAAATATGTTTTTTCAGAGCTGACAGTGTGGAATGTTCCAACCATTGTTGACATAACTTTCCCACCAAATACGTGATAATAATAGCAGTGTGTTGACTGTGGATATCGGGGATCAGGTCTGATTGATTTAAACCAATCAAAAAAGAGGGGAGGTAGAGGTTTCAGCTAGGTTCACCCTCCTTCCTCAGTAACGAAACACAAAAATAAGGAATACAGGAGTTAGAACCTAGCTATGGGAGAAGAGAGACTTCCGCTCAAGTGGAGTAGAATTGTCTACTAGTTAGAAAGAAGAATATCTTTCTATAGACCCCCTCACTCACCAGGGTTTCCCCTTGGTGACATGCTTCATCATGGGGGTCCACTCAATCCGCTATGGGTTGATGCATGCTATGACTTGCAGAATTACATAGGAACACTTATGTGAAATAAATATGTAGTGCAATGGTGTGGAGTGGGAACAAATGGGTTAAAAATACCCAACTAGTGGGCCAAATACTTTATTCTTTCTTCTAGTTGGTATATTAAAAACAGGGGTAACTACTAGGGAAAAACAACATAACCATGATGAGTTAGGTGACCCTAGTATAAGTATAGTAGGGGCCCGTTGGGGTTCCTGGGTGAGTTTTCTTCATGGTGGCAGGGATGAGTTCGACGGTCACGGGATCCCGGGACTTGATGGTTGGCTTATCAGCGGTGGTCGGTAGAGGGTAGGTGTCCGTTGCTGGTTCGCTGAAGTTGTCGTATAGGACCTTGATCTTCAGATGGAAGTAGGAGCTGTTCTTGTGCTTGATTGTGCTATCCTTGAAATCTATGAAATTATTTTGTCATCAAAAATGTTAATCATAATTGAAGTACTGGACACAGTAATACAAATCACATACAATAAGCATGGGGAATTTGGGATCTGTATTGTTAAGTGCAAGAAGTAAAGCTTTTATTTCAGCCAACTGCACTGTACAGTCTCCTAAAACTGTGTATGAGCATTTTGGGGGTGAAAAACGCAATCAGACATTGTGCCAATAACAATGGAGCATGCTGCAGAATATTGCTGCTAAGAACGTACAGCAGGTTGTTCCTGAACTATCTGTATGAATAATGTAAGTATGTTGATCAAGAAATAGAACGGAAGAAGCAAAAGGATAAACATGTTCATATTGTGAAAATTCGTGATTTTGCAAAGAAGGGTTAAAGACAAAGTCTTCATCCGCAGCTGTTAAAGACGTAGCCCTTACGGATGTTAGCTTTGATGACAGCCTCTAAGGCAGGCGTTGGAGAAACAGCAATAATGCGTTTACCTTGAGCAAATGGCCATTCCCTGAGGATGGGCATTTGCACAGCAGTCAGACTTTTTTCAGTAGAAGCAAAAGGTAATCCTGCACGGGAATATAAATGCAAAGTTTATACCCAAATAAAAGGACACTGATAAAAGCTATCAAGATTTCTTTAAGTTAAATTTGTAACCAGGTTCAGCACATGGCAAATGGCAGTATTAATTGATCCACTCTATGTATGAAAGGGCATCAAAGTCAGTTTCATGAAGAATCAACATCATGTGTGCTGCAAAAACTCCCTGGCTATTCTTATAGCCCATAGGAAGTTGGCATCTGGAAACATAGGGTGCTAAATGCTGGACAGTCATGGCTCTCTGGGGTCGAATTGTGATTGAAAAAACCATTGGAGATACTCAAAGTGTTTTTTTTTTCTGTCCACGTTATTACTGATTGTTGTACTATGGTTATTTTGTACCTCAAAGGAGTGTGTATGGCTATTCAAATGTCTATAATCTAAGACTATACTGTTGAAATGATCTGGTTTCAGAATAGGAGAAAGATGATTAACCATTTGAGAGATACATGTTTCAACTACCCCATGGTACACCAGTTGGGACACATTTCTTTAACAGGTGCCTTAGCATACCATTTATTAGGATATGGTGGTTAAACTTGAGGAGTGGGCAGTGTGAGAATAATGTGGTAACAGGACTCCTTATCGCAACCACTGTGGTTACACTAAAGTGCTGGGGCCAATCCAAAGATTCATTCAGATGCATATGCGTGTTGACTTCGTCACGCACAAGGTGTGAAAAGAAAGGGAGTATCACATCCTCACCTTAGAGGACCACAAGAACAAAAGGTTGGGGACAGTCAAACTCTAACAAAAGAAAGTCTTAGGATGTAGTTAAATTGTCCCAGAATATTGCTTTAATGGAGCGTTTAACATCACCCTCAATTTGAATATCTCTGTGATATAGTCTGTCCAGGGGGGCTACGAGGGTATCCGCGATTTCAACTGTAATAAACATTTCAGTTGCTCTCACTACTAGAAATTGGTGGCGTTTCCGGCGTACTAGGTGACTTCTGCCACGCTGTTGAGGAGAGTCACTCTCTGTGGCATATTTAGCTGTTAATGCCACAACTTTCTTTTTCTGAAAAGGGCTTTATTTGGAGGTGGTCGTTCTGCCTTCTTTATCTTCACGTTCCGTTTAGGTTTCACGTAATCTTCTTGTCTGCAGTCAGATCGTCCTCCTTTGTCATACATTGGTCAGACACACCCTAAAAGGAACAAGTAGAACAGGGATCAGTAATTCGATATCTATCAGGAGGCTTGATTTTAGAACAATGACGAAAATCATATTCTCTCTCAGAGGATATCGGGGGCAGAGAGACTCTGCAGGGTCTACCGTACTGTTGTTGTTTAAATTTATCCTGTGGTTTCTTAGGAAACTCACAGGCTGGTCTCGCATAATTGTCGGGACTAGGTTGTGAGAAGTTGGCCTGGTATATGATGTCCACTATTCTAGTGGGCACCCTGCACCAGTCCAAACAACCCTTATGGTGATGGTTGTAAAGTCAGCCTTATAGACCAGCTATCCTAGTGGTAGCATGGACAAGCAGTCTTAGGCTAAAACTTCAGAGAGCATGTGAAGCCAGCGGTTTTACCATATATAATCCCTTGAATACCAAATGAAAGGACACCACACCAGGTATATATCAAATATATATGTATTTATTTCTAACACAACCCCTCTGCGCTCTTTATGAGGTCAGAGATCGAAGTACATTACAAGTTACTCAATCAGCATACTTCAAGATGCACAAATACAATTGTGCCCTAGGGGCCTCACAAACCATATACTAAGTAAGTGGTATAAGAACCACTCTATGAACAGTGAATAGGCCTAGGGCCTAGGGAATTGCTGGGGCTACACTACAGAAACAAAGGTTAGGAAGTAGGAGACCCACAAGCGGTGCCTGCAGTGTCTAAACACAGACGCGGGTTCTCATTGACTTACAATGGAGAACGAAGAAGTCACAAAGTTAAAGATTAAGGGCACTTCTGAGTGGACTACGATAAAAACCCTTTAAGCTAGGACACTTGGATAGGCAACACCCATGGGAGCACTGGAGTACTTGAGTTACCTTGCCCAGGGAAGCCGGGTGCATAGGTGTCTTTTCGTGTCGGGTTTCGTCGATGCTTTAAATGGAGACCTGCAAAAGAAGTGCTGCCGGCTGTCGAAGGAAGAGTGTCCGGGTGGATTCAAGAGTGGATCAAAGCTGTGAAGAACCTGAAAGCAGAGGGGACAGAGACTGGATCACCTGCCAGGGACCAGGATGGAACCAGGATGGAACCAGGTGATGTCGCGATGCAAACAGGTGAAGAGGTGAAGCTTGTCTCAGCAGCCACGTGGACCCGGAGGCGTCGACGATGACCAGGAGCTGGATACCTGCTGTGGATCTAGTTGACTGCGGTGTTGGTATCCAGATTGGACCCAACAAGCCTTGGCAATTGCAACCCACGCAGGAAGTGAAGATTGGCTTCAGGTTAGACCAGCAAGGTCTGAGGCGCTTCTCTTTTGGAGGGAAGCTGGAGCAAGTCCTGAGCAACTAGGCAAGCATTGAAAATTCAAGGGTTCGCCTTCAGCAGGTGTACTAGCCAATGGGCTAGCAACCGGGAAGACGCATGGAGCCGAAATGCAGGAGTGGGCCCCACGTGGGGTGAGGAGGGCTGAGCTCTGGTTCAAATGATGCTCGGATCCGGGGCTTCTCTTACCCTAATGCACAACTGCGAGGGTGCCTCGGTCATTGCACAATTAGCAAAGTGCAGGTAGTCCAGGATAACTGGTCCCACGTCTCTCGTGTCCGCCATGGGTCTCAGCTTTGCTGTGGATGTGGATCGAAGTCGTAGAAGTCTGGAAGTCTAGTCTCTGAGTCGCTGAGTCATCGGGTTCCCGCTGGACCGTCGACAAAGCAAACCGGCAAGTTACTTGTGGTGCCTGTTTGAACAGGGTGGTCACTCCTTGACCACAAGGGAGATCTTCTTCAGTCTTCTAGTCAGCATAGGATGTCAAAGTCCAAGGGTCCTGTATCGTAGTTTCTTTCAAGGGTAATCTAAAGTCTCTAGACTCAGCTCCTAACTTTATACCAAACTAAGGGGCTGGATTACCTGCTAGGTCCCTCCTATGGGTGGAACCTGGGAAGGGGGTGGTTACACCCCTTTCCCTTGTCCAGTTTCGCGCCAGAGCTGGGGCTGGAGTGCCCCAGCAACTGGTTTGAACCAGGCTATGCATGGAGCACCTTGTGTGCCCCAGGCAGTGTCTGGAAAAGTATCTTTCCATTCAACCCACCCTGCTCCAATACACTACTGGCTGGCTGGGGAGGTGCTGGCACCTCCCTGGACAGGAAACCTATTGTCCAAGCTTCCCTTGCTGGAGTTTCCCTCAGCTGCAGGAGGTCAGACTCGTTTCTGTGGCAGCAGCATCCATTTTGTGATGCTGAGGCTCTGTTTAACTTTAACCGGGTAAAGCAGTATCCAACATGTCTTCTCCCTCTAGAAGGGTGGAATGCTACCCCCGCCGCCAGGGGTTGTATTACAAAGTGTTTGACACCTTACACAACATGTTTTGATAAAGCCAAACCAAAGTTAGCATTTACCCGTAGGATTATAATGCACTTAAGAGTATATGGTATGGCTATATTATAGAACAGCTATAAGGACATGGTTCCGAAAGTTACAGAAAGGCTTAGCTTATGCCAGAGCACCCTCTCACTCTGCCTCCAGGATTGTCGAGGCCTACCATAGGAGTGACTTATAGGTGCATATGTGTCTATATATAAGGTTAGATATAGGAATACTATATCTAAGTAAGGGGTGACTACACTACCTTACCCAAGCTGAGTGATCAGCCTGTGGTGTCAGTTTGGATGGCCAGCCAGGGGTGGCATAATACATGCTGCAGCCCCTGGTAGGCCTTGGATGCACCTATGCCCAGGGTACCTTTGGTACACTATACAGGGGCTCACAGATGTGACCCAATACCCAATCAGGTATGTACCTAAAGTACATGGTATCAATTTAGAGAGAGAACAGCTGGGCTGTGGGTCTGATTAGCAGGCCCACAGCCACACTAAAGTCGAAAAAACTGTAAATCATAGCAAAAAGTGGGGTTGACCATAGGAAGCAGACCCTACTCTCCTACACAGCCCCCCCCCGCCCAAACGCAGGGGCATTAAAATAACCTTGACCAGTTGAGTCTTCATGTTCTAAGTGAAAATATCTGGAGAGTCCATCTGCATTGGCATGGTCAGTCCTAGGTCTATGTTCCACTGTAAAGTCCATCCCCTGTAGGGAAATGGACCACCTAAGCAGTTTGGGATTTTCACCCTTCATCTGATTTAGCCACAAGAAGGGCTCATAGTCTGTCAGAATCTTGAAGTGAGTACCAAACAAGTATGGCCTCAGCTTCTTCAGGTCCCAAACCACAGCAAAGGCCTCCCTCTCAATAGCTGACCAACGGTTATCTCTAGTGGTCAGCCTTCTGCTAATAAAAGCAATGGGCTGGTCTTGACCATCTTTATTCAATTGTGAAAGAACAGCTCTCCCACCCAACTCAGAAGCATCTGTTTGGACAATGAATTCTTTGGAGTAATCTGGACTTTGCAGAATAGGTGCAGCGTACATGGCCTGCTTCAGGTAATCAAATGCCTTTTGACAGCTTACTGTCCACTGAACTTTCTTTGGCATTTTCTTTGAGCTGAGGTCATTAAGAGGAGTCACAATGGACTCATAGTTCTTAGCAAACTTCCTGTACTAACTAGACAGGCCCAAGAACCTCTGACCTGCGTCTGGGTGGTTGGAGGAGTCCAGTCCTTGATGGTCTGGATCTTGCTCTCCAGTAGTTGAACCTGGCCTCCACCCACTAGGTGGCCCAGAGATACAACCTTACTCTGCCCTATCTGGCCCTTAGTAGTCTTGATAGTTAGGCCTGCCTTCTCCGGGGCCTCCAAAACATTTTTCAGGTGCATCAGGTGATCCTCCCAGGTGGAGCTAAATACAGCAATATCATCTAGATAAGCTGTACAGTAGTCACCCAGGCCTGTGAGAACTTGGTTCACCAATCTTTGAAATGTGGCAGGTGCATTCTTCAAACCAAAGGGCATTCCCACAAATTGATAATGACCTCCTGTTATTGAGAATGCTGTTTTGGCTTTGCATCATCAGCTAGTCTGATTTGCCAGTAGCCAGCTGTCAAGTCAAATGTGCTCAAAAACTTGGCAAAAGCCAATCTGTCAATGAGCTCATCTGCCCTTGGTATTGGGTGGGCATCTGTCCTAGTGACAGCATTGAGGCCTCTGTAGTCCATGCAAAACCTCATCTCTCTCTTACCATCTTGGGTGTGAGGTGTAGGCACAAGGACTACAGGACTGGCCCAATGGCTCTCTGAGGGCTCAATGACTCCCAACTCCAACATCTTTTGGACCTCTGTCCTAATGCAGTCCCTGACATGGTCAGGTTGCCTGTAGATTTTACTCTTGACAGGCAGACTGTCACCAATGTCCACCTCATGGGTGCACCAGCTTGTCTGACTTGGAGTCAGAGAAAACATATGTCTGTAGGACTGTAGAACTTGTCTGCAGTCCTGCTGCTGTTGGTCAGTGAGGCTGCCTGCCAAGGCCACTCCATCAACTGAACCATCATCAAGGTTCTGAGAGAGCAGGTCTGGGAGAGGGTCACTCTCTTCCTCCTGTCCCTCATCTGTAGCCATGAGCAAGTCCACGTCTGCCCCGTCAACATATGCCTTCAATCTGTTGACAGGAAGAACCCTGTGGGGGCTCCTGGGAGTTACAAGGTCAACCAGGTAGGTTCCTTCTCCCTTTTGTTCAACAATTGTGTGGGGTCCAGACCATTTGTCTTGGAGGGCTGCTGGGGTCACTGGCTCCAACACCCACACTTTCTGTCCTGGCTGGTAAACAGTCAGCACAGCCTTTTGGTCATGCCAGGCTTTTTGAAGTTCCTAGCTAGCCTCAAGGTTTTTAGAAGCCTTTTTCATGTATTCAGCCATCCGGGAGCGGAGACCAAGTACATAATCCACTATGTCTTGCTTAGGCTTTTTGAGAGGTAACTCTCATCCTTCCTACACCAAACACAGGGGTCCTCTTACAGGGTGCCCTAATAGAAGTTCAAAAGGGCTGTAGCCAACCCCCTTCTGTGGGACCTCTCTGTAAGCGAACAAACGGCAGAGAAGCAAGATATCCCATCTTCGCCTAAGCTTTTCTGGGAGTATCTAGATCATGCCCTTTAAGGTCTTGTTAAATCTCTCAACCAGACCATTGCATTGTGGATGGTAGGGTGTGGTGAACTTGTAGTTCACTCCACACTCTTTCCACACTGCTGTCAAATATCCAGACATAAAGTTTGCACCTCTGTCTGAGACAACCTCTTTCGGAAAGACCACTCTTGAGAAAACTCCCAGGAGGGCTGTTGTGGTCCTTAAGGCTATAGCTTCTGGATACCTGGTGGCATGATCCACTACCACCAGAATAAATCTTCCACAGAGGCTGTTTTGGGATCCATTGGTCCAACAATATCGATCCCAACTCTTTCAAAGGGAACCCCCACCACAGGTAGTTGTATTAGGGGAGCCATTGTGGTGCCACCTGATTTGCCACTGGCTTGGCTGGTGTCACATGAGTGACAAAACTCCTTGGCATCTTCTGACATGTGTGGCCAGTGAAATTGAGGGAAGCCTGTCCCAAGTCTTGTTCTGGCCAAGATGTCCTGCTAAGGGAATCCCATGGGCTAAGGTAAGAAGGAAAACCCTAAATGCCAGAGGTATGACCACCCTCCTGGTAGCACCAGGCTTGGGGTCTCTTGCCTCTGAATAAAGGAGTCCTTCATCCCAATACACTTCATGGGTACTTGTAGCGTTCCCAGCAGCCTCAGCAGCAGCTTGCTGTCTGATGGGTTCAAGAGAGGGGCAGTCCAGCTGCACCTGCCTCAGATCTGCCCTGGAAGGTCCCCCTGTCCCATGAAACTCAAACTGATCAGGCTCAAGCTCTTCTAGGACAGTTCCTTCTTGGGTCTCACTATCAGCTTCCTCAGAAGGCTGATCTTCATCCTGAGGCAGGGGGGAAGGCACTGACTTAACCCTACTGCTCTTTCTCTTGGAAGGCAACTGGTGCATAGTTTCAGTATCCAGGGCCTGTTTTGCACGTTTTGACCTGTGACCTGTTTACAGCAAGGACATGTGCTGAAATACCTAACATCTCTGCATGGGTCCTATACTCCACTTCAGACCAGACTGAAGATTCCAGATCATTGCCCAACAAACATTCTACAGGGAGGTCTGAACTTACAACTACTCTTTTGAGGGCAGTTACCACTCCCCAGGAGAAATTAACAATTGCCATACTATGGGTGGTAGTGACATTGCTTGCATTGGTCACTAGGTAATTATCACCTATATGATCTCACCACGGTCCACAAAGTTAGGTGTCACAATGGTGACACTGGCACATGTGTCCCTGTAGGCCTGAGCCACTTTGTTAATTATTAAAGGTGTTTGTATGTACTTGCCCAAGTTATTGAGACTCACAGTAGAGGACATAGCCATGTCCACATCACAGACAAGAACAGCTTGAGTTGGTATTCTGACTAGGCCAGAATATCCATCTCAGTACCCAGGGTTAACCCCACTATAGCCTTGGCTTGAGAACCACCACTGTTAACTGTACTAGGGGGTGCAGGAGCCTTATGGGCAACAATGGTGTCGCGATTGCAAGCGGCGCCAATACCTTCGCGCACCACTAACCTGAGCAATCCGGTCAGCAGGGACGATGGGAAGAATGTCCTTCCGACTTGCCTAAACACCACACCCAGGGGCGTCGTAGAGATCGCCGTCTGAATGGGTATCGCAGAAAGCCGGAGGGATAAGGTGAAGGAAAGAACGGAGTGCGGGATGAGGCCCTTTGAATCTGGTTCCGGGGAAAACCTCCTTGGATGAATGTGCTGCAGCAGGGGAAGACAACGGACAGGTATAAGTATCTTGTTCCTTTCTTTCCCCTGTTCTCCCCTGGCCCTGAGTAATCACACTTACCAGAGTTACTATCACTCGCACTGTAAATGGAGCCGACCTGCTCCTCCTATTCCGATAGACTGAAGGGTAAAGTTGAAATTCACTTTCCCGCTCAGTGCAGTACTCCTGAGAACGAATATTTGAATCTAGTGCTTTGAGAGTTGTTTTCCGTTCAATGGTATCCTCAATGATGCTTGAGCATACAGTAAATGAAATAACCCCCGACCTTGGAATAGTACGAACTTGTGCAAACAAAAACAAGAATAACTGGAACTTCCGTAAAACAATAACTAATTCTCCGATCTGACGGAAGAACGAGCCCGTTCTTCCGTGATGATACTTGCGGTACTCTGGAAGTTTCTCCACTCCACTGACCGCTATAGTTCCTGCTCGGAACTTGGCTTGAAGCTTTCTGACCGCGCTGGCACTTGATCGGCGCTGGCGATCTCCACTGGCCGCGCAGGCTCTTGATCGGCGTAGACAAACTCCTCTGGCCGCGCAGGCTCTTGATCGGCGTCGGTAATCTCTCCGGGATCACTCAGGCGGGGAACACCATCCGCCCGTCCATGACTCCACAAGAACAATTGTCAAGCACTGATCCTCATCAGAGGCGGAGCTATATAGAAAAGACCCTCCTTCCCGTTTTCCCGGCTCGCTTGGCATTCTGGGACTTGTAGTGCAGGAGGAGGGAACGCGCACTTTGTCCTTTCTTAAGTCCTCTCGTTGTGTCTGCGAGGGCGATCATGACAGAACCCCCTCTCGAGGACTGCCGACTCGGCGGTCGACCCGGTTTGCCAGGGAATCGCTCATGGAACTCCGCAACCAGATCAGGACAATGCAAATGGTCCCCAGGTTCCCATGTTCTGTCCTCGGGCCCATATCCCTGCCAGTCGACCAAATACTGAACCTTGCCACGAAACAACCGGGAGTCCAGGATCCGTTGCACTTCGTATTCCTCTTGACCTTCCACATCCACTGCAGGGGGACGTTCCGGCAAGCGCATACTCAACGGACAAGGCCGGAGGAGAGACACATGGAACACTGGATGAATGGACCATGACACTGGCAGGGACAATTTCATGGCAACAGGGTTCACCACTTCACTGATACCGTAGGGACCAATAAATTTAGGCTTAAACTTATTGACACCCTTCAAGTGGATATTGCGTGTGGATAGCCACACCTTGTCCCCCACCTTGTACTCGGGCTCCTCCGACCTCCGCCGGTCTGCAAACAGTTTGTGGGCCGCTTGCGCCGACTGTAAACAATGTCTCGCATCGATCAGAATGGCTCTCAAATGCGCATGATGTTCATGGATGGAAGGAACCATGGATTCCGCTGGCCAGTCGAAGGGAAGCATATTCGGATGGAAACCGTAAAGACAGAAAAAGGGGGAACACCCCAAGGTGGAGTGTACAGCATTGTTATAGGCGAATTCCGCCAACCACAGCAGTGTGGTCCATTCCAAGGCGTTTTGCATGGTGAAGCATCGAAGATATTGCTCTAATGTTTGGTTAAGCCTCTCGGTCTTACCATCGGTCTGAGGATGATAGCTGGTTGACAACTTGGCATCAATTTGTAAGATGGCACAGAGCGCTTTCCAAAAATGAGAAGTAAATTGTGTGCCTCGATCAGTTATAAGCACACTAGGTACTCCATGCGCCCGTACAACGTGTTGCAGGAACACTTTGGCCAATTCCATCGATGTAGGCAACCCCGGTAAAGCAATGAAATGGCCCATTTTTGTCAGATGGTCTACTATCACCAGAACCACTGTTTGGTTGCCGCAGGGAGGCATCTCCACTATGAAATCCATGGAGATGGTATGCCATGGTTTCGGAGGAATGGGCAATGGGCGTAGTAGACCTGAGGGTTTCGTATGTACCGATTTGCCCTGGGCACAAACAGCACATGTTTTTACGTATTCTGTAACGTCCTTGCGAACTTCCTTCCACCAAAAGGAACGTTCTACATTAGCTGTGGTCTTATAGATGCCCATGTGTCCTCCTAATACTGAGTCATGCGCCCATTTGAGCACCTGTTGCTGTAACTGTAACTGGGGGACGTACAACGCTTGGTAATGGTAGGCCAGTTCGTTTTCTATACGTCGATTTCCTGGCTCTTCCTGTATCCAAGTATCGATGTCCAGATCCGCTATCGCCACCTTCAAATCATCCAGAAAGTCCTCGGAGGCCACCAGGGCTATCGAAACTTCAGAGCAGTCTGTGTCTTGAAGGATATATGGTGACTCTACTGGTTCCACCGTATCCTCTGTACCTAGTCGGGACAAGGCGTCTGCCTTTCCATTACGGGATCCAGGTCGATACTTGATTATAAAATCAAAATCGGAGAAAAACAATGTCCATCGGAGCTGCCTTGGGGTAAGAGCCTTGGCTGTTTTGAGAAACAAAAGGTTGCGGTGATCCGTGATAATTTCCACGGTGTGCAGTGCTCCTAGAAGATAGTGTCGCCATTCCTCACAGGCTCGTTTAATAGCGAGGAGTTCCTTATCCGTGATGGAGTAATTTATTTCACATGGTGTAAGTTTTTTGGAGTAGTATGCCACTGGGTGTAACTGCCCCGTTTTCGGATGTCTTTGGGACAATATTCCCCCAAGAGCGTATTGGGACGCGTCGGTCTCGAGGATATAGGGCAATTGCGGATCAGGATGTCTCAGAATAGGGGCCTGGGTGAACCTATTTTTGAGAACTTGAAAGGCCTGTGCTGCTTCAGGTCCCCATACAAAAGGAGCGTTCTTTCTCAGGAGGGAGGTGATGGGATGTATGACCTTCGAAAAGTCCTGGATAAAACGTCTGTAGTAGTTGGCGAAGCCAAGAAAACTCTGTACCGCCTTAACATTCTGTGGAGTTTTCCAGGTCAAGATCACTTCGACCTTGCGTGTGTCCATTCGGAACCCTTGAGCATCAATGATGTACCCCAAGAAGGCGACTTCCTGGACATGAAAGAGACATTTTTCCAACTTGGCGTACAATGAGTTTTGCAGAAGCTTCTGCAACACAGTTTTCACATGGACAACATGTTCTGCCAATGTCGTAGAGTATATCAGAATGTCGTCGATATAGACCACGCAATATGTTTCCAAGCATCCCCGAAGCACCTCATCCATGAAGAATTGGAAGGCCGCAGGGGCGTTGCAGAGTCCGAAGGGCATCACCCGATATTCAAATAGCCCGAATTTGGTTCTGAACGCGGTCTTCCACTCGTCGCCCTTTTGTACTCGGACAAGGTGGTATGCCCCCCGAAGATCGAGCTTTGTGAAGTATTTCGCCCCCTTCAATTGGTCCATTAAGACCGGGATGAGGGGCAGTGGATAACGGTTTTTTATCGTCACCTTGTTGATTGCACGGTAGTCTATGCAGGGACGCAACTCGTCACAGTCCTTTTTTGCGATAAAGAACATCGGTGAAGACGCCGGGGAAGTAGAGTGTCTAATGAATCCGGAAGCGAGATTGTCGTCAATATATGTTTTCAAATATTGGGTCTCCTTCTCCGTCAATGCATAAACCCTGCTACAAGGGATATCCGCCCCCGGTATGAGGTCAACTCGACAGTCATAAACCCTATGGGGGGGTAACCGGGCTGCCTCTTGTTTGTCAAACAACGCCTGATACTCCAGATATTCCACGGGAAGCACTGTGGCACAACAGAACAGTTCCAAGCCACAGGCGCTCGCCAAGCAGGCCGCTGGCGAGGGTATCAGAACAGGAGGACGCATTTCATGATTCAGGCAATGTTCCTTACAATAAGGAGAGGTCATGCTGACTGTTCTGGACGACCAACTTACAAAGGGATCATGCAACGTAAGCCATGGCATACCCAAGATGAGCCGAAATTGCGGGGCATCAATCAGATCAAATTGGATGTGTTCTTGGTGGTTCTCACCGAATTCCATCAAAAGGGACAAGGTGTTATAGACCACAGGACCAGACGACAGAATAGTTCCGTCCACTGCCTTCACCGTCTCGGGACGCAGCTTCTTTTCGCAAGGGATGCCCATCCGTAACGCATAGTCCTGGTCAATATAGTTACCAGTGGCCCCAGAGTCGAGAAGGGCATCAATCTGTAATTTGTTGTGCGAGGCAATCCAGAGGGATACACGTACATTCATGTGAGCCACAGCAGGATGAAGGGTGTTGGCCAATACGGGGGAGATCATAGGTTGCTGGCATCTTAAGTCGGAGATCTCCGTCTGACTTAAGATCTGAAGTTTTCCGTCGGTACGCTGTCTTTCTGGGTAGCCTGAATCCGAGGAAGAGTAGAGCGTCCAGGAACGTAATTACGGGCTCTACATTCCTTGATGAAATGTCCTCCTTTTCCGCAATAAAGGCATAGTTTCAGACGTCGCCTTTTGTCTTTTTCTTCGGACGAAAGAGGTCCCCTGACCCCTCCGATCTGCATGGGTTCGGGCTCCTCGACCCCTTTGATCCTTTCCTCTCCTCCGGTTTTGGGACGGGAAGGGGGATAGAAGAAACGATTATCTCCTCTCGGCCTTTCCCCTTTACGTTCCAGTAATCTATGATCTAACTGTACGGTGAGATCTATAAATTCAGACACCGTGGCGGGAAGTTGTACAACCTGGGCCAACACATCCTTTAATTCTCCTCTCAACCCCTGATAGAAGAGGGAAATTCGCTTCTCCACCGGCCAATCTGTTTCCACGAGCAGGCGATTAAAGGTAGTTATGTAAGATAATAAGTCTTGCGACCCCTGCCTAAGCGTCATAAGTTCTCTATCAAGGGTGAGCATATGAGATTTCCTATCGAATAGTTTGCGTAGTTCAAGGCAAAACTCCGAAAAATTATGTAACACCGGGTCGTTACGTTCCAATAAGGGAATGGTCCAGCTTGACGCATTCCCTCCCATGTAAGACATCATAAATGCCGTTTTAACCGCCTCCTCCTGGAAGACCACAGGTTTACAAAGGAAATGAAGACGGCATTGATTTAGGAATGTCTCGAATTTACGGGGATCCCCATAAAACCTCTCCGGAGGGGCCAACGGGATTCCTTGGTTCTGAATCACCTGTACCGTCGGTACCGCATCCGTGACTGCTGTGGGATTTGTTAAGGGCAAGAAATAACCCCCGGTTCGGGAAGCCGAAGGGGGAGGCAAGGTGGCTGGTTTAAGTATAGGGCGTACCGCTGGTTCTTTCAATGATAAGTCGGACATCTCTTTTCGCATGAGCGTGACTTCCTGGTACAATGCCTGATTTTCGGCACGAGAGGTAAGTACCTCCTGACGAAGATCCGCAAAGCTTTCCATCAGGGTAGCAAAGGTAGCCTCGGCATCCATCGTCCGGGCTGAAGAGTATTCGTGGGCTTGACAATCTGTCGCGATTGCAAGCGGCGCCAATACCTTCGCGCACCACTAACCTGAGCAATCCGGTCAGCAGGGACGATGGGAAGAATGTCCTTCCGACTTGCCTAAACACCACACCCAGGGGCGTCGTAGAGATCGCCGTCTGAATGGGTATCGCAGAAAGCCGGAGGGATAAGGTGAAGGAAAGAACGGAGTGCGGGATGAGGCCCTTTGAATCTGGTTCCGGGGAAAACCTCCTTGGATGAATGTGCTGCAGCAGGGGAAGACAACGGACAGGTATAAGTATCTTGTTCCTTTCTTTCCCCTGTTCTCCCCTGGCCCTGAGTAATCACACTTACCAGAGTTACTATCACTCGCACTGTAAATGGAGCCGACCTGCTCCTCCTATTCCGATAGACTGAAGGGTAAAGTTGAAATTCACTTTCCCGCTCAGTGCAGTACTCCTGAGAACGAATATTTGAATCTAGTGCTTTGAGAGTTGTTTTCCGTTCAATGGTATCCTCAATGATGCTTGAGCATACAGTAAATGAAATAACCCCCGACCTTGGAATAGTACGAACTTGTGCAAACAAAAACAAGAATAACTGGAACTTCCGTAAAACAATAACTAATTCTCCGATCTGACGGAAGAACGAGCCCGTTCTTCCGTGATGATACTTGCGGTACTCTGGAAGTTTCTCCACTCCACTGACCGCTATAGTTCCTGCTCGGAACTTGGCTTGAAGCTTTCTGACCGCGCTGGCACTTGATCGGCGCTGGCGATCTCCACTGGCCGCGCAGGCTCTTGATCGGCGTAGACAAACTCCTCTGGCCGCGCAGGCTCTTGATCGGCGTCGGTAATCTCTCCGGGATCACTCAGGCGGGGAACACCATCCGCCCGTCCATGACTCCACAAGAACAATTGTCAAGCACTGATCCTCATCAGAGGCGGAGCTATATAGAAAAGACCCTCCTTCCCGTTTTCCCGGCTCGCTTGGCATTCTGGGACTTGTAGTGCAGGAGGAGGGAACGCGCACTTTGTCCTTTCTTAAGTCCTCTCGTTGTGTCTGCGAGGGCGATCATGACAAATGGATGGAGCTGTCTCCTTTTTGGTGCAATCACTAGTCTAGTGAGAATTAACCTTACAAGTTTTGCACCAGGGTTTCTTTGGGCCTTCCTTTTTCTTAGATTGTTGGGAACCCCCACCACCATTAGAAGCTTTTTGGGGACCTTGAGAAGACTTCTGGTCTTTTGCTTTCTCCACACCCTTTTGGTCTTGCTTCTTCTTATCACCACCTTGGTTGTGGACCTTCTGCTTCACCCTGGTTCTGACCCATTTGTCTGCCTTCTTTCCCAATCCAATCCCTCTGGGCCGGTCACCCCACACACTACGCACACTCTCTGCGAGTGAGCCCAGGTTCCAATCCTACTGAGTGCCGCCGCTGCCTGCAGCTGTGCTCCTGGTCTGCTGGAGCGGTAGTTCCTCTGCTGCACGGCTGTATTCTACGTTGCTTGTGTCAGCGTTGCTCCCCGTTGTATTGTATTGTTTTTTCCATCGTTTTCTCCCTGCGTTGCCCCCTGCTCTAAGTAACTTTGTTTTGTACCTTTTTGTACCTTTTCTGCTGTCCGCTTGTTGTGCCCTCTGATTTTCGTTGTTCCCCCTCGTTTGTTCCCCCTCCAGCCCCGGACGCGTTTCCCGCCCGCTCCCCGCCACTGCCCCCCTGCGGCCGTGCCCCCCTTCCCTCTCTCTCCCTTCCCATTCGCCGGCCCGCTCCTGCCTCCAGCTGCTCCTCTCTCCCACTGGGCAATATAGTGCATAGTGCACGCAGTGGTGGGCAGTGACCTCTGACCCTCTGGGCCGGTCACCCCACACACCGCGCACACTCTCTGCGAGTGAGCCCAGGTTCCAATCCTACCGAGTGCCGCCGCTGCCTGCAGCTGTGCTCCTGGTCTGCTGGAGCAGTAGTTCCTCTGCTGCACGGCTGTATTCTACGTCGCTTGTGTCAGCGTTGCTCCCCGTTGTATTGTATTGTTTTTTCCATCGTTTTCTCCCTGCGTTGCCCCCTGCTCTAAGTAACTTTGTTTTGTACCTTTTTGTACCTTTTCTGCTGTCCGCTTGTTGTGCCCTCTGATTTTCGTTGTTCCCCCTCGTTTGTTCCCCCTCCAGCCCCGGACGCGTTTCCCGCCCGCTCCCCGCCGCTGCCCCCCTGCGGACCCGCCCCCCTTCCCTCTCTCTCCCTTCCCATTCGCCGGCCCGCTCCTGCCTCCAGCTGCTCCTCTCTCCCACTGGGCAATATAGTGCATAGTGCACGCAGTGGTGGGCAGTGACCTTTGACCCTCTGGGCCGGTCACCCCACACACCGCGCACACTCTCTGCGAGTGAGCCCAGGTTCCAATCCTACCGAGTGCCGCCGCTGCCTGCAGCTGTGCTCCTGGTCTGCTGGAGCGGTAGTTCCTCTGCTGCACGGCTGTATTCTACGTCGCTTGTGTCAGCGTTGCTCCCCGTTTTATTGTATTGTTTTTTCCATCGTTTTTTCCCTGCGTTGCCCCCTGCTCTAAGTAACTTTGTTTTGTACCTTTTTGTACCTTTTCTGCTGTCCGCTTGTTGTGCCCTCTGATTTTCGTCGTTACCCCTCGTTTGTTCCCCCTCCAGCGCCGGTCGCGTTTCCCGCCCGCTCCCCGCCGCTGCCCCCCTGCGGCCCCGCCCCCCTTCCCTCTCTCTCCCTTCCCATTCGCCGCCCCGCTTCCGCCTCCCAGCTGCTCCTCCCTCACTCCGCCCCCCACGCTCCTCAAATGGCAGAGTGGCAAACGCGCAGCGGGCGTGCCCTAAGCGCGCCGAAGGCGCGCCAAAGGTAAGCCCGTCTGTGCCCGTCCGCGCCTGGCCCACGCCCAGCACCAGGACCCCTGGCCTCCGCAGACACCAGCCCACCCGCCGGACCTACGACGCCACCGAACTCAGCGGACTCAACACCGGCCGGATCCCGGGATGCTGCCGTGCCACCCCGAGAAGCACCCACGGACCCTTCAGCTGCCACTCCTGCAAGTACACCTGCATCCGGACCTGCACTACACCAGCTCCCACCAAGCAGACCACCAGCAACAACCACCTGAAGTGCATCCTGATCAACACCCGCTCCGTCCACAAACACGCCGTCCAACTCTGGAACCTGCTCGACACAACATCACCAGACGTCGCCTTCCTCACTGAGACCTGGATGAATGCCTCCTCGGCGCCCGATATCGCCATCGCCATCCCGGACGGTTACAAGATCACCCGGAGGGACCGCGTCAACCAGACTGGAGGAGACATCACCATCGTCCACAAGAACACCATCCGCATCACGACCAACTCCGACGACACCTGCACTTCCAGATCCACACCGATCCCAAGACCACCCTCAGAGGCACCCTCATCTACAGACCCCCGGGATCACGTACACAATTCAGCGAAGACATCGCAGACTTCATCAGCCCGCACGCCCTCCCCTCCATTGACTACATCCTCCTCGGGGACCTCAACTTTCACCTGGAGAACAACAACGACCGCAACACCACCACCCTGCTGGACAACCTCGCCAACCTCGGTCTCAAGCAGCTGGTGACCACCCCCACCCACTACGCCGGACACACGCTCGACCCCGTCTTCTCATCCAGCAAGAACAGCGCCTTCAGCCACGCCACCGGACTCCACTGGACGGACCACAGCTGCATCCACTTCAGCTTCAGAAAGAACACGATCCACCACCACCAACAAAAGGTTGTACGCAGAAACTGGAACAAGATCACGCCCGACCAGCTCGCCGCATCCCTGAGCCAGGACCCCCCCCCGCCAGCTCAGCGAACGCCAGCCAGGCCGCCAACAACCTCACGAAGTGGATCAGCAACTGCGCAGACGACCTCGCCCCGCTGAGGACCCCGCCTAGCAGACCCAGCAGCAAGAAAGCCCCATGGTTCACCGACGAACTCAAGATCTCCAAGAAGAACTGCCGAGCCCTCGAGAAAGCCTGGCGCAGAGACCCAACACCAGACAACATGACCACCCTGAAGCTCGCCACCCGAAAACACCACCAACTGATCCACACCACCAAGAAAAGTGCATTTAAGGAACGACTGGACAACAACGCACACAACAGCAAGGAACTCTTCAACATCGTCAAAGAGCTCTCCAACCCCAACGCCGGAACCAACGACATCACCCCTTCACAAGACCTCTGCAACTCCCTCGCCTCCTACTTCCACAACAAGATTGCGGACTTTCACAACAGCTTCAGCACACAACCGACGCACCCCACGAACGCACCAATGCCCTCCCCCCCACCGCCTTCCGGGCCTGGACCCCGATCTGCACCGAAGACACCATCCGCACGATGAACTCCATCCACTCCGGATCCCCTACCGACCCCTGCCCCCACCACGTCTTCAACAAGGTCGACGCCGTCATCGCACCCCACCTGCGGGACATCATCAACACCTCCTTCGACACCGCTACCTTCCCGGAGAGCTGGAAGCACGCCGAACTCAGCGCCCTACTGAAGAAACGATCAGCGGACCCCACCAAACTCAAAAATTACCGCCCCCATCTCGCTCCTCCCGTTTCCGGCCAAAGTCATCGAGAAGACCGTCAACAAGCAGCTGGCAGCCTTCCTCGAGACGAACGGATCCCTTGACCTCTCGCAGTCTGGCTTCCGGGCCAACCACAGCACCGAGACCGCCCTCATCGTAGCCACCGATGACATCCGAGCCCTGCTCGACAACGGAGAACCAGCAGCCCTCATCCTCCTGGACCTCTCCGCGGCATTCGACACTGTCTGCCACTGCACCCTAGTGCAGCGCCTCAGCAACATCGGAATCCAGGAGAAGGCACTAGAATGGATCATCTCCTTCCTCGCCGGAAGGACACAGAGAGTCAGCCTCCCCCCGTTCAGATCAGAAGCCACCGAAGTCATCTGCGGCGTCCCTCAAGGCTCCTCGCTCAGCCCCACCCTCTTCAATGTCTACATGAGCCCCCTTGCGGCCATCGCACGCCAACACAACCTCAACATCATCTCCTACGCCGACGACACCCAGCTGATCCTCTCCCTCACCAACGACCCTGCCACCCCCAGAGCCAACCTACACGAAGGGATGAAAGACGTAGCCGAGTGGATGATGAACAGCCGCCTGAAACTGAACTCAGACAAGACGGAAGTCCTCATCCTGGGATCATCACCCTCCGCCTGGGACGACTCCTGGTGGCCCCCGCCCTGGGCAGCGCACCCAAACCAACAGACCACGAACGCAACCTGGGCTTCGTCCTGGACTCCTCCCTCTCCATGACCAGACAAGTCAACGCTGTCTCAACATCCTGCGCATGCTACGTAAGATCTTCCGGTGGATCCCCACCGAGACCAGGAAGATGGTCACCCAGGCCCTCGTCACCAGCCGACTAGACTACGGCAATGCCCTCTACGCCGGAACCACCGCCAAGCTCCAGAAAAGACTCCAACAGATCCAGAACGCCTCAGCAAGACTCATCCTTGACATCCCCCGACACAGCCACATCTCCGGACACCTGAGAGACCTGCACTGGCTCCCGGTCAACAAGAGAATCACCTTCCGTCTCCTCACCCACGCACACAAAGCCCTACACAACCAAGGCCCAAGATACCTCAACAGCCGCCTCAACTTCTACACCCCCACACGCCAGCTCCGATCGACCAGCCACGCCCTCGCCACCGTCCCCCGCATCCGAAGAGCCACCGCAGGAGGAAGGTCCTTCTCCTACCTGGCCGCCAAGACTTGGAACTCCCTCCCGACCCACCTCCGCCTGACCCAGGACCACCTCGCCTTCAGGAAGCAGCTCAAGACCTGGCTGTTCGAGCAGTAGCAGACCCCCCCTCCCCAAGCGCCTTGAGACCCCCTGGGTGAGTAGCGCGCTATATGAATGCACTGATTGATTGATTGATTGATTGGGGAGAGGTCAGATCAGAGTCAATTAGGTGTTGATGCAATAACTGGTTCTGACAATTATTAAGAATTTGTTCTCTCATAATCAAATTACACAATCCTGTATAGTCTTTGACCTTACTGCCCAGTAACCAGCCTTCCAGAGCCTTAGTGGCACAATCTACACAGTCAGTCCAGTCCTGAGTCTGTGTCTTCTGGGTATCTCTGAACAGCAACCTATACTGCTCAGTGGTTAAGCCAAACCCATCTATCAGAGCACTCTTCAGGACCTTGTAGTTGTCAGCATCCTCATCACTAACTGTGAGGAGCTTTTTTTTTTTTTTTTTGGTTTTTTTTGCAGAGTTTTATATAGCGCGAACTAGACCCGAACCGAATCAGGTATCAGAGCGCTTTACATATTTTTCCAGTTACGTTACATTTTTACGTTTTCCAGTTACTTTCATTTCAGGCACGGGGAGATTAAGTGATTTGCCCAGAATCACAGGAGGTTTTGACGTCGTTACCGAGACTCGAACCCAGTTCCTCCAGGTCCGAGGTCGAGCGCCCTAGCCGTTAGGCCAACTCCTCCCCCCAGGAGCTTGTCTCTTCCTTTTTCTGAAAAGGAGAGCCATAAGATTGCTGCCCACTGACTTTGGAGGACCTGCTGTACTTTGCAAGCCCTATCAAAAGCAGTTATCCACTTGTGGATGTCATTCCCACTCTGGTAGGGAGGGACAATCTTACTTACTTATGGTCATTTGATCTTTCCCTACCTCTAGGGATGTTGCTGCCACCAGTGGAATATAATCCACTCAACATTTGCTCTCTAGCAAGAGCTAGGGTCTCTTTGGCAAGGGCAATTTCTTGCCTCTTGATCCTAAGCTTGACTTCCTTCATCCTAGCCTTATGTTCTCTTCTCTGAGGTGAAGTCATCCTCATCACTGCTGAGGTATTTGACCCTACTGAGTCATCAGAGTGGTGGGAGTCACTTGAGAGTGACCTCCTCCTACTGTGCTCAATGTTAGGCCTACTTGGGGGCCTGGATGGGAGTCTCTCCTGTCCAGCCCCAGGTAGTCCTAGGTTGACCTGGTCCAGTTCTTCAACTTGGTCCTGATCATCATCCTACTCATCAGACCCCCTTGGATTGTCATCCTGGGAATCCTCTGTGGATCGATGGCCCCCTTCCACTACCAGTCTGATCTGGAGCTGCTGCTTTCTCAGTATCATACTCCTTTAGCATATCTATAAGGTGTCTTAAAAACAAAATGTAAATTGATACTTGTATAGCGCACTACTCACCCGCAAGGGTCTCAAGGCGCTTGTTCGAATACCGCTGTGGAACCCATCCTGGCTTTCCCTGTGAGGTGTCCACTCCTGGGCAACCCCAAGGTGGAGGCCAGGCATCCTTAGCGTTGTGGGGGCCGTTGTGGAGATTAAGCAAGCTATTGCCCAGAGTTGCAGAGTGGGACTCCATGATTGGAATAGGCACCGAGGCGAGAATTGTCAGGTCTGTGGAATTTTGAGCCCAAGACCCGCCGAGGCGGGGAATTGAACCCTGGTCCCCGGCTAGACCTCTGCATCAGGGTCTGCCGCTCTAACCATTGAGCCACACTTCTCCACTGGACTCTGTCCTTGTCTCAGTCTCCTGAGTGAACACGAAATTCTAAGTTCATTAAAAGTAAATGTGGCATAGTGAGAAGGGATCCTGGGAGGATCCACTTCCTCTGGGACATTTTCTAGTGAGGTGTGGTGTGTGCACCTACTTACACTAAATGTTACCTACTAGAACCTCTCTAGGAGTTGTAGCTAGGGTGTGCTAGGCCCTTTCCTCTACAACAACTAAGTTCAGTAGAACTTAAGTATTCTAAGACTTGCTTTAAATGTACCTCTAGGTACCTTAATGTGATCTTTCAAATGATATCTCAAGATAATATGGTAAAACAACAGCAAGCTCTTATCCCACCGCTGCCACCAATGTGAGAAGTTGGCCTGGTATAAGATGTTCACTATTCTAGTGAGCACCCTTCACCAGTCCAAACAACCCTTATGGTGATGGTTGTAAAGTCAACCTTATAGACCAGCTATCCTAGTGGTAGCATGGAGAAGCAGTCTTAGGCTAAAACTTCAGAGAGCATGTGAAGCCAGCTGTTTTACCATATATAATCCCTTGAATACCAAATGAAAGGGCACCACACCAGGTATATATCAAATATATATGTATTTATTTCTAACACAACCCCTCTGCACTCTTTATGAGGTCAGAGATCGAAGTACATAACAAGTTACTCAATCAGCATACTTTAAGTTGCACAAATACAATTCTGCCCTAGGGGCCTCACGAACCATATACCAAGTAAGTGGTATAAGAACCACTGCACGAACAGTGAATAGGCCTAGGGCCTAGGGAATCGCTGGGGCTACACTACAGAACCAAAGGTTAGGAAGTAGGAGACCCACGGGCGGCGCCTGCAGTGTCTAAACACAGACGCAGGTTCTCATTGACTTACAATGGAGAACTAAGAAGTCACAAAGTTAAATATAAGGGGCACTTGCGAGTGGACTACGATAAAACCCCTTTAAGCTAGGACACTTGGATAGTCAACACCCACGGGAGCACTGGAGTACTCGAGTTACCTCACCCAGGGAAGCCAGATGCATAGGTGTCTTTTCGTGTCGGGTTACGTCAATGCTTTCAATGGAGACCTGCAAAAGAAGTGCTGCAGGCTGCCGAAGGAAGAGTGTCCGGGTGGATCCAAGAGTGGATCGAAGCTGTAAAGAACCTGAAAGCAGAGCGGACAGAATCTGGGTCACTTGCCAGTGACCAGGATGGAACAAGGATGGAACCAGGTGATGTCACGATGCAAACAGGTAAAGAGGTGAAGCTTGTCTCTGCAGCCACATGGACCATGTGGTGTAGACGATGAGCAGGAGCTGGATACGAGCTGACGCACGATGGATCTAGTTGAGTGCAGTGTTGGTGTCTGGATTGGACCCAACAAACCTTGGCAACCACAACCCACACAGGAAGTGAAGATTGGCTTCGGGTCAGACCAGCAAGATTGAAGGCGTTTCTCTTTTGGAGGGAAGCTGGAGCAAATCCAGAGCAACTAGGCAAGCATTGAAAATTCTAGAGTTCGTCTCCAGGGGGCGTAATAGCCAATGGGCTAGCAACCAGGAAGACGTGTCGTGCTGAAATGCAGGAGCGGGCCCCACGCGGCACTCGTGGAGTGAGGAGGGCTGATCTCTGGTGCAAATGATGCTTGGGTGTGGGACTTCTCTTATCCCAATGCACAACTGCGAGGGTGCCTCTGTCGTTGCACAATTAGAAAAGTGCTGGTAGTCCAGGATAATTGGTCCCACATCTCTCGTGTCCGCCACGGGTCTGAGCTTTGCTGTGGATGGGGATCGAAGTCGGAGAAGTCTGGAAGTCCACTTTCTGAGTCGCTGAGTTGTCAGGTTACCGCTGGAGCGTCGACAAAGCATACTGGCAAGTTACTGGTGGTGCCTGTTTGAACAGGGTGGTCAGTCCTTGACCACAAGGGAGATCTTCTTCAGCCTTCTAGTCAGCATAGAATGTCGAAGTCCAAGGGTTCTCTATCGTAGTTTCTTTCAAGGGTAATCTAAAATCTCTAGACTCAGCTTCTAACTTTATACCAAACTAAGGGGCTGGATTACCTGCTAGGTCCCTCCTATGGGTGGAACCTGGGAAGGGGGTGGTTACACCCCTTTCCCTTTTTCCAGTTTCGCGCCCGAGCTGGGGCTGGAGTGCCCCAGCAACTGGTTTGAACCGGGCTATGCATGGAGCACCTTGTGTGCCCCAGGCAATGTCTGAAAAAGCATCTTTCCATTTAACCCACCCTGCCCCAAAACACTACTGGCTTTCTGGGAAGGTGCTAGCACCTCCCTCGACAGGAAACCTATTGTCTAGGACTCCCTTGCTGGAGTTTCCCCCAGCTGCAGGAGGTCAGACTCTTGTCTGTGGCAGCAGCATCCATTTTGAGATGCTGAGGCTCTGTTTGACTTTAACCAGGTAAAGCAGTAACCAACATGTCTTCTCCCTCTAGAAGGGTGGAATGCTACCCCCGCCACCAGGACTGGCGGGGGGGGGGTGGGGAGGGGGCGGGTGACTAGTATTCCAAAGCGTTGACACCTTACACAACATGTTCTGATAAAGCCAAACCAAAGTTAGCATTTAACCGCGAGGATTATAATGCACTTAACAGTATATGCTATGGCTATATCATAGAACAGCTATAAGGACATGTGTCTGAAAGCTGCAGAAGGGCTCAGCTCATGCCAGAGCACCCTCTCACAAACAACCAAGCACTCTGCCTTCAGGATTGTCGAGGCCTACCATAGGAGTGACTTTTAGGTGCATATGTGTCTATATATAAGGTTAGATATAGGAATACTATATCTAAGTAAGAGGTGACTATATCACCTTACCCAAGCTGAGTGATCAGTCTGTGGTGTCAGTTTGGATGGCCATCCAGGGGTGGCATAATACATGCTGCAGCCCCTGGTAAGCCTTGGATGCACCTATGCCCTGGGTACCTATGGTACGCTATACAGGGGCTCACAGAGGTGACCCAATACTTAATCAGGTATGTACCTAAAGTACATGGTATCAATTTAGAGCGAGAACAGCTGGGCTGTGGGTCTGATTAGCACGCCCACAGCCACACTAAAGTAAAAAAAAACAGTAAATCACAGCAGAAAGTGGGGGTGACCTTAGGAAGCACACCCTACTCTCCTAAATAGGTTTTCCAAGAGTTGGTATTGAAGGTTTGGTTCCCAAATTATTATGTCCTATAGATGTATGTGCATTAGCAATAATGACAGCCAACTTGCGTTCATGGTCAGCAACAATCACAGTGGCAAGTCGTTGGCGGATAGCCAAAGACTCTGCTTCAAATTAACATTAGAAAGAATCACTTCAAAGATAACTAGTACATTACCCACAAGTTTCATCTCCAAATCTAGGGCAGAACATGCCCCTTGTTCATTCTGTATCCATATAAGGATGTTAGGTAGAGTGGACATTGAGTGAGTGCCATGACAAGGAGTGTAAAGAGTGGCAACATTTGTCCTCCAGGTGTTGAAGTCGGCTAGTGGCCAGTCCAGTGGGTAAGCAGATAATTAAAATTCTGTGCTTGTCCTGTTGTCCCGTAAGGTGAAACACAGCTTCAAGTTGATCTAGTTTTTGGGCTGTCCAAAAGGGAGTTTCTTCATGATTAGTAGGTAAATGAATGAACAATCACAGGGCTAATAACAAGTGCTGCAGGCAAAGGTGCTTGCACTTGCAGGCCGATTTTAGCTGGACCAGCAAACAAGGTGCGGAAATTATAGGAGCTGGGCATCTATAGAGGACGACAAGAATATTATGCAATGCTCAAGATTGTACTAAATTCAAGTTAACTAAATCTGGCTAGTTATGTGGCCCCATCAGTGCTGAGGGGGGCTTTACGAACAGTCCTGTGCAAATGAGGAAGGGCACAATTAAACCAAATCTGGTGCTCTCAGATGGTAAAATTAATTTCAACAAGGGCATGTGGGCGATATGCATTAGGAGCCTCTGGTGTAATATATTCATGAAAGGTATTATAATTAGCATTGACAGCCAGAAATGTGAACCATGAAGAAAAAAACCACAAAGTGGAATAATGCATATATTTCTATAACAAAAATCACAGAAGCTCCAGCATTAGGGACTCCATGTTGTACAAATGTTGAATTACTGCCGCACGGCAGTTAACAGCAATTACAATGAGTTGTGACATAACTAATAAGGAATGGATTGAAAGCATAGCACAAACAGAGTCATCCGCATGCTACTAGACCAGGGACACACTGTAGCCCTCATCCTTCTAGAACTCTCCGCAGCCTTCAACACCATCTCACATCGCACGCTCGCAGCCGGACTTCGTGACACGGGGATACAAGGAGCCGCTCTCGACTGGATCCAGTCCTTCTTCTCCGGCAGAACCCAGAGGATTCGACTCCATCTCTTCCTCTCCAAACCCACGGAAATCAACTAGGGAGTACCCCAGTGATTGTCACTCAGCCCCACGCTCTTCAACATCTACATGGCCCGCCTCACCGCCATCATCAGACAGCATGGGCTCAGCATCGTATCCTACGCCAACGACCCCCAGCACATCCTCTCACTCACGAAGAATCCCGAAGACACCAGACTCTGCTTCTAGGAAGGAATAAAATATGTGTCAGCCTCGATGGAAGACAGCTGCTTGAAGCTCAACTCAGAGAAGACCGAGAACCACATCCTCGGACCCTGCACCTCTGCCTGGCACAACACTTGGTGGCCCGCCACCCTCTGGAGCCCCCCCACCCCTACTGACCATGCTCGGAACCTCGGCATCATCCTCGACTCCTCCCTCTCCGTAAACCGCCAAATCAACGCCATCACTTCCACTACTTTCAACTGCCTTCCCACCCTCCAGAAGACGTTAAAATGGATCCCCCTCAACTACAGAAGGATCGGCACCCACACACTCATTACCAGCAGACTGGACTATGACAACGCCTTCTACACCGGAATCAACAGAACTCTTCTACTCAAACTCCAAACCATCCAGAACACCGCAGCCAGACTCGTCCGCAGGATTCTGCGTCATGAGCCTATGACCCATCATCTATGAATGAGACCTCCATAGGCTCCCCGTCGAGAAGAGGGTCACCTTCAAACTCCTCACCAATGCCTACAAATCCCTCAACAACATCGGACCCAAATACCTTAATGAGAAAGTATCCTTCCACATACCCAAGAGGAACCTCTGCTCCGCTGACCTCGCCCTGGCCAAGGTCCCCCGAATCCACAGAAACAGAACTGCATCGCTGCCAAGACCTGGAACAAGCACCCTGTGAACATCAGAAGCTCCCCAACCCTGCACACATTCAGGAAGGACCTCAAGACCTGGATCTTCGATTGATCCAGAGCCTCCCTCCCTAAGCTCATTGAGACCCTCACGGTTGAGTAGCGCACTTTATAAACCCTTGATTGACTGATTGAGGCTGTAAACCACATTAATATTCAAGCTTGAGAAACCAACAGAACTAGGTGTTCCCTAAAAACAGTGGAGGCAAACTTCCTAACACCTTGGACGTCTCTGATAAAAGGTGTGTGGGTATTGTGGACAAGCATAAGCACTACTCAGGGTTTTTGCAAGTAAGTATCTGAACAAAACTTTGGCAGTGCTATGTTGCAGGGAGTCAGCTCAGGAGCATAAGTATGCTTTGGAGCATAGAACATTGTGATGTAGGGGCTGACTCACCATACCACCGCAGTACCTATGAGCCTGAGTCTGACTAGCTATAGTGCCTCACTTGCCCTCCTAACCTTACCAGAGAGACAAATGAATTGGCACATTAGAATACAAAATTCAAGCCATCTCAGGGATTGTGGTAACGGGACACACCCTTTTGCTCTTTCACTCATAATTGTCCACAATAAGATAATCAAGAGACACAAAGGAAGTTTAAAATATGCATTTAAACTAATATGTTCTAAAATGAGGTACTTGTGACACAACTAAAAATATATGAATACTAAAAATATTGTTAGCATAATCAATAAACCATATATCATGAATAGCCCTGTCATGTTATAAGACAGAATAGCCTAAACCACTCTCCCCTTCTACTGTAGCTAAATGTTTATATATCAAAGATCTTTGGGATTAGTGGTGGACCCTGAACCTTAGAATACACAAATGAATGCTCTACATTTCTGTCTCAGAAATCTCACTCCATGTATGTTTTTCGAGGGTAAACAGTGTTTACCACGATTCTTTTTCCCTGCAGGGAATCACAACGTGCTTGTTACCACGACCGCGTTGTGATTCCGCAATCCATTACTTAGCAAGTCAGAACAACGACTTGTGGAGGGGGGGAGGTGTTGGATTTAAAATCCAACACCTTCCGTCCACACAGACTGGAGTTGGAATAGTAAATTATACTATTCCAACTTCCTGCGTCCCCATTCGCAAGTTGTTTTTCCAACTTGCGGAGTAACAATTCAAGTCCGTGCAGCCTTCAGTGCCTGCCTGTCTCTCCTAGCTCATAAGAGAGTCAGGCAGCCAGACACCCTCCAGATGGGCACATGCTCTAATGTGCATATACCACATCGCATTCACTTTTTTGTTTTTGTTTTACTGTTAGCAGGCTAAGCAAGGCTGACCTAGTGCCAGCCTTGGCCTGCAGTTCTGGCAGGTCTCAAAGACAACCCACTTATGACGCACAGCAGCGTCATATTTTAAGCAGCCCCGGGCATGTAGGGCATCGGCCCTGTTTCTCCTTGGGCTGCTTGTCAATCACTACACGGGGCAGCAACACCCTTTTCCAACATGTCACAGGGTGACGAGTTGGGAAAGGGTGGGGTTATTACCTGCTGTCTGTGAATGATTGAGGGCATGTGACATAACATCAGAGAATCAAGTGACACCGGGTCACATGCATCCTGTAAAAAGACACTCTGAGCATGCTTTATCACATGCAGAATATCCGTTTACAGCATAGATAGCTCCTCATCATTTTGTACTGAGGCAAACCCGGATGGGTAGCTGAGTCTACCACTGCTGTTAGGTAAGCTGGGCCGGAGACCTCGCCTTGTGCCTGCCAGCCTGTCAAGTCTCAAGTCAGGTCTGAGCCAGCGTGCAAGCACTGCTCTGGCACTCTGCTGTAGGTACTGTACGGAGAAGCACCGCCCATATTTTATATTGGCTTGTATCTTTGCCCTTCGAAAATTCTGGCGTCTGATTCCAATAGGCTTCTTAGTCCCTCCTTTGTACAGCCATGTCGTCATTTGGAACCTTCCATGGCTACTGGCCCCTTTACTTGGCTGTTACACGGTACGTGAACTTTTACTTTCTTTATTGAGCTGGGACAAGGGTGGGCGCTTATATATATATTTTGTTTTAGGGAGGCACATGTCCCTGGGGTGAAAAATAGTGATGTGTTTAGGCTCTTTGGGTAAGAGTGAAACTTGACAGTGTCTCTAGGGAGCAGGCAGCATCAGAAGTTACTTGCTGGTTGCACCACCACCAGCCACTTCTGATTTTTAAGTCAGTGGCACTTTGCATTCTGCAAATTTTGGGTCAATGTTTGCGGTGTAACAATGACTGTCAGAAGGTGTTAAATATGTCACTGGACCACTTAGGACCAGTGCTTGATGATCATACAGGGACACCTCCACTGGATCAGCTTGGTTAGCATTTTATCTTGTGTTGCTGTTTCATCCCATACATTTGAACAACACTGCCGTTTTTATGGGACTGCCATGTTTTGATATTTAAACACAACAGGTGTCCCTTATTTTGTAAATGGTTTAATACTTGCATAACTAATTTATTTGTATGAAATCTAGTCCTTGAGTTAACACGTATCCTAGAAGTGTATGCAGCGGTTCTATTGTTTCTACTTATATTGAATTTAACTTTTACCCATTCCATGTCCTTACAAATGGTTTGCATTGTACTGCCAGCATTTAGCAGCTTTTGGTAAAACACTGTATTATCCAGGTTGCAAGATTGCTGGACATCAATCAATCATAACATTTGTATAGCGCACTACTCACCCATGAGTGTCTCAAAGCGCTGGGGGAGGTCTGCTTCTAATGCTCAAATAGCCAGGTCTTTAGTAGCTTCCTGAAGATGTTTTGGTCCTGGGTCTGCTGTTGGACGATGGGGAGGGTGTTCCAGGTTTTGGCGGCGAGGTGGGAGAATGATCTGCCGCCGGTGTTCGCTCTTCGGAGGCGGGGGACGGTAGCGAGGGCGAAGTCGGCGGAGCAGAGCTGGCAGGTTGGGGTGTAGAAGGTGAGTCATTTGTTGAGGTATGTTGGTTGTGGACTGCTTTGTGTGCATGGATGAGGAGCTTGAAGTTGATCCTCTTGTTGATGGGAAGCCAGTGCAGGTCTTTTAGGAGGGGTGTGATCATGTGGCTGCGGCTAGGGATGTTGAGGATCAAGCGTGCGGAGGCATTCTGTATGCGTTGTAGTTGTTTCAGGAGTTTGGCCGAGGCTCCTGCGTAGAGGGCTTTACCTTAGTCCAGTCTGCTGCTGACAAGGGCCTGGGTGACCGTTCTTCTTTTAACAGTGGAGATCCACCTGTAGATCTTGCAGAGCATGCAGCGGGTGTTGAAGCAGGAGGACGAGACGGCGTTGACTTGCTTGGTTATGGAGAGTGTTGAGTCGAGGATGAACCCTAGGTTGCGTGCATGGTCGGTGGGTGTTGGTGCTGCTTCCAGTGTGGTTGACCACCAGGAGTCGTCCCACGCCAAGGGAGTGGAGCCGAGGATGAGGACTTCCGTCTTGTCTGAGTTCAGCTTCAGGTAGCTGACCTTCATCCACTCGACGACGGCTCTCATTCCTTCGTGGAGGTTGGTTTTGGCGGTGAGGGGATACTTGGTGAGGGAGAGGATCAGCTGGTTGTCATCAGGGTAGGAGATGATGTTGAGGTTGTGCAGTTGGGCTAAGTGAGCAAGTGGTGCTATGTAGATGTTGAACAATGTTGGGCAGTCATCAGTGGCAGCAATGAGGGCAGTTTTGGTGCTGTGGTTGCTGCGGAACCCGGACTGGGACGGATCCAGGATGCTGTTCTCCTCGAGGTGGCGGGTCAGTTGTCTGGTGACGGTTTTCACGATTACCTTATCTGGGAACAGGAGCAGGGAGATGGGCCGGAAGTTCTTGAGGTCCTTAGGATACGCCTTGAGTTTTTTTGAGTAAGGCGTTTATCTCTGCGTGCTTCCAGCTTTCGTGGTCTCGAAGGAGATATTGATGGCCTTGCGGAGATAGGGTACGATGGTGGAGCTGGCTTTGTTGAAGATGTTGTGTGGGCTTGGGTCTGACGGAGAGCCAGAGTGGAAGGTGTTCACGATTTTGATGGTGTTTTCGTCGTTTATGTTGGTCCAGGTGAGCAGGGGAGTGGAGAGAGTGGTGTCCGCGAGGTCGGAGGTCTTGGTGACTGTCGGGGTGGTCAGGGAGTTGAAGCTGTTGTGGATGTCTGCGACATTGCGGAGGAAGAAGGTGGTGAGGGCGCCGCACAGGTCTTGCGAAGGTGGGATGTTGATGGTGTTGGAGCTGGGGTTGGAGAGCTCCTTAACGATGTTGAAGAGCTCTTTGCTGTTGTGTGCATTGTTGTCTAGGTAGTCTTTGAAGTAGGCCGTTTTGGCAAATCTGATGAGGTGATGGTGTCTGCGGTTGGCGTTCTTTTGTGCTGCGTGGCTGTCCGGCATCTGTTCGCCGTGCCATTTCTTCTCTAGTTTTGGGCAGGTTTGCTTGGATGACTGGAGGTCCGTGGTGAACCAACTGACTTTCTTGTTGGTGTGTCTGTTGGAGGGTGTCTTGAGTGGGGTGAGCGTGTTGGTGCATTTGTCGATCCACTGTCTAAGGTTGCGGGCGGCGGTGTCGGGGTTGGTGGGGTCGACGGGTGGGCTTCGGGCGAGGGGGGTTGGTGACTTTGCTCCAGCATCGGCGAGGGATTTGTTGAGTGCGGTGTAGTGTGGTGGGTTTCCGGAAGGTGAAGTGGATGCAGCGATGGTCAGTCCAGTGAAGTTCAGTGGTGTGACTGAAGGAGACGTGGGAGCTTGCAGAGAAGATGGATTCAAGCGTGTGGCCGGCAGAGTGGGAGGGTGTTGTGACAAGCTGTCTGAGTCTAAGTTTGGCGAGGTTGTCAATCAAGGTGGTGGAGTTGGTGTTGTTGTTGTTCTCGAGATGGAAGTTCAGGACCCCGAGGAGGATGTAGTCTATGGAGGCGAGGGCGTGCGTACTGACGAAGTCAGCGATGGCATCACTGAACTGTGGCCGTGAACAGGGGGTCTGTCAATGAGGGTTCCTCTGAGGGTGGTGTTGGGATCAGTGTGGATATGGAAGTGCAGGTGTTCGGCAGTGCTGAGGGTGTCGTGGGTGATGGTTGAGACTCTGAGGGTGTTCCTGTGGATGATAGCAATTCCTCCTCCTGTTCCGTTGGTGCTATCCCTGCGGGTGATCTTGTAGCCGTCAGGGATGGCTATGACGATGTCGGGTGCCGAGGCGGGGATCAACCAGGACTCTGTCAGGAAGGTGGTGTCAGGGGAGGTGGGGTTGAGTAGGACCCAGAGTCCAATGAAGTCTTTCCTGGTGGAGCGAGTGTTGAGTAGAAAGCATCTGAGGTGGTTGCGACCTTCCTCTGTGGGTGGTTTGATGGCTCAAAGGCTGGTGAAGCTGCAGCTCCGGCAGTAGAAGGCTCCTTGGGTACGTTTCATGGTGGCCAGGAAGCAAGTGTGTGATCGTCCTGTTTTGAGTACATGGAGGGTGCTGGCATCGTATTGGAGACGGTCCTCGTGGTGTTCGTGGGGGCCAGGGGTTCTGGAACTGGGCGCGGTCCATGCGCGGACGGGTGAAGACGGGCTTGCCTTAGGCACGCCTTCGGCACGCCCGCTGCACGTGGCTGCCATATAAGGGGAGGTGGGAGGGAGGAGCAGCTGAGAGGCGGGAGCGAAGCGGCAAATGGATGAGCAGGGGGACGTGGCCACAGGAACACAGCGGCAGGAAAACGGTAGAGGGGATACAGAAGGCAAAAGGGGAGAGAAACAAAATAACAGTGCAGAAACAGAAATAAAGGCAAAAATATGACTAACATAATACAGGATCAGTGGCACAATTACAATAGACAGAAGAAAAAGGGGCAGAACGAGTGCAGAGAGCTTACAGCCTACCACTGGCCACCAGGGATGAGGCGCAGGTGGCCTCAAACTTCCTACATCGGCAGCAGCGGGCTATAGGACACGGACACACAGGTGGTGCTGTGTGGCGTGAGGAGTGGCTTACCTGAAAACAGGGTCAAGGGTGTGAACTTTGGGGAAGGAAACCCTTCTTTGCCTTTGATTCACTCCTGTCTCTGTGATCACATGTTTAGTAGATGTGCAGCTTCAATTCTGAGCCTGAGGGTGCCGATGGAAAGTCCAGCAAGTACTGGTAGCACAGGTCTATCGATATGGTCTGCTATGTGGAAGAATGTCATACATTCACCCCAATGCAGAGATATGGGCCTAAATCCATTGTTTTTTTGCTCATGATGCCATTCCAGTTTGGACCTAGCATATGCAAATCAGTCTTGACCTGTGCCTCATGGGAACAATCCAGCCCGAACTGCCAAGTCAGGTCCTCCCTGGACTGGAAACAAGCATCCTAGGACCGGTTTCGGGGTTTCACCCCTCATCAGCCTGGATAGCTTGATACCAGTGGCATGGAGAGCACGGGACCCACGTCTGGGCATTCCCGTCCCACTCGGGATGATAAATGCAAAAACAACAGTTGAAACTCAGCAGCGGCCCCACCCTGTCCTGGCACTCGGTTTGTGATGGGGAAGAAAAATAAAATGGAAATACATTACCATTTTATTTTTCTGGTGTTTAGGGGGGTTTTCTGTGGTGCAACGCTCCTCTGCTCCAAAGGAGAAGCCACACCTGCTTTATCCTCTTGAAGCGCCCTTTGAAGTTCTCAGGCCTCCTTCCTCCCAATTGATCCTTTAAAAATCTTCCCTTGAACAAGGTTTCTTTGTTTTCTTTCTTCTTCTTTTACTTTTCGCCATTAATGTTCCCTCCTTTCCATAATTGTGTCTTCATATCTTATGCCTCCCCTTCTTTTTTTTTTTCTAGAAATATTTTTATTTGTATTTTATAGGTACACAACAACACAATCATGTAATCAAGGAAGCACGCACCCATAACCCCCCTCCACCCGCCCCTGATTCGCATATTCCTGACAAAATTAACTCCAATCCGATCCGACATCAATTGCATCATTGTATTGTGATCTAAAAGACATCCTAGTCAAACCTGTCTCATTTGTGCACTTGTAAGTATGCCGGTCAGCACCGACGCCTCCACCCTCACAGCCCCCCATCCAAACCATGATAGGAGCGCCATCTGGACCAGACCTTCCGGAACTTCCTCGGGCACCCCCTAGCCTTATAGGTCACTCTCTCGGCGGCCATGTACATGTCTAGTCCTTTCCTCCATTCCTCTAGTTCCGGGGCGGTCGGGCCTCCCAGTCTTTTGCTATGTCCCTCTTCGCCACCACTATGGCCAACATCAGGAAGATCAGTAGCGGTCTAGACAGGTCTACCTCATTCATCATCCCCAATAGGGCCAGTCTGGGCTCCGGGTGCAGCGATGTCCCCAAAACCTCACTCAATTCCCTAAAGATGGCAACCCAGTATTGCTGTATCACATTGCAGGTCCACACAAGGTGGTAAAAAGCCCGTCCTCTCGGAGGCACCTGAGGCAGCTCTTGTCAGTCGCCCTCCCCATTTTATAGAGCCGCACTCTATCGTAGTATGTTCTGTGAAGCATGTTAAATTGGATAATGCGCAGCCTGGATTTAATTGCGACATCCCTTGGGTGCATTAACACTATGTCCCAGTCAAGGTCATCCATTTCTCCCACCTCCGATTCCCACGTCTGTCTAGGTCGCCCAGCATGTTCTTGGTTAGGGTTTTGTATGTGAGTGAGACCGTCTGCCCTTGAACTTGTTCTTGCAATAGTCATCCCTCCAGTGGCGCATATTCTGGGAGCTCATTATATGGATGTTTTGGGCTCGCCAGGCGTGTCGTAGCTGTGCATATTTGAAGAATTGTGAGTGGTGCAAACCAAATTCCGTTTTCAATGCCATGAAGGCATGGAGATTACATCGCCTATAGTGGAGATGCCTATGTCGTCCCATCTTTGAAAGCCTTTCAGTTTGCTCAGTTCCATTAACCACTTGCAGTGCCATAGCGGCGACTGACGTGTGGGAGTCTTCTCCCACCCAGTGCGCTTTGTAGCCTTATACTACGAGTTTAGGGTAGTGACCATCGCGGGAAGAAGCGGCTCCCGTTGGTTGCCCCATAGAGGTAGTATAGTAAGTTTCGGGTGGATATATTGTACCTTTCAAGGGCATAAGTAGGGTGATCTGCAGGGACGTGCAACCAGTCATTTATTGGGGCCAGATGCTCTGCCCAATAATAGGCTTCCAGGTTCAGAAGCGATATCCCCCCGCTGTATTGGTGTCTCTGAAGGGTGGTTAGTGCTACTCTAGGTTGTTTACCCAACCATAGGAAGGCCCTCAGGTCCGCGTGTATTCTGGAGAATACATTGGCCGGGAGTGTGTAGTATTCGTTCTGTAGGGTGTAGAGGTACTTGGGTAGGATAATCATCTTATACAGGGCCGCTCGCCCCAAAAGAGTGAGGGGGAGTTGTCTCCATCGGTCCATGTCCGCAATGGAATTCAAGATAATTCGCTCCAGATTACGTTGGTACGACAGGGATCTGTCTAGAGTTACATAAACTCCAAGATATTGGAAGCCCTCAGTCGTAGTCGACAATTGTTCTGGAAGTGCCACCCAGTCTCCCCGTCCCCCGGGGTCATAGAGGAGTGACTTATGCCAATTGATTCGGTAACCCGCATGCCTACCATATTGTTCGAGTTCATGGAACAGCGCCGGCATGGTTGTCTCCGGATGTGTAATATATAGCAGGATATCATCCGCATACAGGGAAATTTTCTCCTGTGCGGAGTCCATCTCCTTCCTACTAAAGCCTCTAATGTCCGTGTTGTGCCGGATCCGAGCGGCCAATGCCTCGATGGTAACCGCAAAAAGGACGGGGGACAACGGGCACCTCTGACGCGTACCCCTATGGATCTGAAAGCTTCTAGACAGTTTTCCATTCACTCTTACTCTAGCCCAAGGTTCAGTGTAGAGGAGCCGTACCCAAGTCAGGTACTTGGGTCCAAAGCCAAACTTAAGCAATATTCCCTCCAGGAACGGCCAGTGAACAGCATCAAAAGCCTTTTCAGCGTCGAGGGAGAGGAACCAATGGGGCTCCTCTCTGGCCCGCACCTCCTGCAACCAGTTGTGTGAACGACGAAGGTTCAATCTGGTGGCCCTGTCTGGTAGGAATCCCGTCTGGTACAAATGTATGAGGTCCGGTATCACTGACCGTAGTCGCAGTGCCAGAACGGTGGCCAGAAGTTTCACCTCCGTGTTAAGGAGTGAAATGGGCCGATATGACGCGCAACCGTTTCGCGGTTTTCCCTCTTTGTAAATTGGGATGATGGTCGCTGCAGCGAGGTCAGGGGGAAGTCTCCCGTCCTGAAAAGCGCCCTCAAAAAGACCCTTCAGGGGGCGGTTCAGGAGGTCCGCCGTGCGTTTGAAGAACTCCGCTGGGAAGCCATTAGGCCCCGGGGTCTTACCTGGGCGCAGTCTGGCCAGTGCGACAGATATGACCTCCAAGGTGATGTCAGCCTCCAAGGCCTGAAGAGCCTCAGGAGACACCGCCGGCAGGTCCATTCGCTCTAAGTAGTTTAGAGCATCCTCGCGCGTTCCTAGCTCCCTAGCAGCATAAAAAAGCTCATAGTGCGAGGCAAATGCCTCTGTTATTTAAACATCGGACTCAATCTTCATCCCATCCGGTCCCTGAATGTGTTCCACCCACCTGGCCGCACGTTCCTTTTTACTCAGCCACGCCAGCAATTTGCCCGACTTGTCCCCCACGTCATATAGGCGATGGAGGGTGGCCAGGGCTTGGATTTTAGCTTCCCCGGTCACCAGTTCTCTATAGTGTTTCTATTGGTCGAGGAGTTTCCTGAGAGTCTCAGCATTCCGGGAAGTCTGATATTCTCTCTATAGCCCCAGAATAGACGCCTCCACCTCCGCTACCTCCAACTGGATTTTTCTCCGTTTCTCTGCCAGCCTACTTTGTATCCTATTTCGTAGTACTGGCTTCAGCGCCTCCCAGAAGGTCACCCTCGAGTCAACCGTCCCTTCATTTTCTGCGATGTAGACTGTCACGTCAGCCCGCACACCACGCAAAACCTCCGCATCTTGTAGGTCCCATGCCGCTAGGCGCCAGGTAGCTCCATCCGCATTCCGTCCCTATCCCACTTTAATTAGCAGGGGGGGAGTGGTCGGAAATCCCCCTCGCATTGTATACCACGGTATCGCATTCGGCCAAGTATTGTCTGGACATAAACACATAGTCCAGTCTCGAAAACACTTTATGCGCACCCGAGTAAAAGGAGTAAGCCTTCTGAGTGGGATGCAGCCACCTCCAAACATCAGTAAGTCCTATATTGGCGATCAGTCGGGATAGGGGGGACTGAACCCCCGGACTAGACGCGGTGGATGACCGATCGAGCTGTAGGTCCATAATGTCATTGAAATCTCCCCCCAATATCTGGACGGAGTCAGCCGTGTCTAAAAGTATATCAGCTACTTTCCTGAGGGTGCTCACCTGTATCTTTGGCGGCGCATAGACTGAAATGATTGTGTATGCAAGTCTGTTCCAAGTCCCCTTGACCCCCACATATGTCCCCAGTGGGTCTATCCACGAACGGGTGATATGGAATGGGAAGGTCTTCTTTATGATGATGGCCACCCCTCTCGAGTCAGTGGTGTAACCTGCATGCGCTAGTACTTTGTGTCGGCCTCTGGCCAGAAAGGCGCAGTTAGTCCCTTTAAGATGCGTTTCCTGCAGTAGTAGTACATCTGGGTTTTGTCTTTTAACATATGCGTTCACTAAGCCTCTCTTGATCTTATTGCCCAGTCCATTTACGTTCCAGGTCAAGACACTGAAACCCCTATGGTCTTTAGACCGTGTATGTGCATACCACGATGAATTTGGTCGGAATCTGGTATGCCAGCGAGTAGTGGGTTCTGAAAGTGCGTGACTGTGTGTACATGAGTGCCCCCTTTCCCCCCCAACCAACTCCCCCTCAGCTGAACTGCACCTCCCTCTCACGCCCGCCCCCCCACCTCCCAAACCTGAGGTAACATGGAACTCCCCCTCGTCCCCCCCTCCCCACCTCCCTCCCCATCCAGTCCCATCATCTCGCAAGGCAGAACTGTCAGTAGGAGGTCTGTCGCCCTCCCGTGCATCCCCCCTTCAGCCTGCTCTAACCAACTTCTCCAAGAGCATGCAACACTACTTCCCCCAAACAAGCTCAATTATCAAAATTGAGAAAATTGTGCAATTGAGAACGAAAACCAGTAAAGAAACAATAAGTATAAGAGGGCGTGTCAACTTGTGTGCCCCCCATCGGCGAGCTGCAGTCTCTATAGCCTGGTCCGCCATTGTTCATGAATGGGAGTCCTGAGTGTCTGATCTGGGGACACTATTCCGCCCCTGATGCGTCATATTCCAGGTCTCGGATCGCCACTGCCAATGGGTGAATGGAGTGCGACCCTCCCTCCTCTTCTTCTCCCCCTGAAGTACGGCTCCCAACATCCTCGTCATCCTCTCCCTCTGAGCGGGCATGTCTTCGTAGGCAGTTGAATCTGGATCCCGCCGTGTCTCTCCTTCCAGGCGAGGCCGAGTGTCCATGCCGTCTACTCCCTGGGTTGTGTCCCTGATAAGGTGTCGCTGGGGTTTGTCTCTTTGCCCTTTGGGACTTCAGTCTCTGTGCCTTTGGTAGTACCCACTGGGGCCTCTGGGGCGTCGACCTGTCTGCCATTCCGCGTCCAACGGTCTCCCTGCTGTGGAATATAGGACGTTCTTCCAGCCATTGCCAGGCATCTTCCGGATGGTTAAAGAAGTGTGTCTTTTCCTTGTAGATCACCTTCAGCTTCGCCGGGAAGAGGAGCATATAGGAGATATTCATGTCTCTCAGTTTCGCCTTCACTGCGTCAAAGGAGCGGCGTTGTTTCTGCACCTCTTGGCTGTAATCCGGGAATATCATAATGTTCGTGTTTTCCAGTCGGATCTCCCCCAACTTTCTGGCCTCTCGCAGAATCAAATCCCGGTCCGCGAAGTTGAGGAAGCGCGCAATGACCGGTCTAGGTCTCGCACCCTCCGGCGGCTTTGTCAAGAGGGCCTGTGCGCCCTTTCGATGATAAAGCAAGTCGAGAACTGCGCCGGCGGGAAGGTTTTGATCAGCCAGGAGTGGAGGAATGCTGCCATGTTTGTCCCTTCAATTCCCTCTCTAAAACCTACGAAGCACAGGTTGTTGCGTCGCGCCCTATTTTCGGCAACGTCTACCTTCCACAACAGTTGGCGATGGGATGCCTGCAGTCCCGCCATGTCTTTTCTCAGGGTGGAGATCGAGTCTTCCGCCTCACCTATCCGTGTCTCAGCAGTAGTTACTCTTTCAGTTAACTTTCGGAAGTCTTGCCTCAGTAGTGTCACCTCTGACCCCACCTTGCTGATTTTGACTTCTAGGGCAGCCCGAGACTCCTGAATGTCAGTCCGCGACGCCTGAATGGCTCCTATTAGCAGCTCAGTATCCGAGCGCACGCAGGGGGCAGCGGAGAGGGCATCCGCCGACTGTCGTGGCGCAGCGAAGTTATCCATAGGCCCCTGTTTGGAGGTTTTGGGGATTGTATCCTTCTTCCCCATGGCTGGTCTTACAATGGAGTCGCTCTCGCGGGGAAACTTGCTTTTCACGCCGCCTCCTTCGCTCGGGCTGCGATCGGGGGTCAGCGAGCTCCTCAGTCTGCCACAGGGGAGGGCAATCCGGCCACTCCTCACGGCCGTCGCCGGAGGGCCAAGCGCGTCCTCTGCCCGTCCCCCAGGGGCCTTGGTTCGTGCAGTCGGCTGTGCTCCAGTCTCAGCCAGTACTCCAGTGCCTGTGCCAGCCCAGTGTCGCAGACTTCGCCAAGTGCCCCACAGAGTGTCCGGGTCCTGCCGCCCCGTCTCAGGGTCCGGTCAATGCAGGATGTATTGTCCCCCCCGGTCATAGGACTGTATGTCTGACCTCCAAGATGTCCATGTGCCTCTCTCGAAAGAGCAAGGGCTGCCCAGTCGGGTGCAGGGTGGCGGGGATACCACAGGGAGACCGCGACCCGAGCAGGATCGATGCGGGCCGAGGAAGCCCGGACAGCAACACCAGGCAGGAGGTTGTGGGAAGTCTCTAGGTCCAGAGAGCGTGCAGTCAGCTTCGGGGCCGGGATCAGCTCCAGATCGCACTCGGGCTCCGCATCGCGGCTCCGGCCGCCATTTTGGTAAAGTAGTCAGGCCCTGCCAGGAGCCCGGACACCTCAACGGGGGTTGTCCTCCAGTTCCCTCCGGCCACGCGGGTCCCGCACAGTGCGTCCCTCGCTCTCACCTCCAAGGCAGCAGTCCAGCGGCAGGACGGTCCCTGGACTCAATCTATCCCCGCATTGCGGCTCCGGCCGCCATCTTAGTGCAGTATGCGGGTTTCACCGGGGGTCTGGACGCCGCAATGGGGTTACCGCCGACAACGAAGGCTCCACACAATGCCCTCCTTTCACGTACCCCCACAGCGGCAGCAAGCTGCAGGACCTATGGGCCGGATCTCATTGCGCTCTTCAATCTTCGGTTACAGCGGTCGCCATCTTGACGCCGCCGGGCCTCCCAGATCGATGTGAATAGGTCAGCGTTTTGCCGAATTCCGTCACAATAACTTCGGCGTCTTGATCCCTATGGGGTCTGGGGTCTGGGGTCTCTGAACCTGTGGTTTTGGCGGAGTAGGGCTATGTAGGAAGTCTGATTTGGATGCAGCTCGCCGGGAGCTCTAGAGAAGCACGTCTTTGCAGGCCATGGTGTTGGCCACGCCCCCTTATGCCTCCCCTTCTTGCACCTTCTTTGCTCATCTCGTTTATCTTTTTTCTTTCTCTTATGCTTTAATTTGTGTTTTTCTATCTTTCCATCCTTGATTCCTCTTCCCTCCCTTCTCTTCATTCTCATTGTTTTTTCAAATGTATCCGATTCTTTCCTGGAGGACAGTAACTCACACCTATATGCTTCTCTTGTTTCAGGTCCAAGGCCTCTTGTTAGAGGTGAGAGCAAAGATACCATGGCCGATAGTGGGGAGTGTGAAAGGACGAGGCAGTGGAGAATAAAGGGAAAGTTAAGTTGTGAATAAATTTAAAAGGTGTTTTCCACAAGTTTCAGAAGACAACAAATAGTTGGACTAGGGCTGAATAAAGTGAGAACTGACAAATCTGTGCCCTGCTGCCATCCTAGCTGACACCTGCAGAAGGGTAAAGCTACGTTTACCAACTGTCAGTTTTTTTGCTCTCTATTTTAATCCACTAATAGGAGTGGAAGTAGAGGCAGTGGGGGGAAATTCTAGGTCGGGGGGCTCCTTATGTAAACTAGAAAGAGCAAGAGTCTCTGAAAATCCATGAAACGCACCGGGCACGCGTGGAAGGGTGAGGGCGAAAGGGTAGCCTGGGGCAGGGAGATCATTTGTCATCCATTTACACCCACTTACCAACAACTGTTTACTATTCGCAGTCAGCACAATGCGTTACCATAAAACGTTGGTGTTTGTTCACCCCACACAATATCAAGGCACCGCCCGACTTAGCATTTACCATCGAAACGTTTTTAGTTTATTTGCTTTCATTCACTGAAAGTCACAGCAGACCAGGTTTCACTCACCCAAGCGATTATATTAACAGTCGAATCAACTATCTCAGTCATGGGTATACACTGAACGAGCACAGATAAGAAATGATGCTAAATAATATGTCTAGACAAAAAAGGTATTTTATGGTGCTATATCAAAAATTTCCTCTATGTTTACAGAAAATAACCATTGATGAAGGGCAGGGCCCGAAATGCATTAGGCGTGAGAAATCACTAAAAGAATCAATTAAATATATTGTTACATTTCTGAAGAAAGTTATATGACAAAAAGGATTACAATCAACAATTTTGAATCATGATTAAATTATTGAAAATTCAAAGAAAGTGCAATTGGAGACGTCCTCCCGTCCAGGGAGCCACATGAATCAGCTAGATTTCTTGAACACTCACCATAATTTCCATGTGAAAATTAAACTCCTCATTTTTTCAGTCTCCCCCCATAGGAAATTATTTCCGTTCTCCATTTTCTGTTCCAGCTGCATGGCCTTCAGCTGTACCCCACATTTGTCATTAATATAGAATGTTAGCGTTCTAGTTGTTTATTGCAACTCAGTGTGGAGCACTGGGGAAGCCTCCAATAAGCTGCTGCTGTTGGAAGTCATTCTTTTAATCAGCATGTCAGACAGTTTTCTCATGCACAGGGGAAATGTTTGAGAATTTATACAAACAGTGCAATCAGATGAGGTTTTAGACCACCAGCCATAATTTCCATGAAAAAATCATGAACTTAAACAATGTTCTCTCCTATGTGGTTCATCAAATCCCAGCAGAGGGTCAGCATGTTACAGTGTGAAATCACCTTAGAACTCATCACAATTCCTACAATTAGTATTTTACTGCCAATAAATGATGTTCTCTGTGAATGCAATGTTTTATCACCCTTCGTGCATGCTTCTTCTTGGGATCCCCAATTCCAGGCATTCATTACAATGATTATCAATAGGGCCACATTGGCCGAGCCTTTTCACCAAAATAGCCCAACCGGTATGCTTCATGTAGCCTTCCACCTACCTACTAGGTTGGGAAAAAAAGAATCTAACAAACAACTGGTGAACTTCACCCCACATTTTTACAGTCAGATGTTTCAGTAGCAGTATTATCAGGGAAGGGGCTGCCTTAGACCTCATTTCTCCATCCCAGTAAATACCTGGGAGTGCCTTCCCCAGGGATGAAATTGCTTCAATATTCTCTGTGTGGCCAAGACACGTTCACACAATTATATGTTGTGCTTTGAAGATTTCAAACCCAGCACCACTTTCTTGCATCCCTTTAATGGTGGATTGAACTCCGAAGTCAAGGTCTAAGCAGGTTATGAGGATATGCAAATTACCAAATAAAGAGGGTCATCGCCTTATTATTTTCAAACAAAAATATTATGATCTTTTGTTGCTGGAAACGTAAGCGTGATTGTCAGTGTAGAGAGACTTCTCTAAAAGTGTTTTTGCAAACTCCCAGAGCTCCAAACAGGCCTTTGATTGTAGAACATCTTTGGGGTGTGCCTGGCTGTGGCTGACCCTGAGGTCTATTATTCATTATTTTTTGCTTGGGTATATTGAAAGTCAATAGGAGAGACTGTCTTGGTGAATCCCACAGCTTATGGCATGATCGGTTTCTGGGGTTAATTCCTTTGGCGGAGGGTATTCGGGCCTCTGTGGCTCAAGGCCACATGGGTTCTGTATTTGCTTCAGTGCTTTCCCTTGCCCTAACATTAAGGGTACATCAGTGTTTGCAATGTACATACACGAGCTCTGCCCTACATCACTCGGAGGGCTGCAGAAGAATTAGCCAAACATTAGTCCCTCCTGTGGAAGGCTTCAGAGCTGGGCCCGAGCCAGTCACATCCTAGACTGTTGCTTTTAAGAGGGTGGGAGGGCTGGGGAAGAGTCAGTCACATATCAGACCAGTGCATCCGATAGATCAAACCACCTTTGTCTGGAATTCCTCCTTGTCTTTTCAGTTCGCACACAAAACAAAACAAATTGAGAATTAAAGTGTATCCTGTGTTCCCTTCCCCAGGCTCTGGAGACGCGTTCCACGCCTGGACACACGGACGGCTGCCTGATCTCTGTGCTGCAGGACCATAGCATGGCCTTCACCGGAGAAGCGCTGCTGATCCGGGGCTGTGGGCGCACAGACCTCCAGACAGGTAGGTTAAGGTGCTACAACTTCTGATTTTTGTAGTGTTGAGTCGCGTCACAGAAATATTCCATGGCACTCAATACACAATACAAAGTCAGACTAAAGGGTTCGGGGTCACATGTCGGGTGTACCTCTGAAAAGAACAAACTGCTGCCTGTGCAAGGCTACTAGTGCTGGGACAATGCCAGTTACATGTGAGGATAACAATGGACTCTCCTAGAAGAGACTGTTGTGGCTGGAGATAGAGGGCAAGGATGGGGTAAACAGGGGCGCTGAAGGGAGATTCCGAAAGAGTCTTTAAACTTTAGACTGAGGCAGCTGTTAGCTTATGTTCTCCTTCCAGACAGCGCCACGAATCTACAGCTTCATTGCACTTTATAGATACCCTAAACTCAGTGCTTAATTTAAGCCAGTGATTTCCAGTGCTCGGTACCAGCACTTCATTGTCAACACCAGCACTTTTGACAGTCTGCCACATGGTGGCACTGTTTGTCTAAATTAGGGATGAACACACAACAGTGGCCTATTAATTCAATAAGCATTGAAAGTGACTATTACCTTCTGCATACACCATTCTTATAGCTTTGGGGCCTGGAATAGTCATGATTAGTAGGTCTGTTGTTACTGTCATTGGTAGAGCTGACAGTGGCAATGAGTGATGCAAGCTGCAGTCGGTCCTGGCACTTTTTTGTTGTGTGCAAATTAAGCACTACCTGAACCTAACGAAAAGGAAGAGCAACAAAAGGGGAAGAGGGTCATGGGGAAGAGAAAGGACACCAGTGGTATAAGGAGGGGCACTGACGGTACAAGAGCGCCACTGATTAGAGGATCCTGATAGGCTTCGCTGCTTCTTTGCAGGGTGCCCACAAATTCTGTATCAGTCTGTCCACAGCAAAGTCTTAACCCTGAGAGAGAGAGAGAGAACTCTGTTTATGTAGACCGTAGTCTTTAAACAAAAAAATATCTCATAAACAATAAAACCATACACAAAAAGATCACATGAACAGATAAAACCATATGATTCCTTTTTTTTTTTTTTTTCCTCATATTGCTAAGCTTTATGTGTTTGGAGTTTCAGGTGTCTTCCTCTAGTTTTTATTGCTCTGTTCCGTTTCTGCCCCTTGGTCTCTCTTGGCTGGGGAGTGTAGAGGAGTACCCTTAAACCATCACATAATTTAAACTTTGGTTTCGGGACGTGGGGGAGCTAGCTTTTATAGCTACTCAACAAGTACCATACTTGTTCACCAGAAGTTGTTTCGCCTTAATCATAGGACTGATATTTCTACTCTGTGCTAGGGTTTAGATGTTTTTCAAAACTTTCCCAATACTTAAATCTCTTACATTTATTTCCTTTTCTGTCTAATTTGTTTATTCTTACTGCCGAGTTCATCCACTCTCCATGTGTTGGTGGAGAGGCGCTTACCCATTTTATACAGATTTCCCTTCTTGCAAGTACAATTAATACAAAAAGTAGATTTTCTTGACATTTATTTAAACCCCCTATGTTGACTGTATTCTCTATCCCAAAAAGAGTAAGAGTGGTACTTACAGTTATTTCTCTTTTCATGATGTTATTCAATGTCTTACCAACTCTATTCCAGAATTCCTTTAATGTGGGACAGCTTCTGAACATATGGATGTCATCTACCTTTTCTTCTCCGCATTTCGGGCTTTTCTTTATTCCTGCATTTTTGAATTTGGAGAGTTTTTCCGGGGTCCAATATGCTCGATGAATGGTGTATAAATGATTCCTTTTCAATGCCGCAGATGTTAGAGTCGACCAGCATTTCTGCTATGAATAGATCTTTCCCCCAAATTTGATTTCCTATATTTAGGTTTCTGTCTCCAGCTGTTATTAAAGCCCTGTACCATTTTGCCACTTCTTTTGGTATCGGTGTGATTTTTACCATTTCTTTTTCTAGTTTTTCGCTTTCCTTGCTGTTCGTAGGTAATGTTTTAGACCAACTTAGAATTTGATAATATTTAAATTTGGAGATTGAGTTATTAGTAATGTTTTGAAGTTCTACCCATGTTCTCAAAGTTGAGCCATTCAATAACTGTCCCCAGTAGTTTACGTTAGCAAGTTTTAAGGGCATTGCCAGTGTATCCTTTAGGCATTCTGGAGTCCCTGGTGAACACCAAATAGGGGCCTTTTCGCTATAGTAGGAGACGTTTAAGATTCCTCTTATTTGTGTCCAAACTTTTGCTGCCTCCCTTAGAATTTTCAGTTTTATCTTTTTGAAGTACTTGGGGTGTCCAAATTTGAATAAAAAGTGGTCAGTTGCTTCTGTCGTTACTTGTAAATGTAATGGGTAGTTTTCATGGGTGTTAAATAGCACTCGGAAGTTTTTGAAGTGGAAAGCCCTATGATACTCAACTAGATCTGGACTCGCCAGTCCACCATCTTGCTTACTCCTTCGAAGTTTTTTTAGTGAAATTCTTGTGTCTTTCGAGGCCCATATGAAACTTGCGATTTCGCTCTGTGGCTTTTTCAACAATGATTTCGTGAATTCCAAAGGGATTGAATTAAACAAAAATGTATATTTTGGTATAATTGACATTTTAATGATATTTGATCTTCCTATCAAGCTAAGTGGTAAGGTGGACCACGTCTTAAGCAGTTTTCTCACCTCTCCTGCCACTTTATTTATATTACGTTGCGTGATTTTATTTAGATCATGGTTTATTATGATTCCCAAATATCTTATTTCTTCTTTAATATTTAAACTTTTAAATTGGGTGTTCCATGTCATAATTTCCGTTTTTGTGTGGTTTACTAAGTGGTTGAAGCTTTTATTCGATATGCAGGATATCTTGAAAGCGTACACAAATACAGCATTTAAAAAAAAACTTAAAAAAGACATTTTAAGAGCAGTATTGAATGTACAATTAAAACAGATAAAAAGACATGTGATGTCAGAATAAATTAACTAAAAAACGAATTAAACCGCTATTGATAATCTCTTGCAGCGAATCAACCAAAAATGTTTACACAATTTGGCTACACCACAAACAATAGGAGGGGAAGTGTCCGTCATAAGGATGCGAAGAGCTACCAGATGACTACGCGTGCCCATGTTGCGACAAAGGGGTTTGAGCCAAAAGCCCCTGGGTTTAGCATAGTCCGGGCATTCAAACAATATGTGCGGTATAGACTCTGTCCTCATGGTGCAACGGGCGCAAAAGGGGGACGTGTGGACACCCGATTTCCACTTTGACACCAGGGCACCAACTGGAAGGGAGCCCACTCTGAATTTAAAATACAATCTCGATCAGCTGCCAGGGTAATTAGGTCCAGATATGGTTCGTAGACTACAGCATCTTTGATTGTTAAAAAGGCAGCTGTAGATTTACAATGTCTAGAATTTGTCACTAGCTGGTCCGCAACCCATTTCCAGTATAGTCTTTTCAAAACATCTTTTGGTGGAGCCGTTCTTGATGACCAGCAGTCCCCTAGCCCAATATCCTCCAAAAGTTTTTTCGTGTCTCTCAACCACTTGATCTTTGCCCAACCGCCCAAGCTCATTATCTCTGCCAGCCCTTCAGCATATGATTTTAACTCTTCACCCCTCCAAATACGTGCCCATAGAAGGAGTGGACGAAGCCGGGCTTGATCTTTGATATTCTTACACCCAGTGTCCAACAGCACAGGCACTGTAGGGGTGTTTGGAGGCAGGGCGATTAGAGATTTCAAGAGCTTGCTCTCTGATGTTACCAAGGAATCCAGGCAGCAATGCCCCCACAGCTCTGCCCCATATAGGGCTGATGTTACTCCCTTAGCCTTGTAGATGTCAATTGCTGGGGCAAGCGACCTCCTTGGTGAGGCCCGAAATTCCCTCAGGAGGGCCCCTCCCACTCTCTTGTGATTCAAGACCATCTTAGCAATATGGGGTGACCAATTCATGGTGTCCGTAATCCGTATTCCGAGATAGTCGAATTCGGATACTTTTTCCAAAGGAACAGAGTTAAGAGTGGGTGGGCGGCCCAGTTTCCTTGGCGGGTTTAGAATAAGGAACTTGGTTTTATCTACGTTGATTACCAAGCCCCTTAAAGCACAAAAGTTCTGGAAGCGGGCGAGCAACTTCTGGAGGCCTTGCGGAGTCTTAGAAATCAGAAGCGTATCGTCCGCAAAAAGTAAAGTTGGGATCCGCACTCCCCCTAGACAAGGAGCATCGGCTGGTTCTTGCTGGAGATAATCCACCACCCCATTGACATATAACGAAAAGAGGGTGGGCGCTGGAACGCATCCCTGTCTCACACCCCGAGACACTGGGATCTTCTCAGTTATCTCTCCATTTCTCCCTCAACGAACCTGAGCAAAGGTATGTTCGTGTAGGCTAATAAGGAGGGACAAAATGTAGGGTGGTAACCCAAACCCATAGAGCACCCTCCATAGCTCCTCCCGAGGAACTAGGTCAAAAGCAGTCCTTAGATCTATAAATGCCAAGTATAGACTGCCCTTGCCTAGTTCCACCACCTTCCAACCAAGGAGTGCCAACCTAAACACCTGCTCAATCGTCCCTGTACCTGCCCGGAACCCTGCCTGGAAGTCTGTTAGTATTTTGTTTTCCTCCACCCAATGAAGAATCCTACCAAGGATAGCTTTACCTGCTATCTTTTGGGTGGAGTCAATGAGGCTTATGGGGCGGTAGTTCCCTGGGATTTCTCTAGAACCTTTTTTATAGATTGGGACCACCACCGCCCCTTTCCAGGAATCGGGCACTGGCCCCCCCTTCATAATATCATTAAGGAGTGCCGCAATAACCCCTCCCCAGGCCACTGGATATGCCCGCATAAGGTCCCCCGGTAAGCCATCTGGGCCTGCTGCCTTCCGGGGGGCTACACACCCAATCACCTTTTCAATCTCTAGAGCTGAAAAGAGATTGTAGCCATGGGGTTCAGATACTAGTGGGGGGAGCATCCTAACATTTAGTGCCCCATCCGCCGGAAGGTATAGAGCCCCAAAGTGTTTTACCCAGCTTTGTGGGGGGATATTACAGGGTCTCATAGCTTAATCAGGCCTATTCCGGGAGCCTACAAGGTTCCAAAAACCCCTTGGGTCTTTGCTTTTACTAGCGACAAGTAGGTCCTCCCAAAATTTCTCTTCCCACTCCTTTTTAGCAAATTTAAGGGAGCTGTTATATGCCTTCCTTGCTTCCAATATGTCAGAGTGGGATTTGGATTTCACTGCCTCTACAAGTCTTGATTTGTTTAGCCTGCACAGTTGTGTGTACCACCCGCTAGCTTTCTTTACACCTCCTTTCCTCCCTAGCTTACTCGAGGGGATAGAAAACACATTAGTCAGCGCCTCTGTTAGGGAGGCAAAGACCTCACAAGCCCTACCCACCCCTTCCGGGATAGTCCCCAAGTTTGTCAGTGCATGATCTAAAAGGGTTGATATTTCTCCAACTTTTTCCTCCGACATGACCAATTTGGCCCATTTTAGGCGCCTCCCACATAGTGAGACTAACGACTCATCTGGGGGAGTTAATATGGGGATATTATAACCCTTCATAGAATGACACCACCACTGAACCATGGTCAAGGAAAGCGGGTTGTGATCGCTTTCGACCGTGGGTACCACAACCATATCCCTCACCTGGCTCCACAGACATATATCTAATAGAATATAATCAATTCTAGAAGTATGTCCTGGTCTGTTATAAGTATGTACCCCCCCTATCTGAAATCGTCCTCCCATTCACTGCCCTTAAATTAAATTCAGTGCTCAGGGTGTATAACTGTAACGCCACCTGTGACCATCTCCTAATGGGAGGAATCTCCAAGGTTGGGATCCCTATCTTCGCGTCCTCCTCATCTTGCTCTAAGGCAACATCCGAGCCCAAGGGCTCGAACGTACAGTTCATGTCGCCCGCTACCAGGGTACACGACTTGTGTGAAGTTGTACTAAGGTGGCTTTCCAGGAGAGATAATACAGTCGACTTCCTCCCGCCCTTAGGCCCTCTGGCATATACATTATAGATGTTCAATATTGTGCGACCCCTAGAGTCTCTTAAAATAATATTTTGGATATCTGGACATCCTGTCTGAAGGTCCTCTATTCTACAGTCTAGGGAAGCTGCCACCCATATAAGCAAACCTCCCGAGGGGCGTCCTCTCCCCGATTCTGAAATTTGTGCGGGCACATAGTAGGAGGAAAATCCCACCCTGTGTAATGGGTCCAAACTCCAGGTCTCCTGGAAAATGCATATGGCGTGGTCATCAACCAAAGCATTCCAGTCAGGAAGGGCCAGTTTTCTTGCGATCCCTGCGACATTCCAACTGAAAACCTTAAAAATACGGTCTGTCACAGCTGGTGCGTCGCAGACCGCGAGAACACTCCTGTCCATAGGCCTCACAGGGGGAACAGGCAAATTACTGTCCAAGGGAATGGGCAGAGAGTCTACCAATCCACTGTCGCCTGTACTTATAGGAGAGAATATTCGGGGTGGTAGTACTGTCATTAAGCCCATTCTATTGGCAGTTACCATATCAGGCACTACAATCACCCTCGTATCACCCTTCTCCAGTCAGCATCTCCTTGGCCCCCACAGAGGATTCAACCCGTTATATCCAGGACCCCCAACCACACATGGGTCCCAGTTTTGGCCGGAGCCAATTATACTAGGGCCCACCCGGGATGGCATTACAATTGGCCTGGGATAGAAAAAGGTTAGATCCACTAGTTTAACCCCTACCTCATCCATATTTTTTATAGGGCCACAGATGGAACTCACCACTCTGGGATCTTGGAAGTTTATAATTACACAATCCCCCTCCTGTATTTTTTTTCCTTGGCCTATCCACCCTACTCTGCGGACGCTTAAAATTAGCCCATCTAGACCCTTCGGGATTGGCTTATTTAATTTTAGCCAGTGAATACACTTGTCCTTGAGGGACTGGTGATTCTCCACTTGGTCTTCCTTCAGTGGGGGAACTTTTACTAGGACACCAACAAAGGGGTGACAATCTGGTGGTAAATTTATTGGGGGAGCCCGCCGTGAGAATTTACGGGGGACCATTGTAGTTGTAACCAGGGCTACAGGATGAGGGGCAGTTTTAGTGACCTTCTCTGTCGCAACTCCCTTGCCTTTGTCTTGAGTGCCAGAGGCTTGGCTAACCCTTGCTATCCCTCCGCTTACCGGGGGCTGCGGATGGGATATTAATTTAGGTGTACTTTTGGCGACCTCAGAAGATGTTTCCATTCCCTTGTGTTGGAGCCCTACTTTTGTTGGGGGAGAAATTACAGGTACAGGTGCTTGTGTGTTGCCAGTATTTACCTTCTTTGCCCTAGTTGGATGATTAGAATCCGCCTGAGTTTGCGCGGGGACTACTGAGGGCGCACTCTCATTTAGATCCATGGCCTCGTTCTCACTCGCTCTTTTATGTTGTTTAAATATAGATTTAAGTGAGAAGAAGCCGTCAGGGGTTGATTGCTCTAATTTGTCTATTCTAGTCCCCAAACCCTTAACCTGGGTCAACAACGGCACAAAGAGAGTGTTTACCCTCTCCATAATCCTACCAATCATATTTTGTTCAAAAGCTGAGGAAGCATTAGCAGCACTACTAGTAGAGGGCGAGCAGTTATTTCTACCCGTGGGTGCGTCCACAGAGCCCCCCTCCACCACTACCTTATCTGCTGGGACCGACCCCCTTGCGTCCCTCACACCCTGCTCAAGAGTTTTTCTCGGTTGCTTATATAGCGCCGCCTGTTTCACCGGCCTACCCTTACTAGAGCAGGCTGACCTTTTATTTTTGGCCCTTTTGTTTTGCCCACTCAAGTCAAGCACAGATTGCGCCCCAGCTAGGTTTACTATGTTATGAACAGGTGAAGTTGGCAATATTATTTGAGAAGAGCTTATGATTAGGGGAGCAGGTGGAGGAGCTGTATCTGCGCCACAGTCTTCCACAACACCACTAGATAGAAGCGCATGTGGGTGTTCCGGCCTATCTATATTGCTCCCAGTTTCTACCATTTGGGGAAGATCTACAAAAGCATCCGGGACATCAGGGGGAACAGAATAAGTTTTCTCGCTAGCGGGTGATAGGACCTGGGCTACAGCTCCCAGAGAGGAGCGTCTGGAAGGGAGATAGACCTCGGAGAGTCGCCGTTCAGAAATGGCGATCTCATTTTCAATGACCGCCGCCACTCTCGTAATGAAACGGTCCATAGTTCCAATCACTGGGCTCCCAACAGCACCACCCCTTTCGCCCTCAGACCTAAGTAATTTGCCAGAACGGGTTGACATGATAAAAGGAATGCCTTTAGACAATGTAACGCGACCCACCAGGGCCCAGAGCTGGATGAAAGAGACGTGGCCCAGCCCAGCCTCTGGCAGCCCCTGACTGCCACAGACTGTCCCGCCCTTGTCCCGGGCTTCGCCCGGCGCGCTCCCGCGCTGTGGTACTGAAGCACAGTAATAAGGGAGAGGTAGGGCGGGGGGAGGGGCAGACAGGGAGAGCGACCCAGGTGTTGTGGGTTGACCTCACGCAGGGACTCCTGGAAGTTTGAGTCCCTGCGGGTCCGCTCGCAGCCCTGTGCTTCCCTCTGACAAGCGCCCAGCTGCGCAGCCCCTTCAGACTCGGTGCTCCTCTCCCGCCTCACGAAGCGGGACCCGCGGAGCGGGTCCGGCGAGGAGCTGGTAGGGTGGAGAGGTGAAATCCGGTGTGTAGTAATGCAGCCCACAGCAAGGGTCAAACAGGCAAAAGATCCCACCACTAAGTAGCCCGAGACCTTCCCAAAGGCTCTGATGGTTTCTTCGATTGTGACCTTGCTTTTCGGATAGTTATCCGTAAAAATTATTAGATCATCCGCGTATAGTGCGATCTTCTTCTCCCATGTTTGATATTTAAATGAGGTGATTCCTTTGGCTTTCCTTAAGTTGTTTGCAAGCGGTTCAATGTATAGGTTGAAGAGCAGCGGCGAGAGGGGGCACCCCTGCCTTGTTCCTCTACCTATCTTCACATCATCCGTGAGGCTACCATTAATTAGAATTTTGGATCTTGGTGTCTTGTATATTTGTTTTACAACATGCATGAAGGGCTGCCCTATGTTGTTTTTGGTCATGACTCTCTCCAAAAAGGCCCAATTCACTCTGTCGAATGCTTTTGCGGCATCGACAGTTAGTATGGTGAGAGGTACCTTCTTTTGCGTGGCTATGTCTATTGCAGTCAGGAGCTCTTGTGTGACTTCATGCAATTGTCTCCCCTTGACGAAACCTTTTTGATCTGTATTTATTAGTTTCGGCAAAACTTTTCCCAACCGTGCTGCCATAATTTTAGTGAAGATTTTATAGTCTGTGTTTAACAGCGATATTGGGCGATAAGATTCGCATCTGGTAGGGTCCTTCCCGGGTTTCAAGATTATGGTAATTACCGCATCGTTCCAGGAATCTGGTATACTACTTTCCTGTTTGAGAATCAAGTTTACCAGGTCCGTAATATATGGGAGCAAAGTATTTCTTAGTTCCATGTAGAACTCGTTTAGTAGGGCATCAGGTCCTGCTGCTTTTCCTTTTTTCAAACTTTTAATGGCCTCCTCAACTTCGCTTGTTAGAATCTCCTTGTTTAATTCTCTCTTTTCTTCTTCTGTTAATGCCAAGGATGGAACATCTTCTAAATAGGAGTCAATCAGCGTGTCTTGCGGGTTTGTATCTTCAGTATATAGATTTTCAAAAAAAATTCTAAATTCTTGCTTTATTATCTCTTCCTCTGTACTCTGTAGCATTTGACTTTCCTGATGTATACTCCTTACTTTATTTTTGGCTAGGTCTGTTTTAAGTTTCCACGCCAACCACTTTCCACATCCCTCTCCATATTCGTGTTTTGCTAATTTGCTTGACTCCCATTTTTTTCGCACTCTCTCTTCCAGGATGTCTTCTAGTTTTTCTCTTTCGTGCTGTCTTTCTTGCTGTAATTCTTCTTTTCTGCTCGTGTCCTGTTCCCTTATTATTGAGGTGTCTAGAGTGCTGATGTTTGCTTCTAGATCTGAGATTTCACGCTTTAGTTTCTTATTTTTATAGGCTCCTAGACTCAATAACTTCCCCCTTACCACTGCTTTGTACGTGTCCCAAATTATCTGTTTTGTGGTGCTAGTTTTATTGAGTTCAAAGAAGTGTAATGTTTCGTTTTCTAGTTCCTTTACCATTTGTTCATCTTGTAATATTGACCTTTCTACTGTGAATCTTTTTATTTTTCCTGTTTTTTCTATCTGTAGAGTTAGTTGCACAGCCGAGTGGTCTGAGATGTGAGCTGGTAAATGTACAATGCTTTCCACATTTTTGGATAGTTCTCGATCGATAAGAAAATAGTCGATCCTCGACCTGTGACCTAGTTTTTTATTGTGCAGAGTGAAGGGTTGTTTGGTTGCTCCTTTTTCTCTCCAAATATCGATCAGGTCAAGATCTTTTTTGTAGAAGGCAATCCATTCTCTCATTTTTGGCAAGTTTGCCTGTTTTCCTGGTGGTGACCTATCTAGATTTGGATCCATAACTAAGTTAAAATCTCCCCCTAAAATTATGGGTGAAGTGGCTAATAATAACTGTGAATATAGTTTTTGTAATTGGTCTGCGTCGTCTAGATTTGGGCCATAATATCCTGCGATCGTAAATGGTTTGTTTTCAATCTTGATTTTAGCTATCGCCCATCTTCCCTTGTTGTCCACTTCTACTGAGTCAATAACAGCTTTTAATGATTTTTTTATAATTATTATAATTCCTTTGACATTGCATTGTTGTGTGGTGCAAGCATATATATCAATCCAGCCTAGGGTCTTTGTTATTTGATCCCATTCTTCTTTCAGGAGATGTGTTTCTTGCAGTATTATTATTTCAGATTCTGATGTTTTGAGGTATTCTAGTATTTTGTTTCTCCTACTCTTCGTCCTTAACCCGTTTACATTCCAAGAGAGTATTTTGATGTATTTATTTATGCTCCCCATTGATTCCCTTCTGTGCGGAATTTACATCATTGTTTGAAATCTCCATTTTTGTTTCTCTTTCTTCTCCAGCATATGAGGATTTTTTTTTTTCCCATTTCGCACCCCACCCATTCCTCTTCGTGATTTTTTTAATGTTTTCTTTATTTTCTGTTTGTGTATTACCCTCCCCGGGGAAGCCTCCTTCTTCTTTTCCTTCGGTTATCTTCATAACCCATTGTGCCTCCCTGCCCCGTGATTTTTAAGTTATGCATAAAAACATTTTATAGCCTTACACCTCTATTTATTTATTTATTTATTTATTTACTATAAAGTTTTGTATAGCGCGAACAAGACCCGTAGGTATCAGAGTGCTTAACATAGAGTAGGTGAAAGCTTAACATATATATTAACAGTTGTAAGAATCACAGATATGAGGTAGATGAAATATAATCATTCTTAACACATGTGCCGTTAGCGTTAATAGTGAGTTGCGGCTACAATTATATCATAAGCAAAATATATACACATAGGTGAGGTAGATCGTTATAAGTCCATGAGGGATGCGGTTATAAGGTCATTTAAAGATATCGTTTGGTGATAAATTTATGGACCGTTTCATATCCTAGAATTAGCGATCTTTATATTACTGACTTATTCTTCGCTTTTCTGATGTCATAAATGCTCTGTATTAGGGCAGCAATAGTTCAGGGCAGTGATCGATGATCTTCTCTATTTATTGTATTTGTTCATCAGAAGGCTCTTCACTTCCCGCTTGAATGTTGCCACATTTTGGATCTTCCTAATGTTTGGAGGGAGTGAGTTCCAGATTCTGGGGGCAGCGCCTGAGAACGCTCCGTCATAGGTTTTTTTCTTTCGGAAGATGGCTGGCCGTAATAGCAACTCCTCAGCACTTCTAGCTGGTCGGTTACCTCCAGACAGCTGAATTTTCTTGGCTAGGTATCCTGGGGTGTTGTAGTGGAGCGCTATATGTGTGATACATGCTATCTTCATTTGGATTCTGGCTTCGTAAGGTGGCCAGTTTAAAGCTTTCAAGTGTGGGGATATATGATCATATTTCCTAGATCCGGTGACAAGTCTTGCCGCGGCGTTGAGGCAGGCTTTTAGTGGTGCTGTGGACGTTTTTGGTAGGCCAGCTAAGGTGGTGCAGCCATATTCAATCCTCGAGATAACTAAGGATTGGATTGCCAGTTTGAGATCCGGCTCTGAGATGAATGGTTTCAGTTTTCTTAAGTAGTTCAGGTGGAAGCGGGCATTTTTAGCCATTGAGTTAATGTGGGCTTTCATGTCCAGATTCTCGTCTAAGGTGATTCCAAGTGATTTAGCTGAGTTGACTAGGGTTGGGGTGCAGTTAAGCGCAGTCACGAATTTCGTCCATTCCTTTATTTCTGTATTGTTCCTTGGTGGTGAGATTAGTAGGAACTCTGTTTTATGTGCGTTCAGCTTCAGATGGTTTGTAGTTAACCATTGAAGTGCCATTTTTAGTGTCTCATTCATTAGTTCCAAGTCTTTTAGGGATGCGATCTTTATGTATATTTGCGTGTCATCCGCATACATGTGATATGATATCTGTGATTTTTTGAGAATTTCTGTAAGCGGTTCGACGTATAGGTTAAACAGATCTGGGGATAGCATCGATCCTTGAGGGACTCCTATTGAAATAGGGCATGGAGGTGAGATTGATTGGTTGACCAGGAATCGCTGTGTTCTGTTCTGTAAAAAAGAGTTGAACCAGTTCAGCACAATTCCCGACAGTCCCATCCTGTCCTGCAGCCTGGTCAGTAATGCTTCGTGGTTTACCGTGTCAAACACCGACGACAGATCAAGGAGAATCAGTAGGCATGCTTGATTTTGGTCAAGGGCCTGTATCGCATCATCAACAATATGGAGAATCGCTGTTTCCATGCTATGTCCTGCTCTGAATCCTGACTGGCATTCGTCAAGCAAGGAGAACTTGGTGATGTGTTGGCTGAGTTGGTTCTGGACGCATTTCTCAATTAACTTGGCTAGTACAGGGATGTTGGTCACTGGGCGAAAGTTGTTTGGATCTGAGGTGTCTGCTGAGGGTTTTTTGATTATGGAAGCAACTTGACCTGTTTTTAGGCAGTCAGGGAGGATCCCTTGTGATAGAGAAGCATTTATTATTTCGGTCCATATTGGAACTAAAATGTGGTTGATTTCTTTTAAGCACTTTGCAGGAAGTGGGTCTTGATAGTGATTGTTTGGTTTGATTTCTGAGAGCGTCTTGGCGATCATGTGCTGGTCATACAGTTCGAATGTATCCCAGCTTGCCTTGTTTTTTGCCTTAGTACACTCCGTTGAAAAGACGGTATCGCTCGTATGCAGTCGTTCGATGGGAAGGTTCGCCACGGCGTTTTTGAGCTCTGCTTCAAGCGATTTGGCCTTCTCTGTGAAAAATGTGGAAAAGTCATCGCAGTTTAGGGATGTTTTTGCATTCTCTTGACCGGTTTTGGCTAATTTGTTTGATTGTTGCTTTAGTATTTCAAAGAGTTTTCGTGGTCTGTTTTTGGCATTGTCCAGTTCTGATCTTATGAACTCCTTTTTTGAGTTGATGATCTTTTTATTATATTGGTTTCTAATTTTTCTGAGGGCTTTCAGCTCAGGGGATGAAGGGTGTTGTCTCCATTTTCTTTCGGCCATCCTCAATTTGCGCCTTTCTTCATTTAGTGCCTCATTAAACCACGGATTTTTTGTCTTCTCCGTGACTCTTTTCAGTTTTAATGGCATGGTGTGATTGACGATATTTTCGACCGCTGTTATGTAATGATCGGTCAGCTCATTGACATTTTGCAGGTTGCTAGGTGGCTTTAGGTCTCTTTCACAGCTTTCGACCAGTAGCTCCATATTTGCTTCTTTTGTGTCCCGCATCCATTTTTTGGACTGGAAGGGTTGTCTGGTCCTGCCTTTTTCCACTATGGGTATCCCGAATATTATAGCATGATGGTCAGACCAGTCGCATGGAGTTATGGAGAGGATTGTTGTATCTTTGTTTCTTGAGATAATCCAGTCTAATGTCGCTCCTTTCGAGTGTGTGGGTTGTGTGCACGCTTGGGTGAGGTTTAGTTTGACGAGGAAATCTTTAAGCGTGTTGACCAGTTTATCATTGCCGTCCTCCCAGTGTAAGTTGAAATCGCCTAGAAATATGTTATTGGTTTCGTTGTTAGAGTTGGCCGTTATGATCTCCATTAACTCCTCTGTGAACTTTGCGTTATCTCCTGGTGGGTGGTAAAACGTATGCATGTTGCATCTTTGATTGTTAGTAGGTCTTATATTAAGACCTAGGTATTCGCAGGCTTCTAGAGGGTCTGCTTGAATTTGTTTGACCTCTATATCTGATCGATGAATGCAAGCTATACCTCCCCCTACCTTTTTAGGTCTATCCAGTCTCAAGATGTTATACTGAGGTGGTACTAAGAGATCCAAGGTTGGGGATGAAGATTCCGTAAGCCATGTTTCTGTGAGGACTGCCAGAGCAATGTCCTTGTTAATGATGATGCTATGTCCGATGCATGTTTGGTTGCCGACCGACAATTGAGTAGTAGACACGTCAGAGGTTTTTCTTTGTTACTAAGGTTCATATTTTCGGATTCAGTTGTTGTTAGCTGTATGTGTTGTAAATTGTAAGGGTTGGATGTTCTATCCTTCTGATAGAGCAAGCTTCGCATTGCGACTTGCTCGAGTCATGAACCTCGCCCGTGTGTAATCAATTAATAAAATTTGTACGTCTTACTAATCTTTTATTTTCATATTCGAACGAAGTAGATGAAGCTTCTTTATGTGTTTTCTAATACGACTAATCCATGTCCCTAAAACATGGCCGCCGCTTGGAAAATTGCTTCTGCGCATGCGTCAGTCACACTCACGTGACCTGACGTAGTTATAAGTTTGGTGGGAAAGGGTGCGCATGCGTAATACACAGCTTTCGTGAATAACGTGGTGAATGCTCTTGTATTCGTGTATATGTTGCTAACGTTTAAACTGCATAGTATATTTTTATAATGACAAATTTAAAGTACAAAACCAATGATGTGTTTTTCATACTTTCACTTCTATGTTTTAATTTGTTTTCGCTTACTTTTCATGTATCCTCGACTCGGAGGGGTAGTGGGCTGGGGAATCCATCTTGGAGGGTATTTCTGCGCAGAATCACTAGAGGCTGCCATGACATTGAACTCAGGCCAAAGAAGGTTGGTGCCAGAGCCACCCTGGGAAAGTGCCCCTTCGCCCAGCGAAAAGCATCATGATTATGTTCTATTGTATCGAAATGTATTCTTTCCATTGTATTCTCTGTGACTTCCCATGGGAACCCCAATCTTGCTAGGCGGTACCCAGAGATGCAAATTAGGCCTCCAAATAGTCTGTCCTGATTGGTGTGTTACCCAAATCCTACCTTAGGACCAATCCAAATTGAGGGATTCTGACACTTTGCAACATTTGGGGGTGGTACACCGTCCCAAACAGTATATCTACCCTGGGTTCACCTAGGGAAATGGTCCGACTTGTCTGGTTTAGCTGACCTGTCACTGACCCAACACACTCAATAGGTGATTGAAGATACAGAGCGCTGCGGAGCACTCTGTCCGAATTTGACCATAGACTAAGGTTTTACTAAACCTTAAAGTGCTGGCGGAGCACTTTGCAGGGAGTTCGCTGACCCAATCGGGATCTTGATCGATAGCTGCAGAGAGGGTGGAGCGCAGGCGTTGCTTCCGAACTGCGGGTGCCGGTCCTGTCCTGAGGGTCCTGTCCTGAGGGTCCTGTCCTGAGGGTTTCCTGTCCTGATCCTAATCTGGTCTTCCTGTCCTGTCCTGGGTGTCCATTCTGCACCTGCTGTCCATCGAGGGGTATCCTTCCTTGAGGGTTTTCCTGTCCTTAACTGACCCGTGGCCAGGGTTTGGTTTCCACACCATTCTAGGTAAATATTGCTCTGAAAACTCTGAATCTTGCACCTTTCTGAATTTCTGTCTTTTGCTTTAATAAAGACATACCTTTGCGTATGTTAATTTTCCATGCTTTTCCGCAACCATTGAATCATAAAGTCATTTGCATTTATTTCATAACGTGTTCCTATGTTACCCTACCTGTTAGAAATTATATTTTGCATTGCAGTTTGTCATTTCCTGATATGGTCTAGAACATCCTTACTTAAACTGTCTAAAGAACTTTTGCCTTGAAGCATAGCGTGTCTCTCTTCATAGACTTTCCTATAGTTATATAAATGTCCCGAACTCCTGTCTCATTTCCTTGAGAAAATTCTAGAAATACTAGTCATAATCAAAGCCTACCCCATTTCTAGTGATTCATCCTAGATGTTCTAATTTCTGACCCTTCAACTATAGAATGTGCCCTGATGCCTTAGTAGTATAAATGGTTGTATTGACCTATTTGCTCTTTAGCTGTGTACTGTATGTTATCCTGTTTATTGATTGCTTAATTACTGTGAATTTGATACTCTCTGAATATTTCTAAATTAGATAAAGACTTTAAAACTTCCAGTTGTCTGTGGTCATTTTACAAAGAGTTTAGAATGTTATTTGTTGGGTTTGTATTTTGCTGCCTTTCCTTTTACAGCTAGCTCCCTGATCCATTGTGGTCATAGGTACCCGCATCGGTGGATGGTAAGTCGGGTACTCTAAAGAATAACGTAAGGGACTCAAATATTGGTAGTAGACCGTGAGGTCATCCGATCAATGTATATGGTGATTTGAAATATATGGGCCCGAAGCCGGAAGTGGCGGAATTATTGGTCGGGTGACCCGCGCGCTCTATCAGTATTTTCTGGTAGCAGAGCTATGGTTAGGGAATAGTTAAAGGTTAGGTAGGGCTAGTTAGGCTAAGCCAAGTCGGTAGCTGCTGACATTATTGCTGCTACAAGAGCGGCCGTTTCGAGGAATTGATCACTCTCTTGAGATGTGTTGCTTTGAATTTTTATGAATTGTTTTAAAATTGTTATTCTTGTTCTTATATTGTTATATGTATTAATCCATGCGTATGTAAAGCGGTTTGTTAAGTGTTGTCGGAACTCCCCGGGGAATTGAATGGCAAGTGGTGAATAGAATCTACTTGCCTTGAGGTCGCAGGCTCAAGGAAAGTTAGGTGCAGGTTAGGTAGAACCGGAAGCACTAACTAGGGTTTTTTTCTGAATACATGTGTGAATAAATGTTAGTAACGAGGTTCATTGGCAAAATTCCAATAGTGGCGTAACCTAATAAGGGTCACATCGGAAGAGTAGCAGGTTCATCGCAGCTTGGGTGAAAGCAAAGGGGTCCACTGGGAAACCTTAGACTCGGATATATCCCGGAAAGAGTGGATGGGTCTAGGGAAGTAACAGGTTCACTGATGCTAGAGTGAAGGGTAGGCGGAAGAGATCTACCCGCAGTGTGTGAAAAGTAAATGGAAGTAGTTTACTTGCAGTAAAACAACTCTTTCCTGTCTAGACACTTGAGCACTGTGGCGAATGTGTATTCGTTGTTAAATAACCAAGCATTGAGCACTTTAGAAAGAAAGTTTCCGTTACCTTGTGAAGGGAGGGAGTCAGTCGCGAAGCGTCTCTGACGTCACTCCGTGCCGCGCTGGGATTGGTAGATACAGCGGGTGGGTAGCGGGCCTGGAATTGTGAAGGAGGGGTGAGCGCCGGAGCGTGAGAACTGTCTCACGAAGGGGCCGCGCACCCATTGGCCGAAAATATTTGAACTCGTGCACCTAATTGGTCGCACGGAACTAGAAGACGCATTTTGATTGGAAGTGAGTTGTAAACAAAGTCGCTCACAGGAACTTATATGTGGCATACATATACGCCGTATACTAGACCTGACCCAAGGCATCTAGAGTTCAAAAGAGATCAGTGGAAGGCTAATAGATACGACATTATGTACGGAAATAAGAGAAAAATGTCCCTTGTAAATAAGGTAAAGAATTACTTCAAAAAGGACAAGCCGATTAAAACTAGAGAGGGCATTGTTATTCCACCACCCAATACTCCCGCCTCTTTCATGATGTTTGACAGAGGGTACAATACATGTGTGTGGTTAGAAAATTGGGTGAAATACACAAAAGATGACGGAATCATGGCTTTTCCGTTAGAAGGTACCTTTAATGGTAGAATCTTATTCAATTTAAGAACCCGAATGAATGAATTACATCCCAGACCGAGACTAACGCAGTATGAGGCATTAGAGGAATGGGAGATTGAGGCTTTCCAAAGAGAAAAGCCCCGAATGGATAAAGGGCTGACAAAGTATTACCCAAAACTAAAACAAGAAACTAGAGACAAAAAGATGAAACAGTGGAGACAGAGTATGATAGTTGAAGGACTGTTTCCCATGATGCCAGCAGAAGATCCTCCGGGGGGGGGAAAAAGAACGGAAAAAACCAAACATTGGGGTCCCATCGGAGAATCAGATGACGAATTGTTAGATGACATATGCATGAGAAGTCCGCCTCCTTATAATGAAGGACACCGACCTGCAAGTGCAGGAGATATTCCCGGAGACCCCTACCAAGGGAGGAGGTCAGGTCCGCAAGTGTAGGAGGGAATTATCTAATTCCTCCTTATACTGAGAATCTAGGACCCGTAGAAACAAAAAGTATTTACCCAAGGAGACCAATTGGGGGGGAGATGGGATATTCACGGGAAGGAGATTTTTGCTCTCGCCCCCCCAACGGAGGTGAGGTGAGGTCCGTGGGTTCAGGAATGCCGTTATTACAGCCCCAGGATGAGGAAGATCCGAGAATTCTAGGCACCGGAAGTCTGTTTCAGAAACCTAATTATGGCGGAGGACCAAGTGAGACACATCCCACTGCCCCGAGTTACGCTCCCATTCTAACCCCGCAGGTGTTACACGGAAACTCGTTGGATAGGCTATTAGAAGAGAAAGAGCGGGAAGTGATAGGAAATCAGAGAGCTGAGATAATACGGAAAATGTCACAGCTAAATGGAAGTCCTGAAGCCTTGACAATCCCAGTAACTATCGGACCAGTGGTTCCGTTGTACGGGGACCGTCAAGGAAGTCCGAAACCTCCAGTAATTACTCCTATCATTGCACCGACCAGACCAGAACCTTTAATTATAGATGACCAGACAAGTGAGTGCGAGTCGGAGGTCTCGCTGCTAGATCTGCTCGTTAAAAGGACCGGAAAAAGGATACCGAAGCCGCACACGTTTAGTACGAGGGAAATTCAGATGGAATCGACCTTGGGTACTAGGAGTGTCACATTGGTGACTCCTGAAGAAATCGAAAGATGGAGTCAGGAATTGGAAAAGCAAACGTCCTCAACGAAACCTTTAGATCTCTACAAACTGAGAATAGAAATAGAGGAATTGATGGCAGAAAACGTAGGATTAGACAGACTAAATACCTACTCTGAAGACGAAATGCTGTTCATTTGCAAAAGTCTCACCCGAAATACCCGAGTACTTCATGAAAAGCTGACAGACACTGCTGCTAGCATGGGAATAGATATTTCAAGATCGAAACCGCTGCAAAAACCATATAGGGCAGATTTCTCAGACAAAGATTTGGAAAACTTGAATGTTTCAGGGAAGAAAGCACAGGTCAAAGAACTATTGACAGTATTGCAAAAATGGGGAGATGTGGAAAGATGGAAAGCCAGATGGGTCAAGAAAAAGGATGAGGCCAGGTCTAGGCAGACAACTCCCGAATTTGTTCTAAGGGAAGCTGAGAAACCAGAACAGTTATGCCCTATGCGCGAGGTACCAGGTGGAAAATGTGTGCACGTTCCATGGTCCAGACAGGATATTGTGTCCTTTACTAACGATTTCCCGAAATTGCGCGAAAAGCCAGTTGACTGGTACAGGCAGGTGGAAAGGTTCGTAAAGGTGCAAAAATGCCTGTGGAAAGACCTGGATGAGTTCTTCGACATTGTGGTCCCGATAGATCTGTGGACCGAGTGTAAAATTGCCATAGCATGGCCGAGTGAAGAATACCAGAGAGACGAAAAAACAGGGGAACCATCGAAAGAGGTAATGAGAAAATATGAGCAGGTAATACAGCATCTGAAACTAAAGGTGCCAGCAAAGGAAACTGATTGGACCAAGATAGATAGAACCACGCAGGAAAGAGACGAGACAGTGCATTCCTTTTATGAAAGGCTGTTGCAGGTGTTCAAAACATACAGTGGTATAGATAACATCGAGATGAAGTATATGACACATTTTATTTACAGGTTTGTAAATAGTTTAAGACCTGAAATTTGTCAATGGATAAAAGATAACAAAATCTGTTGGCATACTAAAAAGATGGATGAGGTCCTACGGTACGCAAAGTACTGTGAGGACGAGATGGCAGAAAAGAAAAAGGCTCTCAAGGAGAAGGTTATGTGGGCTCAAGTGAAGCTCGCAGAACAGCAGGAAAAGCAATTGAATAAAATGGCGAAATCTACTCACAACCAAGGTCCTGGGGGTGGGGGTGGAGGAAAGCCCCGGGCCAAAATGAGCAGGGAGGAGGCAAAGAAGAAATTTCCCTGCCACCAGTGCGGAGAAATTGGACACTGGCGAGACGAGTGTCCCTATTTGCAGGATGATAACTCCCAAACACCTGATTTAACTCCACAGACGCAGAATGAAAGACCAAGAAAGACCCAACAACAGGTAAAAACGATTCAGTTGCCCCGAGCACCAAAGCAAGTATTTAAGGGAAAATCGACGCAGGGTGAGGACGTAGAAGTCTGGGGGAGCAATGAGAACAGAAATGCAGCAACTTCGCAGTATTTACTAAATGATACCTTCCTTTGTGATGACCAGTACTGACGGGGCCTGAGAGGGGAGGACGAGGAGTGCGTACTTGGCGCCTCCTTGCCGGTAGACCAGTCAGGGCCATACATTGAAGGAAAGGTTGACGGAAATTATGTCACTTTTCTGTTGGACACTGGCGCTACCCGTTCTACTGTAAGAACAGTGGACGTTCCAAACCTACCCCTCTCGGGAGAAGCAATCCAAGTAGTGGGGGTATCTAATCAATTGATTAGTACTCCTGTTACCGAGCCCATGGAGATCTCAATTGGAAACTTTAAAGAAATGCATAGATTTGTCGTTTGTGACACCAGTCCAGTGAACTTACTGGGACGGGATTTGCTGTGCAAAATGAACTGTACCATATTTTGGACACCAAAGGGTGTCGAAATTCAGACCCCAGATGAAGATGGCATTTATAAATTAATGTTAATCAGACCTGACTCAGAAATTAAACGAATGACTATGCAGGATTTGCCCAAAGAACTCCAAGAAACAGTGAAGCCAGAGGTATGGGACTTTACTGGAAAAGATGTAGGATTAATGAAAAACGTAGACCCCATACAGATAACAATCAAGGACAATGCAGTGTACCCTAATACTAAACCCTACAGAATGAATGCAGAAGTGAGAGCAGGTGTTGCCCTGGAAATACAGAAATTGCTAGAAGGAAACATCATACAGGAAGTAATGAGTAGCCCATGCAACTCACCCATTATGGGCATCAAAAAGCCTAGTGGCAAGTACAGAGTAGTGCAGGACCTAAGAAAGGTCAACAAAATAGTGGTTCCTTGCTGTCCTATTGTACCGAACCCAGCAGTGATTCTGTTTCAGATTCCCTGGGATGCTGAGTGGTTCACTGTGATAGACCTATGTCATGCATTCTTTTCCATTCCCTTGCATCCAGACAGCAAGTTTCTTTTCTCATTTGCTTTCAACAGTCACGTGTATGTTTGGAATAGGGTCCCCTAGGGGTACACAGAGAGCCCCTCTATCTTTAATCAGATCTTGAAAAAATGCTTGGAAACTTTGGTCTTACCTGGAAATTCTGTTTTGGTGCAATACATTGACGACCTCTTGGTGGCGTCCAAAAGTCATAAGGATTGTGTGATTGACACCATTGCCCTACTGAATCACCTGAGTGAGAAGGGACATAAAGTGGCCCCTGAAAAATTACAGTTCTGTGCAAAATCAGTGAAATATCTGGGGCACCAGATAGAGAAAGGCATCAGGAAAGTAACGTCAGAAAGAGTCAGAATAATTCAAAAGATGCAGTTACCACGTACTCAGAAAGAAATCAGAATGTTCCTTGGAGTGGTAGGATACTGCAGGCAATGGATTCTGGGATTTGCAGTCCTAGCTAGGCCTTTGATAAAAATGACCAAGAGAGGAACACCGGATATCGTAGAATGGGATGATGAAAGCTTAACAGCCTTCACAAAACTGCGAGATTGTCTGTGTACAGCCCCTGCGTTGGTAATGCCAGACTAATCCAAGGAATTTGCCCTGTTCTGTGACACTCGCGATAATTGTGCGTTGTCAGTCCTAACACAAGAGCATGGCACAACCAGAAGGCCAGTGGCATATTTCTCTGCCACCCTGGATCCAGTGGCTGCTGGATTACCAGGATGTCTGAAAGCAGTAGCTGCTACTTGCACAAGTTTAGAGCAGAGTGAATCGATTATCATGGGACATCCTGTAACTGTGTATGTTCCACATGGAGTGGTGATTTTACTAACAAGAACAAAAACTCAGTATCTCACCCCTAGTCGGCTGACTAAATACGAGAGGATTCTCGTGGGTGCTGCAAATATAACAATTGTCCGGTGCAACATTCTGAGCCCCGCTACTCTGCTTCCTAACTCAATGGATATGGAATATGGGGAGGAAGACGAGCATAACTGCATTGATTTAACAGAATTTAGCACAAAACCACGCCCAGACATAAAAGAAACACCATTACCTGTACATGACAAGGAATTGTTTGTGGATGGTTCATGCCTAAGACATGAGCAAGGAGGCCTGAATGCTGCCTATGCTGTAGTCTCCTTAACCAGAATTGAAGAAGCAGGTTATTTATTTGGAGTAAAGTCTGCACAAGTAGCCGAATTGATCGCCATGATAAAAGCTTGCAAAGTGGGAAAAAATGAACGCATAACAGTGTATACTGACAGTCAGTACTGTTATGGAGTTGTGCATGACTTTGGCCAATTATGGCTACAGAGGGAGTTCCTGACTTCATCAGGTACCCCTATTCGAAATGGAAAAGTTGTTCAAGACCTTCTAGAGGCAATCCAGTTACCAAAGGAACTGGCAGTGGTCAAGTGTGTTGCTCATAAGACGAGCTTTGACCCTGTATCTTTGGGAAATGATTTCGCTGATCGAGTGGCAAAATTTTGCGCAACAGATCGACTAATAATAAACCCGAAACGGGGGGGGGGGCCGGACACAGCTGCCAACTTCGAGTGTTTGAAGAAGTGCCTACATGGGATGAAGTGAGAGAATGGCAGCAGGCGACACCCTGGCAAGAGAGAGAGAAGTGGAAGGAAGAAGGGTGTAGACCAAGACGTGAGGATGGTGTCATCTTGGGCCCAAATGGTATGCCTGTGTTACCCAGACACTTGCTTGGCACAATGGCTAGATTGATACATGAGGGATCACACATTGGTAGGGACGCCATGATTCTGGTATTCCAACAGACTTGGTACAGCAAAAAGTTCAGGAAAGTAGCAGAGTCCCTCTGCCAGAGGTGCTTGTCATGTCAACAGTTCAATGCAGGCAAGAGAACAATGGTGGAACTAGGGAGAATTGGGAGGTCAGGGGGTCCCTTTGTGAGAATACAGGTTGATTTCATCACCATGCCACGTTGTGAGGGGAAGCGATATGTCCTTGTCATTGTCTGCCTATTTTCAAAATGGGTGGAAGCTTACCCTACTCCCCAAAGTGACGCACTGACAGTAGCCAAGTGTTTACTGAAAGAACTGATACCTAGATTCGGGGTTCCAGTCACTATTGAATCAGATAGAGGCCGACATTTTCAGAATGATGTGATCGATCAACTCTGTAAGGCCTTTGGGATCTCGCAAAAACTCCACTGTGCATATCATCCAGAGGCTTCTGGAGTGGTGGAACAAATAAACGGGACTATCAAAACAAGACTAGCGAAATTGTGTAATGCATCTGGCATGACCTGGGTGAAGGCCCTGCCTCTGGTTCTGATGGGACTCCGGAGTATTCCAGACCGGAAGACAGGCCTGAGCCCCCATGAAATCCTGATGGGAAGAGTGATGAGACAAGCGTGGGTACCAGGAAGCAAACTGTTGAGTATTACTGATGATTTGGTGCTTGAATACTGCAAGAGATTAGGTGACCAAGTGCGTTATATCTCTCGCCAGATCGGAGAAGACGCCGTCGCCAATCCAACGACCCCTCTCCACAAGCTGGTTCCAGGGGACTGGGTCAAAATAAAGAAGCATACTCGGTCAAGCTGCCTGGAACCAAGGTGGGGACAGAAGCGCCAAGTAATCCTGGTAACGACCACAGCAGTGAAGTGTGCAGGTGTTCCCCATTGGATCCACGCCAGCCACACCCAGAAGGTACTACCAGACGAGGAGCCGGGAGAAGGAGGCCGTCCAGCAGAGGGGCCTGCAGAAGCAAGACCAGAAGTAGCTGACGACGTACAGCCCAGTACCAGTCAAGCTGAGGGGTCCGCAGACGTTGGTCCAGGGGTAGTTGATGACGAGCTACCAAGAGTCAAGCCTGCTGAGGGGTTCCCAGACGTTGGTCCAGAAGTAGCTGATGACGAGCTGCCGAGCATATGGCCAGATGAGTGGATACCCTTGATTGACCTCACAGAAGACCCAATCAGAACGAGAGAGCGAATTTGGGAAGGTAGAGAGTGGAATAGAGAGGAAAAGCAAGGCACAGGCGAAGAACCTCAGACTATTGAGATTCACATCAAAACTGAGGAAGGAGAAGGTCAGTCAGGGACTGAGCAAATAATTGATACACCTCCACTGACTCCTGATTTCGAAAAGGGACGGACTAGACATAGTGTAATAGTTCGAGCAGAAGAAAATCAAGGGATCGAAGTGCTCGAACAGGATCAGATAGGGATAGAAGAACGCGTTCGGGAAACAGAAACAGAGACATTTGAAAAGCAAAAACAAAACTCTCCTGAACTAGGCCAGATTAGTAACCAGGCAGAAGAAATAGATGCGAGCCCTGGAACTAGTCAGATAGGAAGGGAAGAAGAAGCAGAATTGCCACCGACTAATGAAAATAAAAGAGCAAGAGAAGAAAACGAAATCCAAGTGCCAACTAAAAGACTTAAGAAAAGAAAGCACCTGGAACCTGGCTTCGTAAAGAAATTGAGGCTGAGGATAAAAACAGTGGAAGAAAAACGTGCAGAAGAAAGGAGAAGTGCTTGCATAGCAGAGCAACCAGAAGACACTTCCAAAAGAAGAAGCGATCGAATAAAGAGACAAAACAAAAGGTACAAGTCTCCTGAATGGACGCTTGTTTTGGAAGAATTTGAAGATCTTGATATAACTGGCGAAAGCGACGGAGAACCAGTTGCTGAGTACTCTGCCGAAGAAGAAGACGAGCCACCGTGAATTTGCACAAAGTAAGCTACTCGTGCAGAGACACAAAAGAGGGGTCGAGAAACTTCTTCTGAGCCAAAATGTCTGATTCAAACGTGAGTGGTAGACCTAGTCGCAGCTGTTGCAAAACATGCTGCAAGGTATGTGTATGTAGTATAATCATAGTGATATTAGTTTGGATAGGACTAACAGTTTTCATTCCTTTTGCGGTGAGCAAAAGTACTGATATTGACCCTACTGAGATTGTAAATACTGACATTGAAGAACTGACAACACAGAGTGTAGCAAGACATGAGAAAGCACTCAAACAAACAAAACGAAACCTAGAAGCATCAGATGAGGGAGGACTACATTATCATGAAGTTAAGAATAAGACACATTTAAATGTTTTCGCAAACTTGTTAGTACACTATGTAGAGACTATCAATTGAGGATTGCTATGTCTGCATGAAGCTACCTACCTCTGTAGCTGAAGGCGTGACATACCATCACCTGCCCCTGACATACGGAATATCCTGTAGCATTTTAGCAAGCTTATTTTACAAAAGAGGACCGTTACAGTACTATTACTCTAACAATGACGTGATCTTTCCTGAACTTCCTATACGTGGGAACCTGAATCCTGTACATACCAAAAGTGACGTTACACGCTATATGGGCGAGTACTTTCTGACTATAGGTAATATAGACATAGGTGACGCACACAGAGATAACTTGACCTGTTCTTTGCGTGAGCAGGAAAAGATGTTCCTGAACATGGCAGAAAAGAGGAGAATAAAAATACAAAGAAAGGCAGATGACGAGAGACAGAAAACGCCAAAGTGGGCTGAAGACATGGAGGGCACCTCAAATGGTGGGGCGGGACCTGCTCTGTTGCTGGATTTTGAAAGAAAGGGAAAGCTATGTCTTCACCGCGAGAAGACTAGCTACTATAATAAAATTTTCATTGATTCCAGTGAATGTGAACATAATTACAAGGTAATTGGAGGATGGGGTTTCAAAAATGGGTCAGAGCCCGTATTTCCCGGAATTTATTATATATGTGGAGACAAGGCGTATTTCAAATTGCCGGATCACTGGTATGGAAGCTGCTATTTTGGCATTGTCTTCCCGAAAATATACCATGTGAATGAAGTGGCTGGAAGCAGTGAAAATACTAATGGCTTAGTGCGTAGTAAAAGAGAAAGCGTAGGTGAAATAATGGGTAGTATTTTCAGTGCACTGATACCTGGAGTGGGAGTGGTTCTGAACACTCACAGAATTTGTAAATTGTCCACCATAGTGGATGTGTTGTCTACGGACACAGCTCATGGATTTCTGCTGGTCAATACCGAAATGGTTGCGATCAGATCAATGGTTTTGCAGAACAGACTTGCTCTTGACACCTTATTAGCAAAAGAGGGCGGAGTCTGCCGGATGTTGAAGGTGCAACATTGTTGCACTTATATTCCGGACAAAAGCGTGCAGCTCAAAAGATACGTGAAAAACATTACTAATTTGGAAAAGGAACTCAAACCACTCGAGGTTGATAGTGCCTGGAAGAGACTGGTAGATGGTCTCTCAAATGTAGGTCATTGGCTTGCTGGCTTAGGTAAAAGCTTATTGTTTAAGGTACTGAGGCCAATTGGAATTATAGGTCTTATCCTATTTTTCATATTTGTCTGTTGCAAATGCCGAAAGCATACCAGAAAGCATCAAGTGAATGCCAGAGGAGTGAAACGAAGTGTGGATGAGCTTGAATTAGAGGAAATGAATAATCAGATATACAAAAAGGTGAAAAATTCTCACCCTACCAAAAATGAAAAAGAGAAGCTGAATCGCTTGCTGGAAGAGATAGAGTTGTATAAAGTGTGAGAAGTTGGCATCTGGTTCCATATATTTTGTGATGATAATAAATATCATCAAAGAGGGGATTGATAGAGCAAGCTTCGCATTGCGACTTGCTCGAGTCATGAACCTCGCCCGTGTGTAATCAATTAATAAAATTTGTACGTCTTACTAATCTTTTATTTTCATATTCGAACGAAGTAGATGAAGCTTCTTTATGTGTTTTCTAATACGACTAATCCATGTCCCTAAAACATGGCCGTCGCTTGGAAAATTGCTTCTGCGCATGCGTCAGTCACACTCACGTGACCTGACGTAGTTATAAGTTTGGTGGGAAAGGGTGCGCATGCGTAATACACAGCTTTCGTGAATAACGTGGTGAATGCTCTTGTATTCGTGTATATGTTGCTAACGTTTAAACTGCATAGTATATTTTTATAATGATAAGTTTAAAGTACAAAACCAATGATGTGTTTTTCATACTTTCACTTCTATGTTTTAATTTGTTTTCGCGTACTTTTCATGTATCCTCGACTCGGAGGGGTGCTGGGCTGGGGAATCCATCTTGGAGGGTATTTCTGCGCAGAATCACTAGAGGCTGCCATGACATTGAACTCAGGCCAAAGAAGGTTGGTGCCAGAGCCACCCTGGGAAAGTGCCCCTTCGCCCAGCGAAAAGCATCATGATTATGTTCTATTGTATCGAAATGTATTCTTTCTATTGTATTCTCTGTGACTTCCCATGGGAACCCCAATCTTGCTAGGCGGTACCCAGAGGTGCAAATTAGGCCTCCAAATAGTCTGTCCTGATTGGTGTGTTACCCAAATCCTACCTTAGGACCAATCCAAATTGAGGGATTCTGACACTTTGCAACATTGGGGGGTGGTACACCGTCCCAAACAGTATATCTACCCTGGGTTCATCTAGGGAAATGGTCCGACTTGTCTGGTTTAGCTGACCTGTCACTGACCCAACGCACTCAATAGGTGACTGAAGATACAGAGCGCTGCGGAGCACTCTGTCCGAATTTGACCATAGACTAAGGTTTTACTAAACCTTAAAGTGCTGGCGGAGCACTTTGCTGGGAGTTCGCTGACCCAATCGGGGTCTTGATTGATAGCTGCAGAGAGGGTGGAGCGCAGGCGTTGCTTCCGAACTGCGGGTGCCGGTCCTGTCCTGAGGGTCCTGTCCTGAGGGTCCTGTCCTGAGGGTTTCCTGTCCTGATCCTAATCTGGTCTTCCTGTCCTGTCCTGGGTGTCCATTCTGCACCTGCTGTCCATCGAGGGGTATCCTTCCTTGAGGGTTTTCCTGTCCTTAACTGACCCGTGGCCAGGGTTTGGTTTCCACACCATTCTAGGTAAATATTGCTCTGAAAACTCTGAATCTTGCACCTTTCTGAATTTCTGTCTTTTGCTTTAATAAAGACATACCTTTGCATATGTTAATTTTCCATGCTTTTCCGCAACCATTGAATCATAAAGTCATTTGCATTTATTTCATAACGTGTTCCTATGTTACCCTACCTGTTAGAAATTATATTTTGCATTGCAGTTTGTCATTTCCTGATATGGTCTAGAACATCCTTACTTAAACTGTCTAAAGAACTTTTGCCTTGAAGCATAGCGTGTCTCTCTTCATAGACTTTCCTATAGTTATATAAATGTCCCGAACTCCTGTCTCATTTCCTTGAGAAAATTCTAGAAATACTAGTCATAATCAAAGCCTACCCCATTTCTAGTGATTCATCCTAGATATTCTAATTTCTGACCCTTCAACTATAGAATGTGCCCTGATTCCTTAGTAGTATAAATGGTTGTATTGACCTATTTGCTCTTTAGCTGTGTACTGTATGTTATCCTGTTTATTGATTGCTTAATTACTGTGAATTTGATACTCTCTGAATATTTCTAAATTAGATAAAGACTTTAAAACTTCCAGTTGTCCGTGGTCATTTTACAAAGAGTTTAGAATGTTATTTGTTGGGTTTGTATTTTGCTGCCTTTCCTTTTACAGCTAGCTCCCTGATCCATTGTGGTCATAGGTACCCGCATCGGTGGATGGTAAGTCGGGTACTATAAAGAATAACGTAAGGGACTCATACAAATATTGGTAGTAGACCGTGAGGTCATCCGATCAATGTATATGGTGATTTGAAATATATGGGCCCGAAGCCGGAAGTGGCGGAATTATTGGTCGGGTGACCCGCGCGCTCTATCACTTCTTTCTCGATGTTCTGTTGGAGTCGAGTGGTACTGTTTTAATTCTTTCCTCTCCCATGCGGTCCGGTGGTTCATATGTTCGGATTAAGGCCAGAGTTTCCTCCTTTGACAATGATTTTGTCCTATCTGGTCGGTTGTCTCTATTTTTTGAAAGCATGGTAGTCTCATTACTGTTTCTTTGTGAGGAGTGTCCGAGGTTTTGGATATGCTCGACCTTTGAGTGAATGCTCTCCGTCATTGCCCCAATTTTTTCAATCGCCTGTAAAGTATTAATAGTGACTTGTGTCAGCTTGCTCACTAGTTTCTGAAGCTCCTTAATATCTTTCTTGTTCTGAAGTGATTTCTTAGGTATGTCTGATCTGTTTATCCTGCCTTTGTGTTCTGTTCTTCTTCGTTTTGGATCTGTTCTAAGTCCCGCAGCCCTTTTCTTTGTATCCTTTGTTTGATTGTCTGTTCTCTTTATATTGAAGATGTCGTCGGTGCTAGCTATGTTATGTGTTATTGGGAGCGCGTTTGTGGGTGAGGATCCGCTCAACGCTAGTATTGTACTAGAGAGAGGTATAGGACGGTTGGTATCTTCTGCCTCATCCAATTCCTGGTTATCATAGGGTACTATATTCGTGGCCGATGTAAGCTCTACGTTGGCAGTCTCATCGTTTGGAGGCGAAGGCGGCTCTTCTCTTTGAAGCTGGTCTTGTTCTTTGTTTGCTTGATAGGTAGACCTCTCTGTCCTATATGTCGTGTTCTCTGGTACTGTCATTACTATTTCAAGTATATCTTCCGGGTTAGGGCTTTGAGCATGGTGGTGGCGCCTCTGGTAATGTTATTGTAGATGTCGTGAGTGTTCAGTGGTGGGGTCAGGTGGAATTGGTATCTTGGGTCTTCTAGTGAATCTTTTATCGTTTGGAATATCTTGTCAAATTTCTCTAGTTCTCGATTTGCTGCTTGTACCAACACAATTCCAGATTTATATATGGAGATGCTTAGTTCGGCTCTGCATCTTATTGATGGTGAAGTCATCCTTTTTGTGTCATGTGGGATGTTTTTCGTAGCTTTTATGGCAAGCAACGTTGTGAAGGCATTGCGCCATTTAGCTGTTTTATTTGTGTAGAATATGAGGTCGTTCATTGTCGTACCTTTAACTACATTGAAATATAGGTCCGAGAAAAGTATGTCCGGGTTTTTCCTCAGCGTGTCGTGTTTGAACTTCTTAGCTGCATTTTTGGTAAGATCAGGCGGGTATTTTATATTCTGGGCATTCGAGCCAACAGTCTCTAGGTGTCTTTCATTCATTCTATCTCCGTGTTGCATGTCTTATGGTTTCTCTTTGATTCAGGGTAGGACCACTGCTGATGTTGTTTAGTGCTAGTTCTAGTTTTCCTTTCCAGAACTAGGAGTGTATAGATATGAGTTTGCTGAGTAGTGGTAGATATAGCTTCACTATCACCTAATTATTCTTCTGTTATCTCTTCATAGTAGTGGTTTCAAATGATAGTAATTATTAACTAGCTAACTGATCCTTGTTATGTTCTGGGTTGTGTGTTATCGAAACTAAACGTTGTAACATGGCTGCCGTTATTGTTATTCTTCTGTGGGCAGAGGGACTTTCTCTCTTTCCAGTACTTTGTGTTAATCCATCTTCCCTGGTCGACTAGTCCTACTTCACTGTTGGTTGTTCCTTGCCTATTGTGTTTGTTTTATCCTGCTTGTCTTGGTCGCCATTATTATGTCAGGCAGTGTAGTTTATTTATCCTTGTCAAGGTGTGCCCTCTATTATCTGTTAGTTGCAAAATTCCTCTATGCAATTCATAACTTGAGTTGGAACGATCGATTAATTCCTCTTAACTAGGATAATGCCAGTTCCTCGCATATCGATGTCTGATTTAGGCGCCATTTTAAGGTCAGGCAATGTTGATCTAAGCTTCTTAGTTGTTTCTGTTCTTCAAAATGTATTATGTTTCTTTCTTCCCCTCTTTCTCAGCATGACCTGATCCTTTCCCCTCCACCCACCGCTCGGAGCGAGAGCCCGTCAGGCCCTGCGGGATGTAGTCTCGTTGCTCCTTCGCTCGAGACTTCAGTTGCTGCTGCTATCTCCGGTTGGCCGATTGGTCTCCGGTCGCGCCTCAGTCACCGATTCGCGTCTGAGCCGACTGCGAGATCCCTTGTCCTCGGCGATGGCCTCCGCAGAGTCCCCAGGTCTCGCCACCTACCCGGGGGTAGTCTCAGCTCCCATGCAGATTCCAGACTTCTTCGTGTCCGCTTTTGTGCCGGAGGTCCCGCCGGTGTTCCTTTTCTGCAGACCGTGCGATGAGGCACCTCGAGTCCAGCTTTCTGCAAGGTGGCACGGTTAGGCAGTCCGTCTCCTGGGAAGGTCCCTCTACCAGGTCAGTGCGTGTTGATCAGTGTTGTGTATTCAAGGGATTTCTCATTTGCTGGGTGGTTCTTCAGCTTTTCTCTGGTCTCTCATAAGTTCAATGAATGTTTTGACTTCTTCCGGTTCTTTCATATTTCTCATTTTGTTCCGCCACATTATTCTAAGAGATGGTGGGAATTTCATTTGTACCGTGGCACCTAGCTGTTGCAGTTCTGGCATTAAGTTTCCTAACTCCCATTGTCTAGCTTGAGAAGCCTTCGACATGTCAGATCTTATTCTGAAAGTCCAGTTCTCTTTATTGAAGTTGCCCTTTTTCAGAGCTTCTCCCAAGATTTTATCTTTTAGCACGTACGTTTTGAAGTTGACGAGTATTCTCCTCGGAGTTTTCCTCTCCTTGTTTTTTCCGTATGGATCTCTGTGCGCTCTCTGTATGTCTTCTTGTAGGAGTACCTCGTCTACCCAAGGGAAATATTCTGCCAGTAGTGCTACTACAAATTTCTTCATGTCCGACCCCTCTTGATTTTCCGGGACATTCAAAATCCTGATGTTGTTCTTTCTTGCCTGATTTTCCAACGATTCCATTTTCTCATTCATTATTTTACTTTCTTGTCTCAGAGAGTTTATTTCTTTCCGATTTTTTTCCACCCTTTTGTCCAAAGTTGCCACTTCAGTCTCTACCAGCGTCACTCTCTCGCCCAGAGCGTTTAGTTTATTGTCCATCTTTTCGCAGGCTTCCTGAATTTTGTCTTGTTTGGCTTCAGAGATAGAGAATTTTTCTTTCATATCTAGCCATATTTTTTCTAGCAGCTCCTCTGTTTGGTTTTTCTGAGGATTCTGAGGCTCTTTTTGCCCCCCCCTGAGGTCCCTCCACATGTTCTATTGTATCCTGTGTTATCTCTACACAGTTCTGCTTTTCTCCCCCCTCCGCCATGTGAGGTTCTTGGGGCTTTATTTCCTTTCCTTGCTTGGTCTTCTTGTCACCCTTCCAGTAATCTTCCAAACACTTTGGTTCGGCCCTGCCTTTGTTCTTACTTTTGTTCTCCTCTTTTGTACTGAGTGGGGCTCCTTTGCCCGTTTTCAACACTGTCTTTGAGATCTCAGCCGGAGTTGATAGTAGTACTGTGTTGGGGGGGAGATTTTGTTCTTCCGTCTCCACAAGTAATTGGCTATGAAATGGAGATTGAGCCTGCTTATAATCCCGAGTGTCTTGTTGCTGTTGTAGTTTAAAATAGGATCTTAGAGAGGGTGTGATTTTTATTTTGGTTTTAGTTTGAGACGGGATTACTGTTCTCCCCTTAAGGGTGGGCAACCCTCCTTCAGGAGCTGTCTTGCTGTTCTCTCCAGTCTGTTTTCTGAGCTTTTTTTTTTAACTCTCTTGGGGATATTCCTTTAGGAAATTGCTCTTGCTTCAGGTAGTTTCTGTTCCGCAATCTATAAGTGGATATGACTTGTCTCCCTTGTGTTTTTAGGAGCTGTCCACTCTGAGCTTTCACTTCTGCTTCTTCTGATTGAGGGGGGGACTTCGATTTTCTATGGTCTTTTTTGTCACCCTCCTCTGCTATGCTTGAGAATTCACTCATAAGCTGTTTGTCTGTGCTAGGTCTTGATTTGTTGATTTGTGAGTTTAGTGAGTTTTGGGGGATGATTGCCTCAGTTAAGCATGAGGACACAGCTGGTAATAAGAACTTGTCTCCCTTTGAACAATTCGAGATTGAACAGTCTTCAGACCCCTTTGTGAGGGCTGGTACTTTAATTTCAGTGCGAGGCTGTGTCCCCTTTTTGAGCTGAGTGTTTTGTTTTTGGCTGTACTTATCGTGACTATTATTACTTTTCAGTGTCTTCTTCCCCTCCGTGTAATCTGTATTAACTTTCAAACTCCCCAGTCTTCCCAACTCTTGATGCACGCTTTTACCTTTGTGTTCTGATGAGAGCAGACCGCTGCCACTGCCTCCGCTTGCTCTGCCGCTTTTCCCCCGGAATTGGAAGTTTAGCCTTCCGGCGGCTCGGCAGCAGCGCGACCTAGCTCCTGCAGCCGCCGCCCAAAGACTCAGGCAGTAGCTCGGCTCCTCCCTCTGCTGCTCGCCGCGGCGTTTGCTTTCCTTCACCTCGGACGCTGGATCCCGGTAATTTACCATTCCGTGGCCTCAGAAGTAAGAAATCCCTTTGTCGCATATAATGTGTCCTCTTTACTTTTCCTTTACTTTTCCTTCATAATTTCATGGCGGTTTTCAGCGTGCGGCAGGCTTTTCACCGTCTACGAGTAAATCACAGTGTCAGGAGCACACCGACTGAGCGTCCTACCCAGCTGCCATCTTCCCCCTTACTCCACTGTCATTCAATGTTTCCAAAACCATATGATTCCTTAGAACTAATTTAGCTTAATACTTTGTTAAAAAGGTGACTGGTAACCACCTTCTCTCCTGGTGGCATCAACATTTTATTATTATATACACAATTAAATAATTAAAATAGCATAAAAATTATTAGTCTCGGTATCGTTTATTCTCTCATTAAAAGGGGATTCATTATCCACATCCTTCCTCATTAGCAGCAGTTGATTAAAACCATTGGATCTATAACTGTTCTTTAAGCTTTTGTTGTTTATATACTCAGAATAAGGGATTTTACGAATAGATAACATTTCTACGCTTGCTTAAGTTTATCCCATACAAAACGATGTATGCCTTTCATGTAGCTTCCTAGTGCAATAGCAATGTCAAGACTTATCATTTCTGTCAGTAACACAATGGCATGGACTCGTGCCCTTATTCCATATTTTAAAAATGCTGGGGGTAAAAACTATTTTCTCAAATCTAAAACTGCAAGGCAATTTAGCAATATATGCTGGATTTCAGATTTGGCCCCAAGGCCACATTTGCATGTTCCCATCTGGGTGTAACATTTCTGACTTTATTTTTCCATCCATTAACCATGGGTTGATTCCAATTCGTATCCTTAAGATTTCGCACCTAAGCCCATGGTTTGGCAGAGTTTCTAGGTATGGATACCATGCAGCATTTACCCAGGAGTTTATTATACATTGGACCGATTTTTTTCTTCCTCAGGTACTCTAGGTCATTATTCCTTGACTGCTCCATGCCTTGGTACCTGAGCGACGTCTTTGTAAATTCTACATCCAGGGGGTGCTGTATTGAGCTAACATTTAAACTTCCTGTTATTATTACCTGGATGTTCCTTCTCGCTTCCTTTGACCAATTTAAGCTACTGTGCCGTATCTCCTCGCTACACCAGTGTGAGACTTTCTGCACACCCCCTGGGTTCTGGCGTTTCCAGAATCTTGTTCCTAACTCTATCCTAATTGCCTGGATCATTGCAGAACTTGGTAAGAACAATAGCATTTTTAGGGCCTTACCCTCCTCCCGACCCCACACTCCATTACCATTTAGAAGGAGGACTTCTGGCCCATATAGTACTTGGGGTGGGTTTATGCGACATATCCCCACAGTCTTTATTACATTTTTTCAGCTTGCAGATGGATGAAAAAGCTTTTGTTTTTTGGGCTTCTAGGTGAGTACACCATTTTAGGGAGCTTTCGAACTAAAGGCCCAGGAACTTATATTCTTTTACAGTTTCCAGTGATGTTTGTCCTAAATACCAGCTAACATTTTTATCTCTTTTACCAAAACATAAAATCTTTGTTTTATCCATATTTACAACTAAAAACTTTGCCTCACAGTATTCGTTAAAATCATTTAACTTTCTTTGAAGCCCAAGTTCCGTTTGATCGATTATCACAAGGTTATCGGCATATAAAAATACTAGCAGCCCGTCCCGACGTTGTCCGGGAGCAATTAGGTTTCAGGGCCCCGTTCCGCCCCGACGCTGTCCGTGGGTCCCCCAGAGCCTTCCTCCATATATTGCAGTATTATACCTCTCTGTTTACTTTGTACGCTTTTGTAACCTGGACACGTAACTTTTTCCTCCTGTAATGCACCGTTTGGCTCACTTTTTTAATGCTCCGTTTGCTTCCTCTTGCTACCTGCACACGTCACTTTGTCCTCCTATACCTCTATGTTTACTTTCTACGCTTTTGTAACCTGCACACGTAACTTTTTCCTCCTGTAATGCACCGTTTGGCTCACTTTTTTAATGCTCCGTTTGCTTCCTCTTGCTACCTGCACACGTCAATTTTTCCTCCTGTACCTCTATGTTTACTTTCTACGCTTTTGTAACCCGCACACGTAACTTTTTCCTCCTGTAATGCACCGTTTGGCTCACTTTTGTAATGCTCCGTTTGCTTCCTCTTGCTCACGATGTACGCTTTTGTAACCTGCACACGTAACTTTTTCCTCCAGTAATGCACCGTTTGGCTCACTTTTGTAATGCTCCGTTTGTTTCCTCTTGCTCACGATTTTAATTTTTGTTTCATTTTTCCGCCGCTCACCGCTCCTAAATAAATAAATAAATACCCTACCTCATCCGCCGCTCACTGCTCCTCCCCGCCTGCCCGCCGCTCCTCACCGTCTGTCCAACGCTACTCACCGCCTGTCCGCCGCTCCTCACCGCTCCTCCCCGCGCCATGTCCGCCGGTCCTACTTGTGCTCCTGGACGCCGCTCCTCCCCGCACTCCTCACGTCGGGCACGCACGTCGCGGCCAGTGCTTCTTCCAAGGGACTACTTTTTTTTCCGGTAAATTATTTAAATAGCGTATATTTATTAAGTTTATATAGCCTATGTCCATCTGCACACCCTGACGATTACAACGATGTATCGGGTGTGTGGATTGGCGCTGTGGTTCCCGAGTTTACCCGCCTCAAAGGTTCAAAGTTCTTCCTTTATAATAGTAGTATAGATTGCTACTTTCCTGTCGCTCATTCTGGGGCTTGCGCTTCTTTCTACTTACAGCGCTGCAGGTAGGTCGGCTAGGAATATTGCAAAGAGCTGGGGGGCCAGGACACAGCCCTGTCTTAGCCCATTTCCTATGGCTATTTTCTGTGTCAGTGACCCCTTGTGTGTCCTTTATGTAGTTCCTTTAGGATGGTCAATAAGCTTTCTGGTAGATCATATTTTATCAGGCAATCCCATAAGTTCTTACGATCCACTAGGTCAAAGGCTGCCCGGAAATCAACAAAACAGTACATTTCCCCCTTTTGTTCTATTGGCTTCCGGGCAAGTGCCCAGAGTGGTCTATGGTGGAATTACCTTCTTTGAATCCCCCCTGTTCAACCGGTACCACTGAGTTCTGGTCCGCCCAAACTTTTAGTTTACCTAATACTATTTTTACAAAAATCTTTTCCCCAATATCTATTAGATTCATTTATCTTTCATTTTTCGGGGCTTGCATATTGCCTTTCTTGTGTATGGGCCTTATTATTGCACCCTTTTAATTGTTAGGGAACTTCCCAGTTTTTAAAATAACTTGGAACATCTTAGCAAAGAATTCTGTCCACCATGCCAACTGGGTTTTAATTATCAGGACACGGAGGTTGTCTGGACCTGCTTCCCTTGTTAGATTCAAACATTTTATTGTGTTTTTCACTTTAGAGGCCGAAAAGTTGGGTTTTAAGACTTCTACCAGACCGCTCAAATCCAGTTCCAAACCCTCTTCTGGTTCTCTGCCTGGGCTATATAATTACAGCAACTATTCCTCCCACGCTGCTTCTTCTAGCACACAGTTCATTGTGGCCACAGGGCGATCCACTGCTGATTGAATTAGCTTCCAGAACTGGCGTACATTCTTTGTTTCTATTGCCTCAAGCAGCTTTGTCCAACAGTCTTCTTTATACTCTCTTTTTGCCGCCCTAATTCACATATTATATTCTCTTTTTAATTTCGTGAGGATATCGGCCTTACCCTGATCATACTTTATGCAAGGGCTATGTTCTGTTCTCCTCAATTCTCTCTTCTTTTTCAAACAATTCTTTGTAAACCAACTTCTTTGTCTCTCCTGCTTTCTTTGGTTCCTTTTATCATTTATTTTGTCTTTCCTCAGACCATCAAAGAGGCTTTGGACCACTTCCTCAATTGTATCCACATACCAATCCAAGCTCTGACCACTTACTGTGCCCAGATCTAAGTTCTGCTACAATTTTACTAGCCGGGCTACATACTCTTCTGTTAGTCTTGTGGTGATCCAACTGGGGTATCCCACCTGTTGTTCAATAACTTTATTACAGGGGTTCAAATGTACATCTGGGAGCTCTAGTTCTAAGAGGTTATGGTCACTCCCTTCTCTATTAGTAATCCTAAAATCTTTAATTCGTTGAAAGCACCAGGGTGTCGTAAATACATAATCTATTGGACAGTTTTCAAACCTAATTTAAATATTTCCTTTGCTGGGCAGTCTAAGGTTGGTCTTCCATTTAGACAAAAGAGGCTTTTAGTCCCCAAATAATTTCCCAGCTGAATTTAATTGGATGTGGATACACAGTCTGGGGAAGTTGCTTGTATTTTATCATAAGTCTCCAGCAATTCTTGGAACCAACAATCTACTTTCTTTGGGTCCAGTTTATGATTAAAATCGCCCATTAGCATGATGAGATCCGTACCATATTTTTCACAAATTGTGTCCATATCATCTTTGAAATACCACATTTCGACAACATATTCCTCTCTGGGACCCCATTGTATATACACATTTAACAGCATCATTGTATTCTTTTTGTCAGAGGTAGATAAAGTTACCCTACATGCAAGTAGCCATTTACATTTTACAGTTATTTCGATCACCTTTCTCACTATTTTGGTTGCTAGCAATGTCATTATTCCCCCCGCTGGGTGCCCAAATCTTTGCTTGTTTGCGAAGCGGTTAAACTGGCGGAAGCCAGCGAATGTCGGGGTCTTGCCGCATAGCCAAGTTTCCTGGATACAGATGATCTCGGTGTTTTGTCCTATTTCCCTTATGTTTTCCAGTAGGTTTGACTGGACACAAAGGCGAGCAGCTTCTCTTGGCTCCATTGCAGGATTAGTTGGCTGCGCCTAGCAAGAAGCAGTTTAGTGAACACAAAGGGCACTGTATCTCAAGATTGCATTTCATTCCCCTTAGTGCTTCAGTGTCTGAGTTTTTCTGAGTTGCTGAATGATGTCATTTTGGGCCTCATGGTCGATGCTATATTATTATTATTATTATTAACGAATTTTGTACCGCGCATGGTTACCCAGGGGCATCCCAGCGCTTATAGAGACCTAAAGCGAGCTGCACATGCAGAGCAAAAGAGCTAAAGTTATACCGGGAATAGATAGGTTTTTAAATGTTTCCGGAACCTGGGAAGATTTGGTTCAGAACGTAATGAGAGTGGGAGGGATGGTGGTCCTACTTCGATGTTTGTTGAATATGCGGGTTTTATTTTCAAAATCTGGTCCCAGCAGCAAAGGACCCGTTCCAGGCTTGCACTTGATTGTAACTGCCAGTGACAGAGCTGGTTATTTTGGAGTTTCTAATCTGAAATGTGCTTCTCAGTTGCTCCAAGCACATGGAAGAGGCGCAGTGGCGTACTGCACTGTCGGTGCTAGACCTGCACTCCGTGTGTACTCAAATTTCTTTTTAGAATGTAATCAAAATTCTACTTAGTGAGGGAGTACCCTGCTGAGGGTTGTCCCCACAACCCTGTCTGAAAAATGCTCTGTCAAGGCCTGGAAGAATCCAGGTCTGCAAGATTCTCCACCTGAGTCCCTAAGGTTTATTTGCTGCTATACTCATATACAAACTGAATTCCAAAGTTAATAAGGAAGTAACCAAGAAAACAAAACCGTATTCATGAAGATTTATATGCTCCTTTTCTGCGTGCATTTGTAAAATTCATTCAAATGTTTTAAATTTCATCAAAATTCAATCAAGTGAAATACCACAAACTGTGGTTTACAAAAAGGCAAAACAATTCAAAATTATAATTCCCAATGCATTTCACATTACTCTGAACCCTTCCTCAGGGTTTTTTTTAAACATTAAATCTAAAAGATCCGTAACTTGAAGTTCCAAGGCGAGGTTCTGAAATTAAGAACATAATGTAACATGATATAATAATATGCATTGTATATCCTCTAGTATTCGCACATCCAACTGTTCATGCGTGAAGGAGGAGATTATTTCATGCATGGAATGTGAAACCTTTTTAGCTATACGGATGCTGTATTTACAGTGCACCAAGTGTGTGGTGCGTGTGAGCAAATAACTCCGATACACCCCCCCAGTGAACATGACATAGTGCAAAACTGAGTGCTGAAGATGAACTACCCAACCTCAGTGACCTTACATGATGTACTCAATGGAGAAATACTAATTAGCGCAAGACAAATACCTCCCGCCGAATGAGTCCTCCCCTTTCTCTATCTGCAAAGAAATTATAGATCGTGTGATACAGTGCGTTCGTGAGCATAAGTGTGGTGCATGCCTCCCAGGGCGAAGTATATATTAATCTTACCACACCAGTTGTTATTTCTTGATGGTATGACTCCTTCAGAAACACGTCAAGATAGGCGTATATGGAAATTAGTCAACGACTCGTATGTCGAAGGACTTGACTTCCGGAAAGTTTTCTAAAAATGTGTACACGTATTAATTAACACCCTCAAAACTAAGTAAAACAGTAAAATAATGTCCAGAAATTGGTACTATGGAAGTGACCTTACCCAAACGACCACGCTGACGGCGTCCGTAGACTCTGCATGCATTGTTGGAAAGTGTTCTCAAGACCTGAAAATCAGGCAGCTGAGTTTAACGAATGGTTGTTTTTGGAGGTGCTGCTGAGCAGTGGCGCCATCCGCAAGCTTGGCCAGTCCATAGACGTTGGTTAGGGCCTGCCCTAGGGCATCCTTCCATGAACACAGAGAGCAGGCGCCAGGGGTCCATGGACGATGCAAGCACACACAGCATGTTCAGAACAGCTAGGAACAAGCAGTGCAGCCCGCAGAGCAGTCTGATGTTTCGTTGTTTGCCTCAGATAATGGGTAAAGATGTTTGCACCTAATATGTTAAGGAGCCATGCCTGGCCCATCCTGTAGCCGTTGTTAGCCTAAATACCCAGTGCAGGTTGGAATGAAGCCGAGCATAGGCCTGCCTGGCACCGGACTCTCATAGCACCCTCACCCAAGCTCTGGAGGAGTTTGTGAAAATCATGAAGGGCCTGAACCTGCCGAGGCCGGCACGGATAGGTAAGGGCCTCCAAGGGCACCATCTTAGAGATGGGGACTGATTTTACTTCTATTTAAGACCAGTTGGCCATTCTCAGCCTCCCCAATCATATCATAAATAAGCATCCTGTACTGTTTTTTACTCATTTCTTAATTCTTAGAGGAATTTGATTCCTTCCCCTCCTCAGATGTTGCTGTGCCAGCCAGCCTGAAATGTGCCATCCAGGACTCTTGATGCAAGGTGCCCGGGGCAGCAGATGGACCCTCTGACAGCTGGTTATGAGCGACGATAACTCACAGACCGTTCTTTGGTTCAAGCAAACGGTTGCAGACATGATCTCCAAATGTTTTCCGTTTTATCCCCAAATGCTACTCTGCAGACATTAAACATCAGGAAAAAAATCTAATGTTTGTATATAAAAGATTTAATAAATAACATGTCTTCATCAGTTGATTGACAAGTGTATCTTTGGGGTGTTACAGAAAATACGCACCCTGCCCCAATCTGGAGTGCTGTAGCGCATTACCTTTAAGGCTGCAAACACGGAACTAAGGGTCCAGGACCAAGGAACAGCGAAGAACTATTCAGAGGCAGTTTCATTGCAGGATGCCCCTGTGGCTGCAGTAATATGCACATATTTGTTGGTCAAGTACTGAGGCCAGTGTGCCAACCTCTGGAGCAGTTCTTGGGGCGCCATACAGAGTCTCAGACGTTTCCATCCATCTGAATGAACTCACCAATAATACCTCCTGGGTGGACTCCGGCTCGTGGATGGCATGGGCCTCCTTGACTCCACCCCTTGCTCCGTGGGTCATTTGTATCCCATTCATTTGAAGGTTACCAGCTACTGACCTTGGGGACATGACTACATCTGCTATTTGTTCATTTGGTAATATGTTGTTGATTATTTGTATCTCAGAGTAAAAATAAAAAAGACCAGGTCCTCAGTTTCAAAGTCAGAACTTTCTTTTTTTCAATTTTGTTTATTGGTATTCTGTAAATCGTTACAATTGCAAGGTACAAAAATGTTCAACAATATACATGTCACTCATAAATCAACTGTAACAAACCCCCTTTAATACAAAGCACCAACATTTGACTGTGCCACTCACCTGCTTCCATATAAAATACATTTTAAACCTTACTTGTCTACAACCTCTTTCAATAGGCGAGCCTTAGATCCACGCAATCAATATATCAATCAGAGAACTTGCAGAGGGTGCTACTTACCCGTGAGGGTCTCAAGGCGCTGAGGGGAGGGGGGTGCTGCTACTGCTCGAAGAGCCAGGTCTTGAGGAGTCTTCTGAAGGCGAGTAGGTCTTGGAGTTTGGTGGTGTGGTCGATACGACGAGGGTGCTTGTGGAGAAGACGGGGTCCAGCGTGCGGCCGGCGACGTGGGTGGGTGCGGTGACGAGTTGTCCGAGACCGAGGTTGGCGAGGTTGGCGATCAGGGTGGCGGAGTTGGTGTTGTTGTTCTTGAGGTTGAAATTCAGGTCCCCGAGGAGGATGTAGTCTTTGGAGGCAAGTGCGTCGGTGCTGGCGAGGTCGGCGATGGTGTCGCTGAATTGAGCTCGGGGTCCGGGGGGTCTGTAGATGAGTGTTCCTCTGAGGGTGGTGTTGGGGTCGGTGTGGATCAGGAAGTGTAGGTGTTTCGGCGGTGTTGAGGGTGTCATCTGCATGGGTGGCGACCTTGAGGGTTGACTTGTGGAGGATGGCTATTCCTCCTCCGGTTCCATTGGCACGATCCCTGCGGGTGATCTTGTAGCCGTCCGGGATGGCTAAGGCTATATCGGGCGCCGAGGTGTCGTTCCACCAGGAAGACCATGTCTGGGGCGGAGGTGGCGAGCAGATCCCTGAGCTCGACGGAGTGTTTGCGTGCAGAGCGGGTGTTAAGGAGTATGCAGAGGAGGTGGTTGGGTCCAGTCCTTGGAGGTTTGGTGGTTCTGTCACAGGTGAAGCAGCAGGTGTCATTACACTTCTCGATCTAGTTGCCTACGTCTGCAGGGGTGAGCGGTGGGGGAGGAGTAAGCGGGCATCTTGCACCTCTGACTATATATCTGCTGTCTGATCTTGCTGTTGTCCTTTCAACCAATCTAAAACGGCCCCAAAATATCCTACGAGTCTTCTTTTAGCAATCAATTGAAGTGTTCATCATGTATTTGAAGGGTATTTGAGTAGAACTAGTATTCCCTCATTTGCATATTTCGGCTTGTGGGCATACTACATAGTCTTCATGCATACTAAATGAATACTATATTTTAATAGTAAATGAATACCGCTGTACACACTGGAATCACACTATATGAATATCTTCCATTTTGGTGAGGGGCCCCTCAAGACATCATTTCTATTTAATTGGTTGTCTTCACTGAATCCCACTGTATTTTTAACACGATGGCAGCTGATTCATAAATCGGGCTGTCTGGCCCCTCCCCTCTGCAGCGTAGCGCACCCAGCCTCGTGAACAACCAGCTGCAGGCGCGAGAAAAGCACAACGATGTTCACGGCATGCCAGGCTTCTGCTCTCTGTAAAACGACTCCAAGTGCCTGCTTTTCAGAGCCTGCGTTTATTATGACCTGGTTGTTTCTTCGTTGAGTCAGTCACCCACAATGTAAAACGCAGAAGTGGGGGCTACAGTCTGCTCTGAGAGGCACAGTTTGTATCCATTAAAAAGGATTGTTTTTTGTGTCTGTACATTAGCTTCTTGTGATTGCACATACACACCACTGTTTACAGTAAAAGTCCGGGTGCGTTTTTCACACAATTCTGGAAAACAGCTGCGATAATGGGTACTGGCAGTGCTCTCTCTGGACCTAACACACAGATCCCTTGACCACCGCCCACAGGTAATTTACAAAAATTCCTCTCGAAATATTTCAGCTCCATTAGTGGAGGCTGTGGCACGGGCGTTGGGCATTGAAGTGTTCCCCCACATAAGTGTTGTTCTTGTGTTTTGGTTAGTGTGCAAATCAGTGTGCTTTATCCTGGTGCTGGTCGGTTTCAGTTTCCAAGTCCTGCTCTCCATGGCCACGTTACTGTGATGTCCCTGCCTGTTTCAGAACTATAGTGGCATTTCAGTGTACAGCTCTCTCTGACCGGCAGAAGTGTGTTCTTTTTCCTAGCTCATTGCATCTCCTGTGTTCCTGACACTGTATACCTTGCCCCATGTTACCTTTTGTCCTCGTATTGGTGTATTTCTTCTCCTTATGTATGCCTCTCCCTTTTCAGATATGTTTCTGTGCTCAGTGTCTGTGTGTCCTTCTGTATGAGTGTCAGTGAGTCCCTTGTCTCAGTGTCAATGTACTTCCACTCTCAGTATCTTAATTTCATGTCTCGTTGTATTCCTTACCTCGGTGCTGGGGTATTCCTTCTATCCATGTCAAAGTAATGCCTGTCTTTGAGATACTTTATTCCCTATCTATATTCCCTGTATCAGTACATTCCCTGACTCACTGTGTTCCCTGTCTGTGTATTGTCTTTCTTATAGCATTGTATTCCCAGTCTCTGCGTCAGTGTACTCTCTGTCACAGTGCCAATGTATCCTCAGTCTTAGTTTATTTTGTAAGTGTCATTATATTCCCAGTTTTGGTGTATTCTACATCACTATATCCCAGGTTTCAATGTATCCTGTAAGTGACACTATGTTCCTAGTCTCAATGTACTCAGTGTCACTGTATTCCCCATATCAGTGTATTCTGTAAGTGGCAGTGCATTCCAGGTTTCTGCGTATCCTACGTCACTGTATTCACAGGCTCAGTGTATCCTGTAAGTGTCACTATGTTCCCAGTCTCATTGAATTTTGTGTCACTGTATTCCCTATAACGGTGTATTCCCTGCCTCAGTGTATTCTGTAAATGGGATTACATTCCCAATTTGGTGTAGTCACTGTTTTGCCAATCACTGGGTATCCTGTAAATGTCACTATATATTCCCAGCTTCAGCGTATTCTGTGTCATTGTATTCACTGTCTTGGTGTCATTATTTATCCTGCCTCTGTGTCACTGTAGTCCGTCTTCTCCGCCCATTGTATTCCCTTTCTCTGTTTATTCCCCCTCTCAGTGCCAGTGTATTCACTGCCTCAGTATCAATGCATTCCTAGTCTTAGTGGTGTTATGTCTCCTGTCTCTGTGTTGGCATGTTCCCTCTCTTTGTCACTTGATTCCCTGTCTCAGTGTCAGTTTATTCACTGTCTCAAGTCGGTGTATCCTGATTGCCATTGTCTGTATTCCCTGTCTCAATGTATTCCTTGTCTCAGTGCCACTGTATTCCCTGACTCAGTGTCAGTGTATTCTCTATCTCGTAGTCCCTGTGTCAGTGTCAATATGTCTCCTGCCTCATTATATTCCCAGTCTCAGTGTAAGTGTTCTCCTTGTCTCAGTGTATCCCTCTCTCGTTGTCTTTGGTGTTCTTGTCCCTCCGTATTACACTGTATTCCCTGCCTCACTGTGTTCTCCGTGTCAGTGTACCACCTGTCTCAGTGTCAATGTATTCCATGTCCCACTACATTGTCCTTCACATTCAATTTGTAACTTGACTTGGTGGCAATGTATTCCCTGTCCTGGTGTCAGTGTATCTGCTGTTCCAGTGTCAATGTATTCCCTGGGTCGGTTTATTCCCTGTCTCTGCCTATTGCCTGACTCTGTGTCAGTTTCTTCCTTGTGTCAATGTATTCTGTACTCCAGTGCCAGTGTTTTTCTATTTCCAGTGTCGCTGTATTTACTGCTCCTGTGTCACTGCACTCCCTTGTTAAATATTGGATGGATTTGTTAGCATGAGCTGAAAGCCATTTTGTATTTCTGGCAGCCATTTTAGTTGGCCATGTGCTGACACGTGCTCGCCATGTGCTCTGTCCTCCCTCAGTGTTGACTGCTCTTGTAATCTGCCTAGAAACGAACTATATTCAACATCTTCCACCTTCAGTTGAGCTTGTAGCTGTCCTTGCAACTGTTCCTAGTCTGTAAATGTCAGGATGTCTTCATCAGAATTAGCAACTGTTAGCTCCTCCCACTTTGTTGAGCAAGCAGATCTTGCATGCCCATATTAGTCATTTTGCATGCTTACATGAGCCAGGACTGCCCCTTGGCTTTATGCTGACTACGTAACCCTAAGCATATATAAGGCCCCAGTTTTCTGTACTCCTCAGACTGCCTCATTCAGTTGCTAAGGCTTCTGTGTGACGTAGTCTCCCTCATTTGAGGTTAATAAAGATGTTACTTTTATATTTCAGCTTCTGTGCCAATTTCTTCTTTGTTGGTTTAAAAGGACCAAGTATCAGTGGGACCCCTGAGAAGGTTTCTATTTTCTACACCCTTTTTCAGTATCGGTGATCTCCGTGTGCCTTGTGTTATCTGTCTCAGTGGCAGTGTATTTATATTCCATGTGTCACTGAATTTAGTGAGCCAGTCTCACTGTCCCCATGTCCCAGTGTCAATGTGGTCCCTGTTTGTTTTCCATGTCTCAGTGTCAGTGTGTTCCCTGTATCTGTGATTCCCCTGCTTCAGTGACAGTCTATTTCATATGTCTGCCTGTTCCCTCTCTCAGTATCAGTATATTCCTTGTGGCTGTCTTCTCCCTGTCTCAGATTCTGTGCATGCCTTGTGTCTGTGCGTTCCTTGTTTCAGTGTCCTTGTATTCCTTCTGTCTTTGTTTTCCCTGGATCACTGAAAGAATATCGACGGACAGAATATCGACCATCAAAAATATCGTTGAGAAAATATCGACAGTCAAAATATCGAGTTTCTATCTACAAACAGGTAAGTACAAAAATATCGAGTTAAAAATATCGTTTACAAAAATATAGTTGTAAAAAATATCGTATTTACTAAAAACAGTGTTAAATTAAATTAATATTAATAATTAATTAATAAAATATACTTAAAATTACTTAAATTACTTAAATTAACTTATAATAATTAAATAATTAATGAAAGTTAAATAAATATTTTTTTATTTCATATTTATTAAACATATATATATAGTAATAAAATATAATAAAATAATACCCAAAAACTGAAAACTGACCCTGAACCCTAAAAATACCCCTTTACCCAAAAACTGAAAACTGACCCTGAACCCTAAAAATACCCCTTTACCCAAAAACTGAAAACTGACCCTGAACCCTAAAAATACCCCTTTACCCAAAAACTGAAAACTGACCCTGAACCCTAAAAATACCCCTTTACCCAAAAACTGAAAACTGACCCTGAACCCTAAAAATACCCCTTTGCCCAAAAACTGAAAACTGACCCTGAACCCTAAAAATACCCCTTTACCCAAAAACCCAAAACTGACCCTGAACCCTAAAAATACCCCTTTACCCAAAAACCCAAAACTGACCCTGAACCCTAAAAATAAAAACGATATTACTTCACTTACCTTAAAAACGATATTACTTCACTTACCTTAAAAACGATATTTTGGCTGTCTATATTCTGTCCTGTCGATATTTTCTCCAAACGATATTTTGAAGTCGATATTATGTCCAAACGATATTTTGGAGTCGATATTATGTCTGTGCACCGTTTTCCCTGTCTCATCGTCAGTGTAATCCTTGTGTTTGTGTTTTCCTTGCCTCAGCGTCAGTGTATTCCCTGTATCTGTGCTCTCCGTCTCAATGGCAGTATATTCCCTGTCTTTGTTTTCCCTGTCTTAGTTTCAGTGTATTCTCTCTCTGTGTCTGTGTTCTTCCTGTCTCAGTTTTAGTGTAATTTGCTATGTCTGTGCTTTTCCTGTATCTGTGGCTGTGATTTCTCTGACTGGTGGGGCCTCTACAGTCACTCACTTATCGGGCTCCTGAAAGGTCAGTAAGTCTTGGGCAGTCAGTCACATGTGAGGCCCATGTCTCAGAGAGACTACCAGATTTAACCTCTGTCTAAACACTTATAAGGTCCCAAAGGCGAGACCTATTGGGTATGTCAATGCTTGTTTATTTTGAGATTGACTCACTTGTCATTTTACTTTTTTCTCGCATCCTATATTGTTCTTCGACTGAATTTGGCTCCCATTTCACAATTTTAGGTCAATCTGTCTTCCTATATCTATGTCATTAAAATTGGTTACCTGGAACATAAGGGACGTGAACTTTCCCATTAAAAGACAACGGGTTCAGACCCACTTAGCCAAATTAAATGCCGATATTGCTTTTTTGCAAGAAACTCACCTTTCAGAGGTCGAATCATTAAAGCTAAAGAAGGGTTGTGTAGGTGAGGTTTTCTTCTCTCCGGGAGATGGCAAACGTAATGGAGTAACGATACTTTGTCGCAAATCTCTCTCTTTCATTCTTATCTCAAGAGTCAGATGCTTATGGTAGATGGTTGAATGTTAAGCTGTTTTTAAAGGGTGTTCCAGTCTCCTTTCTAAATGTCTATGCCCCTACATGCGGAGAACCCTCCTTTCGGCACACACTTGCTAAGCAAATTTCTCACTCCATAGACGATCATTTTATTCTGGCTGGTGATTGCAATCAGGCTTTTGACTCATTTATTGACAGAAATTCTAAGGTCTCCTTTGTATCCAATAAACCTCACACATCCTTTGTTCAAGCCATTAATCAGCATAATTTCCTCGATGCCTGGAGACTATGCAATCCAACTACCAGAGAATTTACTTTTTATTCCCCATCTCACCACTCTCAATCAAGGATTGATTATATTTTTGTCTACCACAATATTTCGCAAACCCTCACTCATGAAGAAGGTGGTCCTATCCTGTTATCAGATCACGCTCCAGTTTCAATTGGCCTTGAGCTCTTACCTAAAAACATAGGCCCCAGGAGGTGGCGTTTCAACAATACCCTTCTTTTAGACCCAAAATGTACTACCTCCATTACCGCCTCCTTTGATGAATCTTTCATGATTAATCAAACTGAATCCATGCCCCTTTCTACTTTATGGGAACGTTTTTAAGGCCTCAGCTAGGGATTTTACACTAACCTTCATTGCAAAGAAACGAAAAAATGCTCGTAAACTGACTATGGATCTCCTTCAAGACATTACGAGACTGGAGCACTCTTACTATACCTCACACTCAAAAGATTGTTTAACAGCCCTCATCAACGCCAAAATGAAATTTCTTTAAAAAATCCACGGAGGACGCTTCACTATATTTGTTAATGTCCAGTGCTAAATTTTATGGTGGCAAAAATAAAGCTAGGAACATTCTGGCTAACTATTTGAAAGTTAAACATAATATATTTAACATTGACTCTATATATGATGCAAATTTAGATCTAAAGTTTAAGGATGATAACATTTTGAATGAATTCTCTCTTTTTTACACAAACTTATATGCTTCAGAAACACAATCTACTGATCATTCCCTATTTCGCTATTTCTCTAACATCCATAGACCTCAGTCTGCCCTTCTAGACTTATCTCCATTAGAATTAGACTTAACGCAACAAGAGTTGACAAAAGCCCTTCAGTCTCTCAAACATGACAAAGCACCGGGACCTGAGAGCTTCACGGTTGAATTTTATTCACAGTTCTTCAAACTCTTATTATCTAAACTGTATTTTCTAATAAACTCATTTAGCACGTTAGGACACTCCTCTGGTTTTTTCTCAGATGCTCATATGTGCCTAAGTCCCAAAGAAGGTAAAGACTCTAAACATTGTAAGAATTACATGCCTCTATCTTTGGTAAACATCGATTATAAATTATTTTCTAAAGCATTAGCCATACAATTGGATTCTTATTTACCAGACCTGTTAGGGATAGAACAATCTGGATTTGTCAAAGGTCAATACATAACTGATAATACTCGACTCCTATTTACATCTTGTCAAAATCTGTGCATTCTAAGGAACCCCTGGCAGCAATATTGCTGGATGCTGAAAAGGCGTTCGATAGAGTTGAATGGCCATACCTATTCTACACCCTTAAATGATGTGGCTTTGGTCCCAATTTTATCTCCCTGATTTCCCTCCTTTATTCTGATCCTAGAGCGGGTGTTTGTGCTAATGGATTGGTATCTCCAGCTTTTGATTTAGAAAGAGGGGTGCAACAGGGATGCCCTCTTTCCCCTTTCCTTTTTAACTTTCCTTTGGAACAATTCCTCTCTAAATTACATCAGAATCCACATTTAAATGGCTTCCAAACATTGCACTCCGATATTAAACTTGCAGCATATGCAGATGATATTCTGCCCTTTATGTCTCGACCGCATGAATCAATCCCTGCTTTTTTAGCAGAAGTACAAGCTTGCTCCAGCATCTCTGGTTACAAATTAAATAATGATGAATGCGAGATTTTACCTCTAACTAAGTACACTTTTAAACCTGATTTTAGTGCCTCCCATTTTACTTGGAGTCCTACCCACATTAAATACTTAGGCTTACATGTCACATCTTCAATTTTGGGCACAGTATCACTGTGCATGATAAATGTATACAAAAGGTCTCAGATCTAGCTACTAAATGTCACTCTGTCTATTTATAATGGTGGGGCCGTTTAGACACTATAAAGATGATGCTGTCACCCATAATCATATATACCATCTCCAATATCCCAGTTCGCATTCCACCAACATGTTTTAGGAAACTCAACTCTTTTCTTTCTTGCTTTCTTTGGAATAGTAAGAAACCCCGAATGTATATGCTTAGATTAATTTGTCCCAAAACTGAAGGCGGAGTCAGCTTTCCCGATTTTGCGGCATACCAAAAAGCATTCCTTTTACGTCAAGTCTCTTTGTGGCTAAGCGATCCTGAAGAGGACTGTCCCTTATGGACCAAAATTGAATGTCTCTTTTTATCTCCCTTTTCATTTGGTGAATACCTTTCTATTTCGCGTAAACTACAAGCCCTATCTACTCCCATTATTAAATTGACCTCTAAGCTCCTATCACCTTTATTCCCTTTTCCTCACCACACTATAGATTACTTTCTCTATTCCACAATTTGGCACAATAAAAACCTACTTATTCGGAATAAACCATTTTACTGGAAAACTTGGCATCAGAGAGGGCTAATCTGGATTCATCAGCTCTTTTCACACTCAGACTTTTATCTTTCTCCTCACTTAGCCATTCATTCAATTTACCTGCTTCATTCATCCACAAGTACCTTCTACTCAAGAAAGCTGTGTTGGATACACACACCCAATTCACAGTGGCTCTTAATGTTTCCACTTCTCCGGATTCACCCTCACAACTACATACCTTGTTAAACACAACACCCAAAGCTTCCATAGTATATAATTTCCTGCATAACACTGACAAAGTTCGACAGAAATCTAAAGTTGAAGAAGCTTGGGAACGAGACTTTGTAATATCATGGCCAGTGTCTCTATGGAATAAATTGTGGGCCAAGATTCGTAAGTCCTCCAGGGCTGCGAATACATCGCAAACATTGTTTTTTGTGTATAGCAGACTTTTGTTATCATCGACTGCTTTAAGCAAAAATTATACTACTGTACCTGATATTTGTTGGATGTGTTCTTCCCCCACCCCAAAAGCTGATTTATTTCATATGTTATTTTCTGGCCCTACTGTACATTATTTTTGGCAACTAGTCTGGTCTCAAATCAATCTGATTTTTGGTACTACATTTTCTTTTTCCTACACTCATGTTTTTCTGGGAAGTTTATCATACTGCTGGGAGAATGTTATGCTTAATGTCAAAATTGTTGATTTATTACTAGCAGTCGCGTTTCAGCAAATTTCAGCAACTTGGAAGGATTTCTCTAAAATCTCTTACAAGGCATGGTGGTATGCTGTTTGTCATAATCATGGGTTGGACACTTCCTTTGTATACCCCATCCACATGGCATCGAAACAGTTGGGTTTATAGTCACCTATTACACTTTATTTAGATGCATGTGCCAGCCACTCTTTTCAATTAACTCCAATTCAGCAAGAAGTTTCAAAACCCCCTTGAAAACCCCTAACCGTTCCTAAAAGACTTTTATAACATTTTATATGATTGCTTCTGATGTTTTATTACTTTCAACCCTATCTTTCAGCCCGATTAATTAATTACATTGTAGCTCTTTCTTTCGCATGATATGCATTTCATATGATGTAATGTTTTGTGACACCTTATATTTTTCATTAATAAAAACTTTTTTGAACTGAAAAAAATGATTACCAGCACTGATTAACCTTGCAGTAAAGTTGGGTTACGAAGGACATTACTACACAAACTTCCTTGATACATATTCAATAACAAAAATTAAACTGTACAAGTAGCGCCTAAATGCGAATACAACTCTAAAATACCACTTAAGTATAATTCTTTAAATTGTTTTGCTTTAACACCCGTACATTACAAAATCTTCAAAGTTTCTGCTAACTCCACCTACCTAGCAGAACGTTGTAAGGAAGAACTCAGGATGGCATTCCAATACAAACAAGCATTTTTTTTTTCTGCTTCTGACACCCATTCCAAATAAAATACACTATACATGTCAGCACACACCATCTTTCTGCTAACAAATGCCATGAGGCAGACTACTGGCTGATGAGGTTATCAATATGTGCTGTATACATCCAGCCTCTGAACTTGGGACAAACAAGTTCTCAGCTCCGCCTGCATACCCTGCCCCCCCACCCTTCGCGTCTGACACAGGAAAAGCTGACAGCAACATCAGTAGCACATGGTGGCGTTCAACAGAAGCTCTCACATGGCGACAACACTCCGTGCCTCACATACAAACTAAACTCGTCATCACCTTGCTAATGAGCACTGATCAGATGGTCTAATATCTCAGGTCTCCGTAAAGAGAGTTGTAATTTGCGGTTGAAAAATCTGCCATACCATAGGCTTCATAACTTCGAAACTAAGCCAGCTGCATTATGCCGACAGGCCTCAAACAGGGCCAAATATGTCCATGGTTATTGTACATCTTACAGGGATGTCGACCTATTGCTAACAGTCGCGCTCAGCATTTTAACGATTATGAAATGAATCGCTGCATTAATTTAGATTTCTTTTTAGCTAAAATGTGGTTGTTCCAAGTGACAATGCTCCCACCCACATCTCTTGCTTGTGCCTTGTGCGGGGTGGCAGCCGTATACCAGAGGTCCCCAAGGGCTGTGGAGCGTTTGTATGCCATCATACTTTAATAACAGAGTACAATTACAGATTGTAATGCACAAAATGCTATAGTTCCTCGTCACAATCATTACTTCCTATGGGTATAATCAGGGGCGTAACAAACGCCCCTGCAGCACCTGCAGTGCGGGGGGGGGCACTCTTTTCAGTAAATGAAGGGGGCCCTGGGCCCCCTCAGCTCTTTGTGAGAGCTGTGAGAGAGGCTTGAGCTGAAGCAAACCTCTCTCCCTCTAAAGCAGGTGCAGCCTGTCTGCAGCCTGCTCTGAGCCCCTCCCGTTGACTGAAGAGAAACAAAGTAACAAGTTGCAATGTTTCTCTTCAGTCAGAACGAGCAAGGCCCGGAAAGAGGATGGGGTGGGTGGGGGTCGCAGAGAGGAAGAGGCAGCTCAGAGCACTGCTCGGGACTCTGACAAGGTTTGAGTGTGGAGTCGATAATTCTGTGGAGTTGACAATTAGGACGCAGAACAAGTCACAAGGTCAGGTCTACCTAATTGCGAGAGGGGAAATGGAGATGGTGTTCTTCCGGCAGGTTTTGAAGGCACATACCACACTCATGACAAGAGTATGCATGCAAATATGCATGCTATTCATGAACTGGTTGCCATTTCCAAACGAAGAATGGGCATACGGGTAACACGCTGTCCCACACACTTGCAAGACTATGTTTTGAATTAATGGTTTCAAGATCCTATCTTCTCAATGTTGTCAAATATTGTAGTACTATTTCACAACTTTGGTTGTCATGTAACACCGCACTTTTAGCTGTAGCTCTCCACTGTGAAGTATTTTAAACAATAGCTTGAATCCTATAGGAAATCTTGGGGTTGACCCAAATGACCGATATGGATCTTTCCGGTCCCTCTTCTTCCTTTCCTACTTGAGTCTCCTGATTTTTGTGTGGCCCTCTTCAATTCTGTTCCTTTTTTGCGTGCTCCTTAAGTTTCATTGTCATTCCCTATGTTCTTCACGTTTGTGAGCATTTTTGGAGTGATTATATTACAGTTGTAGTTTTTCTTGTTTATTCCTTACTTTTTCAGAGATTCCGGTATTGTTGGTTTCCTTTTTCTTTTTTGGTATTTTCAATCAATGTTCTCCTCATGTCTCCGTAGACCCTGGAAGTCCCGCCTGCTTCATGTGGTTCCACCCCCCCCCCCCCCCCCCCCCCCTCCCTTCGCTCCCGGTTTTGTTCCTGATTGTGTTCCCTCGCCTTCCCCTTTTTGTAGGTATGTTTTTTCTACAAATGTTTCACATATTTGTTATATCATTTGCTACCATTCTCTCCTCCCTTCTTTCTTATTGCCCCTTTTCAGTAAGTGTCATTTCTTGTTCTCTCTCTTCGTCATTTCAATTTCTCTTTTTCTTATATTGTTTTGTCGATACACCCGCGATGAGGTTCTTATTTCTTCCCATCTCTTTACTTCTTCTTGATACTTCTCTCTTCTTTTCCCCTGATTTCTATGCTCTTTCTTACACTGCATTGTGTTTTACTGAACTTCCTTTTCTTTTCCTCTTCTCTCTCTGTTATAAATCTTCACTAGGTTTGGGCTTTCTTCTTTTCATGGGCTTTCTCAGTGAATTTCTTCAATTTGTCTATCATATTTTGTGCCATATTCTATGTCGTTAAGAGTTATTACATGGAACGATAAGGGTCTAAATTCTCCTATCAAGAGACAAAGAATTTTATTTCATCTAGCCAAATTGAATGTTGAATTTGCATTTTTGCAAGAAACTCACCTTTCAGATGTTGAATCTGTAAAACTCAAAAGAGGCTGGGTGGGTGAGGTATTCTACTCTCCCGGCGATGGTAAACGTAATGGGGTAGTAATTTTATGTCGTAAATCCCTTTCTTACTCTTTAGTAACTCAAGAATCAGATACTGATGGCAGATGGCTGTATGTCAAATTATCTTAAGGGGTGTTCCAATCTCTCTCCTCAATGTTTATGCCCCTACAGGAGGTGACCCCAGTTTTTGGCACGTAATGTCTACACACATTACCAAATTTATGGATGATAACTTCATTTTAGCAGGAGATTGTAATCAACCTCTTGATCCCTTTCTCGACAGACATTCCAAAGCCTCTTTTATTCCTAAATAACCGCACAAACTCTTTGCTCAGGCAGTTTCACAACACAAGCTTACTGATGCTTGGCGCCTCTGTAATCCGACAACTAAAGAGTTTACTTTTTATTCACCCTCTCACCACTCCCAGTCAAGGATTGATTATATTTTTGTTTCCCACAACATTGCCCAAACTCTCACTAATGCAGAAATTGGTCCCATCTTATTGTCGGATCATGCTCCTGTCTTGATTAATATTGACATTTTGCCTAAAATTACGGGACCTAGGAGATGGCGTTTCAATAATACTCTTCTCCTAGATCCTAAGTTTAATGCCTCTTTCATTAATTTTTTTGACGAGTTTATTAAGATTAACGATACTCACTCTATACCCAAGCATACCATTTGGGATGCCTTTAAAGCTACAGCGAGAGATTTCATAATTGGTTATGTCGCTAATAGACGGAAAATTGCCCGCAAATTTACTGGAGATCTTCTTCAGAAAATTAAGAGATTGGAGCACTCCTATTATACTTCACATCCTCAAGATAGTTTGACAGCTCTTATTGACGCTAAGATGCAATTTAACAAAAAATCTACAGAAGATGCCTCTTTGTATTTGTTAAAGTCGAGTGCAAAAGTTTATGGGTGTAGGAATAAAGCTGGGAACATTTTGGCTAATTACTTAAAAGTTAAACATAATAAGTTGAACATTGAATCTATTTATGATAATAACTCTGATCTTAAACATAAGGATGTTGATATTTTAACAGAATTTTCTCTTTTTTTACAATACCCTTTATTCTTCTGATACTCAACCTTTCACCCAATCCTTATCATATTTCTTTTCTAGCATACACAAACCTCAACATTTCCCTCTTGATCTAACCTATTTGGAATCAGACATATCCCAACAAGAATTACTCATTGCACTTCAACACCTTAAAAAAGACAAGGCCCCTGAGCCGGATGGTTTCACGTTTGAATTTTAACTTCATTTTTCTAAATTACTTATACCAAAATTGCACTCCCTAATAGATTCATTTGTCACATTGGGTAGCTCCTCAGGTTCCTTTTCTGACGCTCACATCTGCCTTACACCTAAAGAAGGGAAGGATTCTAGATACTGCAAAAATTACAGACCCATCTCTCTGGTTAACATCGATTATAAAACATTTGCCAAGTCACTTGCAGCGAGGTTAGACCTTTTTTTACCTGATCTGTTAGGTGTGGAACAGTCTGGATTCATCAAAGGACGTTTTATCACTGACAATACTAGACTTCTGTTTAACGTTCTGTCCAAATCCTCACGTTTACAACACTCTCTCGCAGCGATTGCATTGGATGCCGAAAAAGCATTTGATAGGGTTGAATGGACCTATCTTTTCTCTGCCCTCGAATGGTTTGGTTTTGGCCCTAAATTAATTTCTTTAATCTCCCTTCTTTACTCCAACCAACGTGCGGTAGTTTGTGCTAATGGCTTAGTCTCCTCTTTTTTTGACTTAGGAAGAGGCGTTCGTCAAGGATGTCCCATATCCCCGTTTCTTTTTAATTTAGCTCTAGAGTCTTTCCTTTCCAAGCTCCGTCAAAATCCTAACATTTATGGTTTTCAAATGCCGCATTCTCATATCAAACTCGCTGCATACGCTGACGATATTTTGCTTTTTTTGTCCAATCCCACTGAATCTATACCTACCTTTCTAGAAGAGGTACGTGAATACTCCATTATTTCCGGATATAAACTCAATAATGACAAGTGCGAGATTTTACCCTTAACAAAATTTACTTTTAAACCTGATTTTAGTGCTTCTAATTTCACTTGGAGCTCTTCTCATATTAAGTACTTAGGATTGCATGTCACCCCCTCAATTTCGGACACAGTCTCCCTCTGTCTGACCAAATGCATTCAGAAGATATCAGATCTTACAACCAGGTGGCATCCTCTTTATCTATCGTGGTGGGGTCGCCTTGACACTATTAAGATGATGTTGTCCCCCATAATTCTTTACACGATTTCTAATATCCCAGTGCCCATTCCCACAAAAATTTTCAGGAAAATTAACTCAATTCTATCTGCCTTTCTCTAGAACGGCAAGAAATCTCAGATGTCTATTCTCAGACTAATACGTCCCAAGTCAGAAGGTGGAGTTAATTTCACGGACTTTCCGGCCTACCAAAAGGCATTCCTTTTGCGACAAGCCTCCTTTAGGCTACAGGATCCTGCTGATCCTTGTCCTTTATGTTTGATGATTGAGCATCTCTCACTCTCCCCCTTCTCCTTTGCTGAGTATCTTTCTTTTTCCTTTAAACCACACGCAATATCCACTCCCATACACTAGTTCACTACCAAATTGCATTTATCTTTCACCCCCTCTCCTCTTACTACAGTTGATGATTTCCTTAATTCCACCATTTGGCACAATATGAACCTGTTAATTATCAATAAACGCTTCTACTAGAAGTCCTGGAGGCAAAAAGGATTACTCTGGATATCTCAATTATTCTCACACTCTACCTTCATACCTTTCTCAACACTTAGCCAATCTTTCAATTTACCTGCTTCATTTGCTCGCGAATACCTTTTACTCAAAGAGGCGGTAATGTTGACTCATAGTGGAGTGGTGTGGCTCACTGGTTAGAGGCTGCAGACCTGGAAGCAGAGAACGGCCCGGGACCAGGGTTCAATTCCTGACGCGGCAGGGTCGTGGACCAGGGTCAGCGGACTCGACAATTCTCGCCTCGGTGCCTACTCTAACCAGGGATCACACTCGGCAACTCTGGGCATTAAGCTTGCCTCATCTCTACAACGGTCCCCCACAGACACCGGGGATGCCTGGCTTCACCTTGGAGATACCCAGAAGGGACCATCTCACAGGGAAAGCCAGGACGGGTTCCCCAGCGGTCTCCAGCGCCGGGACGCTTACAGGCAGCTGTGCGATTTACAAGTCTAACATATTTACATTTACATTACACTTACTCGACTCTCACACTCTCATGCTCCTTCTACACCTCTTAATCCTACCTCACAGCTCCATTCTTTTCTACGAACCACATCCAAAGCTTCCGCTATTTACAAATACCTCCACAATATAGATTCTATTAGGCCAAAATCTAAGGTGGAAGAACAATGGGAATGTGATTTTGCCATGTCTTGGCCAATATCTTTGTGGAATAAGATATGGACCAAAATTCGCAAATCATCCAGAGCAGCAACTATAACTCAATCCCTGCTCTTCATTTATAATAGACTTCTCTTTACACCACATGACCTCAGTAAGAAGTTCTCCACAACTCCGGACCTGTGTGGGTCTTGCTCTTCTCTGCACGCCACTTTATTTCATATGTTATTCTCATGCAGTGTTGTTCACGATTTCTGGAAACAGGTCTGGTCCCTTTCATTCATATTTTCCTGGGCAGTCTTTCTTCTTGCTGGGAGGACATCACACTTAACGTTCAAATTATTGATTTATTGCTAGCCGTCGCATTCCAACAAATTACATCTAATATTTAGGGATAGTGACGTGAGTTTTCAGTATGGTAACAAACCAGAAGCTCGCTAATATTACTGCAAATAATCTTTGTCAGAATATGTGAGGTCCAATTTTGATCTAAAAGGAACTGTTGCATGAAAAATAAATACAGCATTTCTCTACAAAAATGTCTGTAAAAGACTTTCATACATCACTCACATTAAAAATAAATGAAAGGAAAACAGCATTTGAAACAATCTCTTTAAGAATTATTCAAAGTAATCAGGACAAGACTCTATTGGACAGAACAGAGCTGGCTTTATCAGGGCCCCCCTGAAAGGCTGGGGCCCTGGGCCAGAGCCCACTTTGTCCATGCTTTAAAACATCTCCACCATTGCCTGACAAAGTTGCAGAGAGTCACCCAATGTGTGGAGGGTGACCCAATGTGTGGAGGGTGACCCAATGTGTGGAGTGTTACCCAATGTTTGGAGGGTCACCCAATGTGTGGAGGGTTACCCAATGTGTGGAGGGTGACCCAATGTGTCCATTTGTCGTGTTCTTTGTACAGCCCAAGTACTTATGAAATGTGACCCAAGAATATATTTAGTCAAACTCAAGCCAGGTTTGTGGGGCACAGATCCTATCCTGACCCAGATGAATGGCCTCTCAACCTGCTGCATGTCTGGTATTGTATCCATGGAGGAGTCCTGCCTGCCTGCTAGTATAGGTCCTCTAAAGTTGTTGCATGGCTCTTAGTTACTCCCTCTCCCTGCATGCCTACCCTGCTGCTCCTCAGGGCAGCCCTCCCACTGGAATGCTTGTAAAGCCAAGTGCAGTGTGTGAAATTGAATCATCATGTTGCATTTAACTGAGCATTAACTGCTTCCATAATGCAAGGTGTAAACTGCCCAAAGAGAACACTTGAACAAAGGCTGGGGCATGGAAAGGTCCTTTTTTTTGCAGGCTGTGCAACACTGGATCATCTCTGCTTTTGGGTGACCACGAAGGCTGCTGCAGGCAGAGGACATTCAGTGTACATAACTGTCTGTCTCTTATTTACCTTTTTCTCATGATGAAATGCGCTACATCAGATATCAAACTTCCAAACAATTTTATTTGAGCCCAGATTGTCTATCATTTCACTACGGGGATTTAGACTTCATTCCTAATGCTTACACAGACACTAGAGAGACCTCCCATCTATCCAGTGTCCTCAAGGTGTTGTTTTAATGACATCTATCTCATTACTGCTAATGCTAACGTGTGCAGCCCTAATGTGAAGGCAAACACAGTGATGCAGGCGGCAGGTGAGGAAATATGAGAAAAGTGCATGTGCGACTCATCAGGATTTTAACTACACCACATCTTAGCGAGCCGCTGCGCGAGCAAATGCAACCATTGATTAAGCACTGAATTCCAATGCACTGGCTTCACTGGTGCTCTGATATTCTGCAAGTGTAACATGCAAGTGCGACCTCTCTAGAAGTACTGCACGACAATTGGAAAATTGTGCAGTCCGCAGAGTGCACTGGAGTCCTATTTAGATAGTCTAGAGTATTTTTTTGGAGGCGTTTAAATAGTCACAAAAGATTTTCAACTACCGAAATGTAAGGACAGAGTTGGTGCTCCAGTTTTTTACTCAGTGGGTCAACATTTCAAAGTAGAAATCACTCCTTCGTTAAGTATGATGTTGTACTTCATTTTTGTGTAGCTATAATTGTTTTGTAGTGCGTTGGTGCTATCTATGCCCTGTGTATATATATGTATGTCTACATATGTATATAGTTGTGCATTCATTTATTCACTCTGTCTCCCCTTGCTCCGGGCTTCCACAAATGAATTTGGAACATATATCAATCTTTGTCACTCTAAACACTTATAAACACATTTCCATTGGCTGTGGCTTTAAGCTCTATGTACATGCTATTTCAGGGGTATTGTTCAAAGTCCCTTGTTTTTGAATCCTCACAACTTGTGTTGGTGCCCCAGCCTAAAGCAGGCTCCATAGCCTGTAACTGCCGTGCCCAGGTGCTCATATCTGAGAGAGAGAGGACGCAGTGCTTATGACCCTTACTTTCTTTTCTTTTTTGTAGTTTTATATAGCACAAACTCTCCCTCACACAGCTGTTCTTGGTTTCACTTCTTCACACAACTCCCCTTGGCTCTCTCATTCAGAATGTTGTAGTGAAGTCACTGTTACACTTTTTTTTCAAAATGGCGTTGATTACATGAAAACTGAAAATTCATTTTAAGAAATAGTGTCATCATATTGATGTACGTAAAAACAACAGTTGATGGACAGAATGCAGAAAAATTGTCATACATTCCCCCCAGTACAGAGATCTGGGGCTAAATCCATCACCATGCCATTCCAGTTTGAACCCAGCCATATGCAAATCAGTCTTGACCCTGTGCCCCATGGGAACAGTCCAGCCCGAACTGCCAAGCCAGGTCCTCGCTGGACTGGAAACAAGCATTCTAGGACTGGTTTTGGGTTCCACTCACGCAGGAACTTCACGGAGAACTAGGACCCTACGCGTTCAGTTGAGAACAGAAAGCGGATTAAGCCGTATTTAGCCCGGTGAGACCATCATTTATTTAATTTAGTGACGCCCAGTAAATAGCTGGGAAATGGAAGTAATGAAGTGAGTGCCCCGGGAATGTGTGACCGTCGGTGTACGGAGCCCTGCTTGCAGGGCATTTGGATTGGATTCGAGAAGTTTCCTTACACTTGTCCTGAGGAGGCCAAGAAGGATTACAAGGCCGAAACGCGCACGCGTCGACAGTCTTTTTACAAGAGGAGTCTGAACATAATTGAAATAACTCTCATATTAGTGAAAGCACATTTATGATTTATGATTTGTAGAGGGATTATTTCCTCGTGTGCTGAGTTGACTACCTCATAAGTGGATCTCCTTTATTTAGGAGGCGACCATTGTTTATTCTATCTAAGGGGTTGAAGGAATTTAAGAAACTTTGTTTGTGATGTGTATTCATTGTATTTTGTAAATATATGTTTATCAGTTCGAAAAAATGTTATCAAATGAAAATTGAGAAAAAAAAAGAATTTTGAAATATTGATGACAAAGAATCATTACAACAAATATCAAAAATAAACCATGAGAAAAAAAATACTTTGTTGAAAAATGTGCCTGTTGTATGTGATTTTCTTGAATTAAGATAAAAGAATTGACAACAGGACTTTGTACTGTTTGTAAGGAAATATAGAGTTCCTTAGGTGTAAGAGATTAATATACATCTATTCCTCCTTGCCAATGTGTTTCTATATCAATAGTAACATAGGCAGTAGTAGATATAATTACTAGTAGTACCGTGAAGTGTGGTAACAGTGATAGTAGCACATGCTGTACTGCGAGTAACACTGTCAGTAGTAACACAGGTAGTGGTCGATACTAATACTCGTAGTACATCTGGGAAATGCACTAATAGCATTTTGAAGTGTGGTAACAGTGATAATAATAGCTCTGGCATCAGGAGTATTTGAAGAATTATTTAAGGTAGGACCACATTCAGTTTTGATAGATATGTTGCCTGGATGTATATCTTCTTTGTCTGTTTACTCTATGATATAGCATTTATATAAAAGAAAGTCCAAACATGAGATAAACTCTGCAAATAAAAAGTAAATCATGCTGAGCAAATCGATCTGCAGACTGAACCTCTGTGATGCTCCTGGACTCTTTGTAGATGACATGGAAGCTTTAGTAGCTCTACTAGTATTCGTAGCACCCATGTGGCTGTGGCATTGAACTGCCTGCAGAAGACCCTGACACTGAGCATCATTGACTGAGTTCACAAACTCTTCATTCACACCCACAGCATCAACACACACTCAGACATGTGAGATCAGGAACAAGAAATTCTTGATTAACAAAAAATGTCAATCCAAGAGGGTTCATGTCAGCCATTCAGCTTTCTTTTCAGGGAGTGGGTGGCCTTCTACTCAGTGCTTATGCTTAGTTAATGTTTTTTTAAAAGGCTAGGGGCCTCGTCAGGAGGCGGGTGTAATTTTCAGCACTCATTGTCCTGTCAGCAACTACTAACCATCACAGTCCTACAAAATAGACAATTAAGGCTATTCCAGGCCCCAAATTAATAAACAACTCTTTTGCTAATCTCTAAATTAGACAATATACTATTTCTTTCTAAAATACAATTAATATTTTTCCAAGTTAGTTATGTTGTGAAGAACAAGACAGCCTTATGGCCTAAATAACGAGGAGGGACTATAAAGCCACTCATGAGGTAACAAGTAATTCCAAAGGAAAATATGTTGTTTTTGAAACAATACATGTAAATGTAAATGTAAATTGATACTTGTATAGCGCACTACTCACCCGCAAGGGTCTCAAGGCGCTTGTACGAATACCGCTGTGGAACCCATCCTGGCTTTCCCTGTGAGGTGTCCACTCCTGGGCACCCCCAAGGTGGAGGCCAGGCATCCTTAGCGTTGTGGGGGCCGTTGTGGCGATTAAGCAAGCTATTGCCCAGAGTCGCAGAGTGGGACTCCATGATTGGAATAGGCACCGAGGCGACAATTATCAGGTCCGTGGAATTTTGAGCCCAAGACCCGCCGAGGCGGGGAATTGAACCCTGGTCCCGGCTAGACCTCTGCATCAGGGTCTGCCGCTCTAACCATTAAGCCACACTTCTCCACCACCTCCAACATGAAGCATTAATAAGATCAAAGACTGTGTGAATAGAGCAAGCTTTCAAGTCTGGTAACTAATGGAGATAAGTGGAGATAATCACAATCAGCAAGCAACACATTAGATCCCACAGATTATTGATTATGACAGTTCACTAATTGAATTGACAAACCTCAATGGAATGTGTAACTGTGTTGTGCTGACACTCATGAAGAACACGAAGGATTGAATAAACACAGGTGCTTTGAAATCTGGAATCTTCTTCTTCGAACCACCTTAGAAAACAGAATGAATGAAAACACCACATTTTAAAGAATCAAGACATAAAGAACATAACAGTAACTTGACCAATGTGCCCACCTAGGGCATAATACAATGTGATAAGTGTCAACTCATCTGAAAGTACCAATGGCTTATGAATAAGAAACAGTAAAGCGTTCACAATGACATTCAGCTACTTTGGACAATGTGTATTTATGGCAAACCATGGTCTGGTATGACCTGTATAAGCGGAAAACACTGAAACAGAAAGGCGCTTTGTGTGTCGGGAAGCCATAATGGTAAAACAGAAGCTGGTGTGTGTCAGTGTCTTTTATGCTGATACATAGGCACACAGCCACATACATGAATGTACTTTTTTCCAACAGAGTGCCTGCTTCCAGTGTACTAGTGTTCTAAACACTTTTGGGAGTACATGTGGTGCAGAGTTCTACAGGGAGATTGCAGGAGTAGAGGATTGGGAGTGGACTACAAGTGAATCATACAGCCCAGATTCTGTTCCAGGGGGATCCAAGTGCTTGCTTGGCCCAATTTAAGGTGTTATTATTCCTCTGTGACTTTATGTTGCTAATACAGTCTCTATCTCTGTGAGGTGAAGTATATGAAGGAAGACTGACTGTACCCAAAAATAGCAAAATATAAAATATAATGGTTATTGCTGTGCTTTATAAAATTTCTGATTGATTGATTGACTGGTTGATTTAATGAGGCAGAAAATACTCTATCCCCTGGTAAATATCCCTAAGTAGATTATTCATAATTATGATTCTTACCCATATTTATATATGTTTGTTTGATTGGAATTGAGCTCAGCACTTATAATCATGGCCTCACTACAATTTGTTATTTACACAATACATCTACAATACATCATTTCACACTTTTTATTTCAATATGTTTCCAATGGATGATGCCAGAAACCAGGGAAGTGCTCCTAGTCACACACAAAGAGTTCAGCCACATCCTGTGAACATAATTCAGGAATCCCGTGCCCCTCCCTTTCTGTGAGAGTATAAAAGGCATGCTCTGAGCATGAGATGTGAAGAAGACCCAGGCAAGTGATCCAGGTCACAGACTCCATCCCCTACTCCTTTCGCTGCTAGCACCATGAAGGCCTTCCTTGCAGCTGTGGTCATGCTCCAGGCACTGATAACTGGATGTAAGATGGTCATAAACTTGTACAGTTTTGATTGTTGTGAGTATACTCTAAGGTGCATATAGATATTAAGAGAGTAATGATCAGGACAGAGCTTAATTCACTACAGAAATCTGCTGTAAGTTTAAATGTCCCCGGCTGTCTTTATCTTCTATAATATCATTGTCCTTTTCCCTTATTTCTGTCTTCCCCTCTATTGTTCATTCTTTAGCTCAATTTTAGACATCCTGTAAATGCCAGGGCCACCCCTACACACAAATTCTAGAAGGGCCTGTAGGTTATATTAATTGGATTGCCTTGCATTCTTTAGGGGGCATTGAACTGTACCTTAGGTTCTGCTTGCAGTTCGGCCAGGCTGGACCTTGCTCTGGTTTTGAGTTCTGTACCTTGGGGCTCACCCTGCTAGCCTTCCTATGGAAATGCAATCTAATGAGCTCATAGAAACCGAGCACCTTTGGATTCCTTTAATGCATGATAATTATTATTAACATTATGAGGACTGTGTTTCCAGTATTGATCATACACAATGTAAGAGGAGCATTGGAAAAAGGATCACAATCGTCTTCAGGGCACCATTCTCATGGTGACCATTAGGTGATCAGCAACATATTTTTGCACAAACGCTGATTGTAAGATGGAGGTCTGGATCGACTCCTGGTGGTCCGCCGCACTGGGCACAACACCGACTCCCACCAACCACACATGCAACCTTGGGTTCGTCCTGGACTCATCGCTCACTATGACCAAGCAGGTCAACGCCATCTCCTCCTCCTGCTTCAACACCCTCCGCATGCTACGAAAGATCTTCAAATGGATCCCCACGGAAACAAGAAGGACTGTCACCAAGCCCTCGTCACAAGCCGGCTCAACTATGGCAATGCACTCTATGCAGGGACAACGGCCAAGCTACAGAAAAGACTACAATGCATACAGAATGCCTCCGCATGCCTCATCCTGGACATCCCCCGCCACAGCCACATCACCACCCACCTGAGAAAACTGCACTGGCTCCCCGTCAACAACAGGATCACCTTCAAGCTCCTCACGCACGCACACAAAGCGCTCCACAATGCCGGACCGAAATACCTCAACAAACGTCTCTCGTTCTACGCCCCGGCTCGCCAACTCCGCTCAGCCAGCCTCACCCTCGCCACCGTACCACGCACCAGAAGAACAACAACAGGCAGCAGATCTTTCTCCTACCTCGCCGCCAAGACCTGGAACTCCCTCCCCACCCACCTCCGACTGACCCAATACCTTCTCACCTTCACGAGAGACCTGGCTGTTCGAGCAGTGCAAAAAACACCCCCTTTTGTACTGCTTTGGCCGCCATAAGTGTGGCAGGGTATGCTCAGACGTGAGTCCCTTGCTCACTTTGCCACTGGATTCAAGCAAGCCGGGCTGAAGACGACTGGAATGCCAGAAACTGGTCCTCGTAAGCTTGTTTCCGGTCCAGGGAAGGCATGGCTTGGCAGTTTGGGCTGGACTGTTCCCATGAGGCACAGGGTCAGACTGATTTGCATATAGCTATGTCTGAACTGGGGTGGCAGAGTGGGCTAAAGAACAGTGATGGATCATACCCAGGTCTTTTGACTGGGTGTGAGTGTTTGATTGATTCAGATGCTCCATCCATCACCACCCCCTTTTGTATCGCTTTTGGCCGCCATAAGTGTGGCAGGGTATGCTTAGACGTGAGTCCCTCGCTCACTTTGCCACTGGATTCAAGCAAGCCGGGCTGAAGATGGCTGGAATGCCAGAAACCGGTCCTCGGAAGAGTGTTTGATTGGTTCAGATGCTCCGTCCATCACCACCCCTTTTGTACTGTTCGAGCAGTAGCAGTACCCCCGCCACCCTCTGCGCCTTTAAACCCTCGCGGGTGAGTAGTGCGCTCTATAAATGTACTGATTGATTGATTGATTATGTGCCTGGGTCTAGCCATTTGTGTGTTTGTATCGGACTCTTTCTGTCTCAGTCTGTTTCAATCCTCATTCTGCCTCAGTTTTTGCTCGTTTCTCCCCAAGTACCTTTTTTTGTTAACATGACTTAATTTTTGTACTCTCCGAACAACTGGAACTCTATGATACATTACCTATTTTCTGTTATATTTTGTACCACTGAGTACCAGAACGTTCTTCTCTTCTCTTTATTCCTAAAAAAGTTTCACCATACTTATTTTTACAAGTATTTCTTAATGTGTGAATGAAAAGCACAATTTTGCTCAGATTTCTAGATTGCATTTCTTTTTCCTGCAGATTGCCTACTTTGCGAGAAGAGTCTTGCTACCGGCACCACCCAATGCTCAGGTATCTTCAAGCAATGCTCTCCTGATGTCACTCACTGCGTCACAGGGCTGGAGAACAACACATTTAGTGAGTATCACATGCACCATCTGTAACCTGACTCAATCCTCAACATTCTGGCCAGTGCTTAATTTGTACAATAATAAGTAGCAGGGCCCAAGATATTTCTTAAGAGGACACTGCTGCTTGCTCCACCTGTGGTCCTTGTCAGCTCTGCCAGATACCAGTACAAATGGCACACCTACATGAATTAATAAATGAATGAATGAATGAATTTGTAGTGATATTTCTTGAGATCATGGCTACTCCAAGGAGTGTTCTGGCACTGAGTGGAATGTAAGAGGGCAACGGAAGAGGGGAGTATAGAGTGAAGAACCTACATACCATTACAGTCCTAAAAGTATGACAGTTGAGACAATATTAGGTGAGTCAAAACTGTAAATGAGTCCGGGTGTCAAGTACCAGAGAACACCAGCACAAATCAAGAACTAATTCTGGCCATTTACAGGCTGGTTGTAAGCTTCCTTTGTGACCTTCAGAATACCCTTCCGTCGTAACCACATGGCAGCGACTGATTGTGTACATGTGCAGGCTGGCATACCTTCTTTACTTGGCCCCCCTTGCTCCTCACTGTGCCACAGGCACCTAAGCTAAGCTACAACTCACTAAAGAGGCTTAATAATGGGGTAACAGGTCTGTGGGGCTTGTGTTCCCTTCTGGAGCGTGCCTTGCCTTGTAGTTCGAGAATGGATGGATTGTTCTCTTGGGTATCAGGTCAGTACTGATTTGCATAAGACAGGCTTCTTTTGTATGGAGTGGTACAGTGGGCATAAAATGATGGGCTGTAAATCTACTGGGAGCTATTGAAAGTGGTTTAGAACTGTGGGAAAAGTTATGAGGGAGCAAAGTGTGACACCTCATTTAAAAACACTTCAGGAGGGATATTTCTTTCTACTTAAAAAGGACATTTGGTGGATAAACACTGAAATAAACCTATTTCAACACATTAAACTTTTTCTTTTTCTTGGTGTGGCAGTTTCATCCAGTTTCCTTTAAGGTAACCATGTCTGCTCAGGAACTCATATAGAGATACGTTTTTTGTTTAATTAAAACATGCCTTTGTGCCAACAGGGAATAGTGTTATTGTGACTACGTTCAAGGACTGTCTGAATCCCTCCGAACAAGCAGCCTGTGGGAGAGAGTTCCACTTACACAACTCGGTGTTGTCTTTCCGGATCATTAGAACATGCTGTGACTCTGACTTCTGCAATGGAGGGGATGAGGAAGGAATGTATGAGAGTGTGTACAGACGGCGACATCTGTACCCCAGGCGGTGTGCAGGGTATGTTCCGTAACAGAGGGGCATGCAGGACACGCACAGTCTGTAACTCAGACATCTATAGTACAGGGTATACACAGTCAATGAATCTAACATCTGTAACAGAGAGTATGTGAATGATACATGCAGTCTGTGACTCCCACATCTGTAACTCAGGGGGTGTGTGGGCTAGGCTCCTTCACAGAGGGGCGTGCAGGACACGCACAGTCTGTAACTCAGACATCTCTAGTACAGGGTATGCACAGTCTATGACTCTAACATTTGTAACAGAGAGTATGTGAGTAATACATGCAGTCTGTGACTCCCACATCTGTAACTCAGGGGGTGTGTGGGCTATGCTCAATCACAGAGGGGCGTGCAGGACACGCACAGTCTGTAACTCAGACATCTCTAGTGCAGGGTATGCACAGTCTATGACTCTAACATCTGTAACAGAGAGTATGTGAGTGATACATGCAGTCTGTGACTCCCACATCTGTAACTCAGGGGGTGTGTGGGCTATGCTCCTTCACAGAGGGGCGTGCAGGACACGCACAGTCTGTAACTCAGACATCTCTAGTGCAGGGTATGCACAGTCTATGACTCTCACATCTGTAACAGAGAGTATGTGAGTAATACATGCAGTCTGTGACTCCCACATCTGTAACTCAGGGGGGATGCAGGTTATGTTCCGTAACAGAGGGGCATGCAGGACACGCACAGTCTCTAACTCAGACATCTCTATTGCAGGGTATGCACAGTCTATGACTCTAACATCTGTAACAGAGAGTATGTGAGTGATACATGCAGTCTGTGACTCCCACATCCGTAACTCATGCTGTGTGTGGGCTATGCTCCTTCACAGAGGGGTTTGCAGGACACGCACAGTCTGTAACTCAGACATCTCTAGTGCAGGGTATGCACAGTCTATGACTCTCACATCTGTAACAGAGAGTATGTGAGTAATACATGCAGTCTGTGACTCCCACATCTGTAACTCAGGGGGGATGCAGGTTATGTTCTGTAACAGAGGGGCATGCAGGACATGCACAGTCTGTAACTCAGACATCTCTAGTGCAGGGTATGCACAGTCTATGACTCTAACATCTGTAACAGAGAGTATGTGAGTAATACATGCAGTCTGTGACTTCCACATCTGTAACTCAGGGGGTATGTGGGGTATGCTCCTTCACAGAGGGGCGTGCAGGACACGCACAGTCTGTAACTCAGACATCTCTAGTGCAGGGTATGCACAGTCTATGACTCTAACATCTGTAACAGAGAGTATGTGAGTAGTACATGCAGTCTGTGACTCCCACATCTGTAACTCAGGGGGTGTGCGGGGTATGCTCCTTCACAGAGGGGTTTGCAGGACACGCACAGTCTGTAACTCAGACATCTCTATTGCAGGGTATGCACAGTCTTTGACTCTAACATCTGTAACAGAGAGTATGTGAGTAATACATGCAGTCTGTGACTCCCACATCTGTAACTCAGGGGGGTGTGGGGTATGCTCCTTCACAGAGGGTCATGCAGGACACGCACAGTCTGTTCTCAGACATCTCTAGTGCAGGGTATGCACAGTCAATGACTCTAACATCTGTAACAGAGAGTATGTGAGTAATACATGCAGTCTGTGACTCCCACATCTGTAACTCAGGGGGTATGTGGGGTATGCTCCTTCAAAGAGGGGCATGCAGGACACGCACAGTCTGTAACTCAGACATCTCTAGTGCAGGGTATGCACAGTCTATGACTCTAACATCTGTAACAGAGAGTATGTGAGTAGTACATGCAGTCTGTGACTCCCAAGTCTGTAACTCAGGGGGTGTGTGGGCTATGCTCCTTCACAGAGGGGCATGCAGGACACGCACAGTCTGTAATTCAGACATCTGTAGTGCAGGGTATGCACAGTCTATGACTCTAACATCTGTAACAGAGAGTATGTGAGTGATACAGTCAGCATGTGACTCCCACATCTGTATCTCAGGGGGTGTGTGGGCTACGCTCCTTCACAGAGGGACGTGCAGGACACGCACAGTCTGTAACTCTGACATCTCTAGTGCAAGGTATGCACAGTCTATGACTCTAACATCTGTAACAGAGAGTATGTGAGTGATGCATGCAGTCTGTGACTCCCACATCTGTAACTCAGGGGGGTGTGGGGTATGCTCCTTCACAGAGGGGCGTGCAGGACACGCACAGTCTGTAACTCAGACATCTCTAGTGCAGGGTATGCACAGTCTATGACTCTAACATCTGTAACAGAGAGTATGTGAGTAGTACATCCAGTCTGTGACTCCCACATCTGTAACTCAGGGGGTGTGCGGGGTATGCTCCTTCACAGAGGGGTTTGCAGGACACGCACAGTCTGTAACTCAGACATCTCTATTGCAGGGTATGCACAGTCTTTGACTCTAACATCTGTAACAGAGAGTATGTGAGTAATACATGCAGTCTGTGACTCCCACATCTGTAACTCAGGGGGGTGTGGGCTATGCTCCTTCACAGAGGGTCGTGCAGGACACGCACAGTCTGTAACTCAGACATCTCTAGTGCAGGGTATGCACAGTCTATGACTCTAACATCTGTAACAGAGAGTATGTGAGAGATACGTGCAGTCTGTGACTCCCACATCTGTAACTCAGGGGGTGTGTGGGGTATGCTCCTTCACAGAGGGGCGTGCAGGACACGCACAGTCTGTAACTCAGACATCGCTAGTGCAGGGTATACACAGTATATGACTCTAATATCTGTAACAGAGCGTATGTGAGTAATACATTGAGTCTGTGACTCCCACATCTGTAACTCAGGGGGGTGTGGGGTATGCTTCTTCACAGAGGGGCATGCAGGACACGCACAGTCTGTAACTCATACATCTCTAGTGCAGGGTATGCAAAGTCTATGACTCTAACATCTGTAACAGAGAGTATGTGAGAGATACGTGCAGTCTGTGACTCCCCCATCTGTAACTCAGGGGGTGTGTGGGGTATGCTCCTTCACAGAGGGGCGTGCAGGACACGCACAGTCTGGAACTCAGACATCTCTAGTACAGGGTATGCACAGTCAATGACTCTAAAATCTATAACAGAGAGTATGTGAGTGATACATGGAGTCTGTGACTCCCACATCTGTAACTCAGGGGGTGTGTGGGCTATGCTCCTTCACAGAGGGGCGTGCAGGACACGCACAGTCTGTAACTCAGACATCTCTATTGCAGGGTATGCACAGTCTTTGACTCTAACATCTGTAACAGAGAGTATGTGAGAGATACGTGCAGTCTGTGACTCCCACATCTGTAACTCAGGGGGTGTGTGGGCTATGCTCCTTCACAGAGGGGTTTGCAGGACACGCACAGTCTGTAACTCAGACATCTCTATTGCAGGGTATGCACAGTCTTTGACTCTAACATCTGTAACAGAGAGTATGTGAGTAATACATGCAGTCTGTGACTCCCACATCTGTAACTCAGGGGGGTGAGGGGTATGCTCCTTCACAGAGGGGCATGCAGGACACGCACAGTCTGTAACTCAGACATCTCTAGTGCAGGGTATACACAGTCTATGACTAACATCTGTAGCAGAGAGTATGTGAGTAATACATGCAGTCTGTGACTCCCACATCTGTAACTCAGGGGATGTGTGGGCTAGGCTCCTTCACAGAGGGGTTTGCAGGACACGCACAGTCTGTAACTCAGACATCTCTATTGCAGGGTATGCACAGTCTATGACTCTAACATCTGTAACAGAGAGTATGTGAGAGATACGTGCAGTCTGTGACTCCCACATCTGTAACTCAGGGGGTATGTGGGGTATGCCCCTTCACAGAGGGGCATGCAGGACACGCACAGTCTGTAACTCAGACATCTCTAGTGCAGGGTATGCAAAGTCTATGACTCTAACATCTGTAACAGAGAGTATGTGAGAGATACGTGCAGTCTGTGACTCCCACATCTGTAACTCAGTGGGTGTGTGGTGTATGCTCCTTCACAGAGGGGCGTGCAGGACATGCACAGTCTGTAACTCAGACATCTCTATTGCAAGGTATGCACAGTCTTTGACTCTAACATCTGTAACAGAGAGTATGTGAGTGATACATGCAGTCTGTTACTCCCACATCTGTAACTCAGGGGGGTGTGGGGTATGCTCCTTCACAAAGGGGCGTGCAGGACACGCACAGTCTGTAACTCAGACATCTCTAGTACAGGGTATGCACAGTCAATGACTCTAACATCTGTAACAGAGAGTATGTGAGTGATACATGCAGTCTGTGACTCCCACATCGGTAACTCAGGGGGTGTGGGGTATGCTCCTTCACAGAGGGGCGTGCAGGACACGCACAGTCTGTAACTCAGACATATCTAGTGCAGGGTATGCACAGTCTATGACTCTAACATCTGTAACAGAGAGTATGTGAGTAATACATGCAGTCTGTGACTCCCACATCTGTAACTCAGGGTGTGTGTGGGCTATGCTCCTTCACAGAGGGGTTTGCAGGACACGCACAGTCTGTAACTCAGACATCTCTATTGCAGGGTATGCACAGTCTATGACTCTAACATCTGTAACAGAGAGTATGTGAGAGATACGTGCAGTCTGTGACTCCCACATCTGTAACTCAGGGGGTATGCGGGGTATGCTCCTTCACAGAGGGGCATGCAGGACACGCACAGTCTGTAACTCAGACATCTCTAGTACAGGGTATGCACAGTCTATGAATCTAACATCTGTAACAGAGAGTATGTGAGTGATACATGCAGTCTGTGACTCCCACATCGGTAACCCAGGGGGTGTGCAGGGTATGTTCCGTAACAGAGGGGCGTGCAGGACACGCACAGTCTGTAACTCAGACATCTCTAGTGCAGGGTAGGCACAGTCTATGACTCTAACATCTGTAACAGAGAGTATGTGAGTGATACATGCAGTCTGTGACTCCCACATCTGTAACTCAGGGGGTGTGTGGGCTATGCTCAATCACAGACTGGCGTGCAGGACACGCACAGTCTGTAACTCAGACATCTCTAGTGCAGGGTATGCACAGTCTATGACTCTAACATCTGTAACAGAGAGTATGTGAGTGATACATGCAGTCTGTGACTCCCACATCTGTAACTCAGGGGGGTGTGGGGTATGCTCCTTCACAGAGGGGTTTGCAGGACACGCACAGTCTGTAACTCAGACATCTCTAGTGCAGGGTATGCACAGTCTATGACTCTCACATCTGTAACAGAGAGTATGTGAGTAATACATGCAGTCTGTGACTCCCACATCTGTAACTCAGGGGGGATGCAGGTTATGTTCCGTAACAGAGGGGCATGCAGGACACGCACAGTCTGTAACTCAGACATCTCTAGTGCAGGGTATGCACAGTCTATGACTCTAACATCTGTAACAGAGAGTATGTGAGTAATACATGCAGTCTGTGACTTCCACATCTGTAACTCAGGGGGTATGTGGGGTATGCTCCTTCACAGAGGGGCGTGCAGGACACGCACAGTCTGTAACTCAGACATCTCTAGTGCAGGGTATGCACAGTCTATGACTCTAACATCTGTAACAGAGAGTATGTGAGTAGTACATGCAGTCTGTCACTCCCACATCTGTAACTCAGGGGGTGTGCGGGGTATGCTCCTTCACAGAGGGGTTTGCAGGACACGCACAGTCTGTAACTCAGACATCTCTATTGCAGGGTATGCACAGTCTTTGACTCTAACATCTGTAACAGAGAGTATGTGAGTAATACATGCAGTCTGTGACTCCCACATCTGTAACTCAGGGGGGTGTGGGGTATGCTCCTTCACAGAGGGTCATGCAGGACACGCACAGTCTGTAACTCAGACATCTCTAGTGCAGGGTATGCACAGTCAATGACTCTAACATCTGTAACAGAGAGTATGTGAGTAATACATGCAGTCTGTGACTCCCACATCTGTAACTCAGGGGGTGTGTGGGCTATGCTCCTTCACAGAGGGGTGTGCAGGACACGCATAGTCTGTAACTCAGACATCTCTAGTACAGGGTATGCACAGTCAATGACTCTAACATCTGTAACAGAGAGTATGTGAGTAATACATGCAGTCTGTGACTCCCACATCTGTAACTCAGGGGGTATGTGGGGTATGCTCCTTCAAAGAGGGGCATGCAGGACACGCACAGTCTGTAACTCAGACATCTCTAGTGCAGGGTATGCACAGTCTATGACTCTAACATCTGTAACAGAGAGTATGTGAGTAGTACATGCAGTCTGTGACTCCCAAGTCTGTAACTCAGGGGGTGTGTGGGCTATGCTCCTTCACAGAGGGGCATGCAGGACACGCACAGTCTGTAATTCAGACATCTCTAGTGCAGGGTATGCACAGTCTATGACTCTAACATCTGTAACAGAGAGTATGTGAGTGATACAGTCAGCATGTGACTCCCACATCTGTATCTCAGGGGGTGTGTGGGCTACGCTCCTTCACAGAGGGGCGTGCAGGACACGCACAGTCTGTAACTCTGACATCTCTAGTGCAAGGTATGCACAGTCTATGACTATAACATCTGTAACAGAGAGTATGTGAGTGATGCATGCAGTCTGTGACTCCCACATCTGTAACTCAGGGGGGTGTGGGGTATGCTCCTTCACAGAGGGGCGTGCAGGACACGCACAGTCTGTAACTCAGACATCTCTAGTGCAGGGTATGCACAGTCTATGACTCTAACATCTGTAACAGAGAGTATGTGAGTAGTACATCCAGTCTGTGACTCCCACATCTGTAACCCAGGGGGTGTGCGGGGTATGCTCCTTCACAGAGGGGTTTGCAGGACACGCACAGTCTGTAACTCAGACATCTCTATTGCAGGGTATGCACAGTCTTTGACTCTAACATCTGTAACAGAGAGTATGTGAGTAATACATGCAGTCTGTGACTCCCACATCTGTAACTCAGGGGGGTGTGGGGTATGCTCCTTCACAGAGGGGCATGCAGGACATGCACAGTCTGTAACTCAGACATCTCTAGTGCAGGGTATGCACAGTCAATGACTCTAACATCTGTAACAGAGAGTATGTGAGAAATACATGCAGTCTGTGACTCCCACATCTGTAACTCAGGGGGTGTGTGGGCTATGCTCCTTCACAGAGGGGCGTGCAGGACATGCACAGTCTGTAACTCAGACATCTCTAGTACAGGGTATGCACAGTCAATGACTCTAACATCTGTAACAGAGAGTATGTGAGTAATACATGCAGTCTGTGACTCCCACATCTGTGACTCAGGGGGTATGTGGGGTATGCTCCTTCACAGAGGGGCGTGCAGGACACGCACAGTCTGTAACTCAGACATCTCTAGTGCAGGGTATGCACAGTATATGACTCTAACATCTGTAACAGAGAGTATGTGAGTAGTACATGCAGTCTGTGACTCCCAAATCTGTAACTCAGGGGGTGTGTGGGCTATGCTCCTTCACAGAGGGGCATGCAGGACACGCACAGTCTGTAACTCAGACATCTCTAGTGCAGGGTATGCACAGTCTATGACTCTAACATCTGTAACAGAGAGTATGTGAGTGATACAGTCAGCATGTGACTCCCACATCTGTAACTCAGGGGGTGTGGGGTATGCTCCTTCACAGAGGGGCGTGCAGGACACGCATAGTCTGTAACTCAGACATCTCTAGTGCAGGGTATGCACATTCTATGACTCTAACATCTGTAACAGAGAGTATGTGAGTAATACATGCAGTCTGTTACTCCCACATCTGTAACTCAGGGGGGTGTGGGGTATGCTCCTTCACAAAGGGGCGTGCAGGACACGCACAGTCTGTAACTCAGACATCTCTAGTACAGGGTATGCACAGTCAATGACTCTAACATCTGTAACAGAGAGTATGTGAGTGATACATGCAGTCTGTGACTCCCACATCGGTAACTCAGGGGGTGTGGGGTATGCTCCTTCACAGAGGGGCGTGCAGGACACGCACAGTCTGTAACTCAGACATATCTAGTGCAGGGTATGCACAGTCTATGACTCTAACATCTGTAACAGAGAGTATGTGAGTAATACATGCAGTCTGTGACTCCCACATCTGTAACTCAGGGTGTGTGTGGGCTATGCTCCTTCACAGAGGGGTTTGCAGGACACGCACAGTCTGTAACTCAGACATCTCTATTGCAGGGTATGCACAGTCTATGACTCTAACATCTGTAACAGAGAGTATGTGAGAGATACGTGCAGTCTGTGACTCCCACATCTGTAACTCAGGGGGTATGCGGGGTATGCTCCTTCACAGAGGGGCATGCAGGACACGCACAGTCTGTAACTCAGACATCTCTAGTACAGGGTATGCACAGTCTATGAATCTAACATCTGTAACAGAGAGTATGTGAGTGATACATGCAGTAAGTGACTCCCACATCGGTAACCCAGGGGGTGTGCAGGGTATGTTCCGTAACAGAGGGGCGTGCAGGACACGCACAGTCTGTAACTCAGACATCTCTAGTGCAGGGTAGGCACAGTCTATGACTCTAACATCTGTAACAGAGAGTATGTGAGTGATACATGCAGTCTGTGACTCCCACATCTGTAACTCAGGGGGTGTGTGGGCTATGCTCAATCACAGACTGGCGTGCAGGACACGCACAGTCTGTAACTCAGACATCTCTAGTGCAGGGTATGCACAGTCTATGACTCTAACATCTGTAACAGAGAGTATGTGAGTGATACATGCAGTCTGTGACTCCCACATCTGTAACTCAGGGGGTGTGGGGTATGCTCCTTCACAGAGGGGTTTGCAGGACACGCACAGTCTGTAACTCAGACATCTCTAGTGCAGGGTATGCACAGTCTATGACTCTCACATCTGTAACAGAGAGTATGTGAGTAATACTAGTCTGTGACTCCCACATCTGTAACTCAGGGGGGATGCAGGTTATGTTCCGTAACAGAGGGGCATGCAGGACACGCACAGTCTGTAACTCAGACATCTCTAGTGCAGGGTATGCACAGTCTATGACTCTAACATCTGTAACAGAGAGTATGTGAGTAATACATGCAGTCTGTGACTTCCACATCTGTAACTCAGGGGGTGTGCGGGGTATGCTCCTTCACAGAGGGGCGTGCAGGACACGCACAGTCTGTAACTCAGACATCTCTAGTGCAGGGTATGCACAGTCTATGACTCTAACATCTGTAACAGAGAGTATGTGAGTAGTACATGCAGTCTGTCACTCCCACATCTGTAACTCAGGGGGTGTGCGGGGTATGCTCCTTCACAGAGGGGTTTGCAGGACACGCACAGTCTGTAACTCAGACATCTCTATTGCAGGGTATGCACAGTCTTTGACTCTAACATCTGTAACAGAGAGTATGTGAGTAATACATGCAGTCTGTGACTCCCACATCTGTAACTCAGGGGGGTGTGGGGTATGCTCCTTCACAGAGGGTCATGCAGGACACGCACAGTCTGTAACTCAGACATCTCTAGTGCAGGGTATGCACAGTCAATGACTCTAACATCTGTAACAGAGAGTATGTGAGTAATACATGCAGTCTGTGACTCCCACATCTGTAACTCAGGGGGTGTGTGGGCTATGCTCCTTCACAGAGGGGTGTGCAGGACACGCATAGTCTGTAACTCAGACATCTCTAGTACAGGGTATGCACAGTCAATGACTCTAACATCTGTAACAGAGAGTATGTGAGTAATACATGCAGTCTGTGACTCCCACATCTGTAACTCAGGGGGTATGTGGGGTATGCTCCTTCAAAGAGGGGCATGCAGGACACGCACAGTCTGTAACTCAGACATCTCTAGTGCAGGGTATGCACAGTCTATGACTCTAACATCTGTAACAGAGAGTATGTGAGTAGTACATGCAGTCTGTGACTCCCAAGTCTGTAACTCAGGGGGTGTGTGGGCTATGCTCCTTCACAGAGGGGCATGCAGGACACGCACAGTCTGTAATTCAGACATCTCTAGTGCAGGGTATGCACAGTCTATGACTCTAACATCTGTAACAGAGAGTATGTGAGTGATACAGTCAGCATGTGACTCCCACATCTGTATCTCAGGGGGTGTGTGGGCTACGCTCCTTCACAGAGGGGCGTGCAGGACACGCACAGTCTGTAACTCTGACATCTCTAGTGCAAGGTATGCACAGTCTATGACTATAACATCTGTAACAGAGAGTATGTGAGTGATGCATGCAGTCTGTGACTCCCACATCTGTAACTCAGGGGGGTGTGGGGTATGCTCCTTCACAGAGGGGCGTGCAGGACACGCACAGTCTGTAACTCAGACATCTCTAGTGCAGGGTATGCACAGTCTATGACTCTAACATCTGTAACAGAGAGTATGTGAGTAGTACATCCAGTCTGTGACTCCCACATCTGTAACTCAGGGGGTGTGCGGGGTATGCTCCTTCACAGAGGGGTTTGCAGGACACGCACAGTCTGTAACTCAGACATCTCTAGTGCAGGGTATGCACAGTCAATGACTCTAACATCTGTAACAGAGAGTATGTGAGAAATACATGCAGTCTGTGACTCCCACATCTGTAACTCAGGGGGTGTGTGGGCTATGCTCCTTCACAGAGGGGCGTGCAGGACATGCACAGTCTGTAACTCAGACATCTCTAGTACAGGGTATGCACAGTCAATGACTCTAACATCTGTAACAGAGAGTATGTGAGTAATACATGCAGTCTGTGACTCCCACATCTGTGACTCAGGGGGTATGTGGGGTATGCTCCTTCACAGAGGGGCGTGCAGGACACGCACAGTCTGTAACTCAGACATCTCTAGTGCAGGGTATGCACAGTATATGACTCTAACATCTGTAACAGAGAGTATGTGAGTAGTACATGCAGTCTGTGACTCCCAAATCTGTAACTCAGGGGGTGTGTGGGCTATGCTCCTTCACAGAGGGGCATGCAGGACACGCACAGTCTGTAACTCAGACATCTCTAGTGCAGGGTATGCACAGTCTATGACTCTAACATCTGTAACAGAGAGTATGTGAGTGATACAGTCAGCATGTGACTCCCACATCTGTAACTCAGGGGGTGTGGGGTATGCTCCTTCACAGAGGGGCGTGCAGGACACGCATAGTCTGTAACTCAGACATCTCTAGTGCAGGGTATGCACATTCTATGACTCTAACATCTGTAACAGAGAGTATGTGAGTAATACATGCAGTCTGTGACTCCCACATCTGTAACTCATGGGGTGTGTGGGCTATGCTCCTTCACAGAGGGGTTTGCAGGACATGCACAGTCTGTAACTCAGACATCTCTATTGCAGGGTATGCACAGTCTTTGACTCTAACATCTGTAACAGAGAGTATGTGAGTGATACATGCAGTCTGTGACTCCCACATCTGTAACTCAGGGTGTGTGTGGGGTATGCTCCTTCACAGAGGGCCGTGCAGGACACGCACAGTCTGTAACTCAGACATCTCTAGTGCAGGGTATGCACAGTCTATGACTCTAACATCTGTAACAGAGAGTATGTGAGAGATACGTACAGTCTGTGACTCCCACATCTGTAACTCAGGGGGTGTGTGGGGTATGCTCCTTCACAGAGGGGCGTGCAGGACACGCACAGTCTGTAACTCAGACATCGCTAGTGCAGGGTATACACAGGTTATGACTCTAACATCTGTAATAGAGCGTATGTGAGTAATACATTGAGTCTGTGACTCCCACATCTGTAACTCAGGGGGGTGTGGGGTATGCTTCTTCACAGAGGGGCATGCAGGACACGCACAGTCTGTAACTCAGACATCTCTAGTGCAGGGTATGCACAGTAGATGACTCCAACATCTGTAACAGAGAGTATGTGAGAGATACGTGCAGTCTGTGACTCCCCCATCTGTAACTCAGGGGGTGTGTGGGGTATGCTCCTTCACAGAAGGGTGTGCAGGACACGCACAGTCTGTAACTCAGACATCTCTATTGCAGGGTATGCACAGTCTTTGACTCTAACATCTGTAACAGAGAGTATGTGAGTAATACATGCAGTCTGTGACTCCCACATCTGTAACTCAGGGGGTATGTGGGGTATGCTCCTTCACAGAGGGGCGTGCAGGACACGCACAGTCTGTAACTCAGACATCTCTAGTGCAGGGTATACACAGTCTATGACTAACATCTGTAGCAGAGAGTATGTGAGTAATACATGCAGTCTGTGACTCCCACATCTGTAACTTAGGGGGTGTTTGGGCTAGGCTCCTTCACAGAGGGGTTTGCAGGACACGCACAGTCTGTAACTCAGACATCTCTATTGCAGGGTATGCACAGTCTATGACTCTAACATCTGTAACAGAGAGTATGTGAGAGATACGTGCAGTCTGTGACTCCCACATCTGTAACTCAGGGGGTATGTGGAGTATGCCCCTTCACAGAGGGGCATGCAGGACACGCACAGTCTGTAACTCAGACATCTCTAGTGCAGGGTATGCAAAGTCTATGACTCTAACATCTGTAACAGAGAGTATGTAAGAGATACGTGCAGTCTGTGACTCCCACATCTGTAACTCAGTGGGTGTGTGGTGTATGCTCCTTCACAGAGGGGCGTGCAGGACATGCACAGTCTGTAACTCAGACATCTCTATTGCAAGGTATGCACAGTCTTTGACTCTAACATCTGTAACAGAGAGTATGTGAGTGATACATGCAGTCTGTTACTCCCACATCTGTAACTCAGGGGGGTGTGGGGTATGCTACTTCACAAAGGGGCGTGCAGGACACGCACAGTCTGTAACTCAGACATCTCTAGTACAGGGTATGCACAGTCAATGACTCTAACATCTGTAACAGAGAGTATGTGAGTGATACATGCAGTCTGTGACTCCCACATCGGTAACTCAGGGGGTGTGTGGGCTATGCTCCTTCACAGAGGGGCGTGCAGGACACGCACAGTCTGTAACTCAGACATCTCTAGTACAGGGTATACACAGTCAATGAATCTAACATCTGTAACAGAGAGTATGTGAGTGATACGTGCAGTCTGTGACTCCCACATCTGTAACTCAGGGGGTATGTGGGGTATGCTCCTTCACAGAGGGGCGAGCAGGACACGCACAGTCTGTAACTCAGACATCTCTAGTGCAGGGTATGCACAGTATATGACTCTAACATCTGTAACAGAGAGTATGTGAGTGATACATGCAGTCTGTGACTCCCACATCGGTAACTCAGGGGGTGTGCAGGGTATGTTCCGTAACAGAGGGGCATGCAGGACACGCACAGTCTGTAACTCAGACATCTCTATTGCAGGGTATGCACAGTCTATGACTCTAACATCTGTAACAGAGAGTATGTGAGAGATACGTGCAGTCTGTGACTCCCACATCTGTAACTCAGGGGGTATGTGGGGTATGCTCCTTCACAGAGGGGCGAGCAGGACACGCACAGTCTGTAACTCAGACATCTCTAGTGCAGGGTATGCACAGTATATGACTCTAACATCTGTAACAGAGAGTATGTGAGTGATATATGCAGTCTGTGACTCCCACATCGGTAACCCAGGGGGTGTGCAGGGTATGTTCCGTAACAGAGGGGCGTGCAGGACACGCACAGTCTGTAACTCAGACATCTCTAGTGCAGGGTAGGCACAGTCTATGACTCTAACATCTGTAACAGAGAGTATGTGAGTGATACATGCAGTCTGTGACTCCCACATCTGTAACTCAGGGGGTGTGTGGGCTATGCTCAATCACAGAGGGGCGTGCAGGGCACGCACAGTCTGTAACGCAGACACCTCTAGTGCAGGGTATGCACAGTCTATGACTCTAACATCTGTAACAGAGAGTATGTGAGTGATACATGCAGTCTGTGACTCCCACATCTGTAACTCAGGGGGTGTGTGGGCTATGCTCCTTCACAGGGGGGCGTGCAGGACACGCACAGTCTGTAACTCAGACATCTCTAGTGCAGGGTATGCACAGTCTATGACTCTAACATCTGTAACAGAGAGTATGTGAGTGATACATGCAGTCTGTGACTCCCACATCCGTAACTCAGGGTGTGTGTGGGCTATGCTCCTTCACAGAGGGGTTTGCAGGACACGCACAGTCTGTAACTCAGACATCTCTAGTGCAGGGTATGCACAGTCTATGACTCTCACATCTGTAACAGAGAGTATGTGAGTAATACATGCAGTCTGTGACTCCCACATCTGTAACTCAGGGGGGATGCAGGTTATGTTCCGTAACAGAGGGGCATGCAGGACACGCACAGTCTGTAACTCAGACATCTCTTGTGCAGGGTATGCACAGTCTATGACTCTAACATCTGTAACAGAGAGTATGTGAGTAATACATGCAGTCTGTGACTTCCACATCTGTAACTCAGGGGGTATGTGGGGTATGCTCCTTCACAGAGGGGCGTGCAGGACACGCACAGTCTGTAACTCAGACATCTCTAGTGCAGGGTATGCACAGTCTATGACTCTAACATCTGTAACAGAGAGTATGTGAGTAGTACATGCAGTCTGTGACTCCCACATCTGTAACTCAGGGGGTGTGCGGGGTATGCTCCTTCACAGAGGGGTTTGCAGGACACGCACAGTCTGTAACTCAGACATCTCTATTGCAGGGTATGCACAGTCTTTGACTCTAACATCTGTAACAGAGAGTATGTGAGTAATACATGCAGTCTGTGACTCCCACATCTGTAACTCAGGGGGGTGTGGGGTATGCTCCTTCACAGAGGGTCATGCAGGACACGCACAGTCTGTAACTCAGACATCTCTAGTGCAGGGTATTCACAGTCAATGACTCTAATATCTGTAACAGAGAGTATGTGAGTAATACATGCAGTCTGTGACTCCCACATCTGTAACTCAGGGGGTGTGTGGGCTATGCTCCTTCACAGAGGGGTGTGCAGGACACGCATAGTCTGTAACTCAGACATCTCTAGTACAGGGTATGCACAGTCAATGACTCTAACATCTGTAACAGAGAGTATGTGAGTAATACATGCAGTCTGTGACTCCCACATCTGTAACTCAGGGGGTATGTGGGGTATGCTCCTTCAAAGAGGGGCATGCAGGACACGCACAGTCTGTAACTCAGACATCTCTAGTGCAGGGTATGCACAGTCAATGACTCTAACATCTGTAACAGAGAGTATGTGAGTAGTACATGCAGTCTGTGACTCCCAAGTCTGTAACTCAGGGGGTGTGTGGGCTATGCTCCTTCACAGAGGGGCATGCAGGACACGCACAGTCTGTAATTCAGACATCTCTAGTGCAGGGTATGCACAGTCTATGACTCTAACATCTGTAACAGAGAGTATGTGAGTGATGCAGTCAGCATGTGACTCCCACATCTGTATCTCAGGGGGTGTGTGGGCTACGCTCCTTCACAGAGGGGCGTGCAGGACACGCACAGTCTGTAACTCTGACATCTCTAGTGCAAGGTATGCACAGTCTATGACTCTAACATCTGTAACAGAGAGTATGTGAGTGATGCATGTAGTCTGTGACTCCCACATCTGTAACTCAGGGGGTGTGTGGGCTATGCTCCTTCACAGAGGGGCGTGCAGGACACGCACAGTCTGTAACTCAGACATCTCTAGTGCAGGGTATGCACAGTCTATGACTCTAACATCTGTAACAGAGAGTATGTGAGTAGTACATCCAGTCTGTGACTCCCACATCTGTAACTCAGGGGGTGTGCGGGGTATGCTCCTTCACAGAGGGGTTTGCAGGACACGCACAGTCTGTAACTCAGACATCTCTATTGCAGGGTATGCACAGTCTTTGACTCTAACATCTGTAACAGAGAGTATGTGAGTAATACATGCAGTCTGTGACTCCCACATCTGTAACTCAGGGTGGTGTGGGGTATGCTCCTTCACAGAGGGGCATACAGGACATGCACAGTCTGTAACTCAGACATCTCTAGTGCAGGGTATGCACAGTCAATGACTCTAACATCTGTAACAGAGAGTATGTGAGTAATACATGCAGTCTGTGACTCCCACATCTGTAACTCAGGGGGTGTGTGGGCTATGCTCCTTCACAGAGGGGCGTGCAGGACATGCACAGTCTGTAACTCAGACATCTCTAGTACAGGGTATGCACAGTCAATGACTCTAACATCTGTAACAGAGAGTATGTGAGTAATACATGCAGTCTGTGACTCCCACATCTGTGACTCAGGGGGTATGTGGGGTATGCTCCTTCACAGAGGGGCGTGCAGGACACGCACAGTCTGTAACTCAGACATCTCTAGTGCAGGGTATGCACAGTCTATGACTCTAACATCTGTAACAGAGAGTATGTGAGTAGTACATGCAGTCTGTGACTCCCACATCTGTAACTCAGGGGGTGTGCGGGGTATGCTCCTTCACAGAGGGGTTTGCAGGACACGCACAGTCTGTAACTCAGACATCTCTATTGCAGGGTATGCACAGTCTTTGACTCTAACATCTGTAACAGAGAGTATGTGAGTAATACATGCAGTCTGTGACTCCCACATCTGTAACTCAGGGGGTATGTGGGGTATGCTCCTTCAAAGAGGGGCATGCAGGACACGCACAGTCTGTAACTCAGACATCTCTAGTGCAGGGTATGCACAGTCTATGACTCTAACATCTGTAACAGAGAGTATGTGAGTAGTACATGCAGTCTGTGACTCCCAAGTCTGTAACTCAGGGGGTGTGTGGGCTATGCTCCTTCACAGAGGGGCATGCAGGACACGCACAGTCTGTAATTCAGACATCTCTAGTGCAGGGTATGCACAGTCTATGACTCTAACATCTGTAACAGAGAGTATGTGAGTGATACAGTCAGCATGTGACTCCCACATCTGTATCTCAGGGGGTGTGTGGGCTACGCTCCTTCACAGAGGGGCGTGCAGGACACGCACAGTCTGTAACTCTGACATCTCTAGTGCAAGGTATGCACAGTCTATGACTCTAACATCTGTAACAGAGAGTATGTGAGTGATGCATGCAGTCTGTGACTCCCACATCTGTAACTCAGGGGGGTGCGGGGTATGCTCCTTCACAGAGGGGCGTGCAGGACACGCACAGTCTGTAACTCAGACATCTCTAGTGCAGGGTATGCACAGTCTATGACTCTAACATCTGTAACAGAGAGTATGTGAGTAGTACATCCAGTCTGTGACTCCCACATCTGTAACTCAGGGGGTGTGCGGGGTATGCTCCTTCACAGAGGGGTTTGCAGGACACGCACAGTCTGTAACTCAGACATCTCTATTGCAGGGTATGCACAGTCTTTGACTCTAACATCTGTAACAGAGAGTATGTGAGTAATACATGCAGTCTGTGACTCCCACATCTGTAACTCAGGGGGGTGTGGGGTATGCTCCTTCACAGAGGGGCATGCAGGACATGCACAGTCTGTAACTCAGACATCTCTAGTGCAGGGTATGCACAGTCAATGACTCTAACATCTGTAACAGAGAGTATGTGAGTAATACATGCAGTCTGTGACTCCCACATCTGTAACTCAGGGGGTGTGTGGGCTATGCTCCTTCACAGAGGGGCGTGCAGGACATGCACAGTCTGTAACTCAGACATCTCTAGTACAGGGTATGCACAGTCAATGACTCTAACATCTGTAACAGAGAGTATGTGAGTAATACATGCAGTCTGTGACTCCCACATCTGTGACTCAGGGGGTATGTGGGGTATGCTCCTTCACAGAGGGGCGTGCAGGACACGCACAGTCTGTAACTCAGACATCTCTAGTGCAGGGTATGCACAGTCTATGACTCTAACATCTGTAACAGAGAGTATGTGAGTAGTACATGCAGTCTGTGACTCCCACATCTGTAACTCAGGAGGTGTGCGGGGTATGCTCCTTCACAGAGGGGTTTGCAGGACACGCACAGTCTGTAACTCAGACATCTCTATTGCAGGGTATGCACAGTCTTTGACTCTAACATCTGTAACAGAGAGTATGTGAGTAATACATGCAGTCTGTGACTCCCACATCTGTAACTCAGGGGGGTGTGGGGTATGCTCCTTCACAGAGGGTCATGCAGGACACGCACAGTCTGTAACTCAGACATCTCTAGTGCAGGGTATGCACAGTCAATGACTCTAACATCTGTAACAGAGAGTATGTGAGTAATACATGCAGGCGGTGACTCCCACATCTGTAACTCAGGGGGTGTGTGGGCTATGCTCCTTCACAGAGGGGTGTGCAGGACACGCATAGTCTGTAACTCAGACATCTCTAGTACAGGGTATGCACAGTCAATGACTCTAACATCTGTAACAGAGAGTATGTGAGTAATACATGCAGTCTGTGACTCCCACATCTGTAACTCAGGGGGTATGTGGGGTATGCTCCTTCAAAGAGGGGCATGCAGGACACGCACAGTCTGTAACTCAGACATCTCTAGTGCAGGGTATGCACAGTCTATGACTCTAACATCTGTAACAGAGAGTATGTGAGTAGTACATGCAGTCTGTGACTCCCAAGTCTGTAACTCAGGGGGTGTGTGGGCTATGCTCCTTCACAGAGGGGCATGCAGGACACGCACAGTCTGTAATTCAGACATCTCTAGTGCAGGGTATGCACAGTCTATGACTCTAACATCTGTAACAGAGAGTATGTGAGTGATACAGTCAGCATGTGACTCCCACATCTGTATCTCAGGGGGTGTGTGGGCTACGCTCCTTCACAGAGGGGCGTGCAGGACACGCACAGTCTGTAACTCTGACATCTCTAGTGCAAGGTATGCACAGTCTATGACTCTAACATCTGTAACAGAGAGTATGTGAGTGATGCATGCAGTCTGTGACTCCCACATCTGTAACTCAGGGGGGTGTGGGGTATGCTCCTTCACAGAGGGGCGTGCAGGACACGCACAGTCTGTAACTCAGACATCTCTAGTGCAGGGTATGCACAGTCTATGACTCTAACATCTGTAACAGAGAGTATGTGAGTAGTACATCCAGTCTGTGACTCCCACATCTGTAACTCAGGGGGTGTGCGGGGTATGCTCCTTCACAGAGGGGTTTGCAGGACACGCACAGTCTGTAACTCAGACATCTCTATTGCAGGGTATGCACAGTCTATGACTCTAACATCTGTAACAGAGAGTATGTGAGTAGTACATCCAGTCTGTGACTCCCACATCTGTAACTCAGGGGGTGTGCGGGGTATGCTCCTTCACAGAGGGGTTTGCAGGACACGCACAGTCTGTAACTCAGACATCTCTATTGCAGGGTATGCACAGTCTTTGACTCTAACATCTGTAACAGAGAGTATGTGAGTAATACATGCAGTCTGTGACTCCCACATCTGTAACTCAGGGGGGTGTGGGGTATGCTCCTTCACAGAGGGGCATGCAGGACATGCACAGTCTGTAACTCAGACATCTCTAGTGCAGGGTATGCACAGTCAATGACTCTAACATCTGTAACAGAGAGTATGTGAGTAATACATGCAGTCTGTGACTCCCACATCTGTAACTCAGGGGGTGTGTGGGCTATGCTCCTTCACAGAGGGGCGTGCAGGACATGCACAGTCTGTAACTCAGACATCTCTAGTACAGGGTATGCACAGTCAATGACTCTAACATCTGTAACAGAGAGTATGTGAGTAATACATGCAGTCTGTGACTCCCACATCTGTGACTCAGGGGGTATGTGGGGTATGCTCCTTCACAATCTGTAACAGAGAGTATGTGAGTGATACATGCAGTCTGTGACTCCCACATCTGTAACTCAGGGGGTGTGTGGGGTATGCTCCTTCACAGAGGGGCGTGCAGGACACGCACAGTCTGTAACTCAGACATCTCTAGTGCAGGGTATGCACAGTCTATGACTCTAACATCTGTAACAGAGAGTATGTGAGAGATACGTACAGTCTGTGACTCCCACATCTGTAACTCAGGGGGTGTGTGGTATGCTCCTTCACAGAGGGGCGTGCAGGACACACACAGTCTGTAACTCAGACATCGCTAGTGCAGGGTATACACAGTATATGACTCTAACATCTGTAACAGAGCGTATGTGAGTAATACATTGAGTCTGTGACTCCCACATCTGTAACTCAGGGGGGTGTGGGGTATGCTTCTTCACAGAGGGGCGTGCAGGACACGCACAGTCTGTAACTCAGACATCTCTAGTGCAGGGTATGCAAAGTCTATGACTCTAACATCTGTAACAGAGAGTATGTGAGAGATACGTGCAGTCTGTGACTCCCCCATCTGTAACTCAGGGGGTGTGTGGGGTATGCTCCTTCACAGAAGGGTGTGCAGGACACGCACAGTCTGTAACTCAGACATCTCTAGTACAGGGTATGCACAGTCAATGACTCTAAAATCTGTAACAGAGAGTATGTGAGTGATACATGGAGTCTGTGACTCCCACATCTGTAACTCAGGGGGTGTGTGGGCTATGATCAATCACAGAGGGGCGTGCAGGACATGCACAGTCTGTAACTCAGACATCTCTATTGCAGGGTATGCACAGTCTTTGACTCTAACATCTGTAACAGAGAGTATGTGAGAGATACGTGCAGTCTGTGACTCCCACATCTGTAACTCAGGGGGTGTGTGGTCTATGCTCCTTCACAGAGGGGTTTGCAGGACACGCACAGTCTGTAACTCAGACATCTCTATTGCAGGGTATGCACAGTCTTTGACTCTAACATCTGTAACAGAGAGTATGTGAGTAATACATGCAGTCTGTGACTCCCACATCTGTAACTCAGGGGGTATGTGGGGTATGCTCCTTCACAGAGGGGCGTGCAGGACACGCACAGTCTGTAACTCAGACATCTCTAGTGCAGGGTATACACAGTCTATGACTAACATCTGTAGCAGAGAGTATGTGAGTAATACATGCAGTCTGTGACTCCCACATCTGTAACTTAGGGGGGGTGTGGGCTAGGCTCCTTCACAGAGGGGTTTGCAGGACACGCACAGTCTGTAACTCAGACATCTCTATTGCAGGGTATGCACAGTCTATGACTCTAACATCTGTAACAGAGAGTATGTGAGAGATACGTGCAGTCTGTGACTCCCACATCTGTAACTCAGGGGGTATGTGGAGTATGCCCCTTCACAGAGGGGCATGCAGGACACGCACAGTCTGTAACTCAGACATCTCTAGTGCAGGGTATGCAAAGTCTATGACTCTAACATCTGTAACAGAGAGTATGTGAGAGATACGTGCAGTCTGTGACTCCCACATCTGTAACTCAGTGGGTGTGTGGTGTATGCTCCTTCACAGAGGGGCGTGCAGGACATGCACAGTCTGTAACTCAGACATCTCTATTGCAAGGTATGCACAGTCTTTGACTCTAACATCTGTAACAGAGAGTATGTGAGTGATACATGCAGTCTGTTACTCCCACATCTGTAACTCAGGGGGGTGTGGGGTATGCTCCTTCACAAAGGGGCGTGCAGGACACGCACAGTCTGTATCTCAGACATCTCTAGTACAGGGTATGCACAGTCAATGACTCTAACATCTGTAACAGAGAGTATGTGAGTGATACATGCAGTCTGTGACTCCCACATCGGTAACTCAGGGGGTGTGTGGGCTATGCTCCTTCACAGAGGGGCATGCAGGACACGCACAGTCTGTAACTCAGACATCTCTAGTACAGGGTATACACAGTCAATGAATCTAACATCTGTAACAGAGAGTATGTGAGTGATACGTGCAGTCTGTGACTCCCACATCTGTAACTCAGGGGGTGTGTGGGCTATGCTCCTTCACAGAGGGGCGTGCAGGACACGCACAGTCTGTAACTCAGACATCTCTAGTGCAGGGTATGCACAGTCTATGACTCTCACATCTGTAACAGAGAGTATGTGAGTAATACATGCAGTCTGTGACTCCCACATCTGTAACTCAGGGGGGATGCAGGTTATGTTCCGTAACAGAGGGGCATGCAGGACACGCACAGTCTGTAACTCAGACATCTCTAGTGCAGGGTATGCACAGTCTATGACTCTAACATCTGTAACAGAGAGTATGTGAGTAATACATGCAGTCTGTGACTTCCACATGTGTGACTCAGGGGGTATGTGGGGTATGCTCCTTCACAGAGGGGCGTGCAGGACACGCACAGTCTGTAACTCAGACATCTCTAGTGCAGGGTATGCGCTGTCTATGACTCTAACATCTGTAACAGAGAGTATGTGAGTAATACATGCAGTCTGTGACTCCCACATCTGTAACTCAGGGGGTGTGTGGGCTATGCTCCTTCACAGAGGGGCGTGCAGGACATGCACAGTCTGTAACTCAGACATCTCTAGTACAGGGTATGCACAGTCAATGACTCTAACATCTGTAACAGAGAGTATGTGAGTAATACATGCAGTCTGTGACTCCCACATCTGTGACTCAGGGGGTATGTGGGGTATGCTCCTTCACAGAGGGGCGTGCAGGACACGCACAGTCTGTAACTCAGACATCTCTAGTGCAGGGTATGCACAGTATATGACTCTAACATCTGTAACAGAGAGTATGTGAGTAGTACATGCAGTCTGTGACTCCCAAATCTGTAACTCAGGGGGTGTGTGGGCTATGCTCCTTCACAGAGGGGCATGCAGGACACGCACAGTCTGTAACTCAGACATCTCTAGTGCAGGGTATGCACAGTCTATGACTCTAACATCTGTAACAGAGAGTATGTGAGTGATACAGTCAGCATGTGACTCCCACATCTGTAACTCAGGGGGTGTGGGGTATGCTCCTTCACAGAGGGGCGTGCAGGACACGCATAGTCTGTAACTCAGACATCTCTAGTGCAGGGTATGCACATTCTATGACTCTAACATCTGTAACAGAGAGTATGTGAGTAATACATGCATTCTGTGACTCCCACATCTGTAACTCATGGGGTGTGTGGGCTATGCTCCTTCACAGAGGGGTTTGCAGGACATGCACAGTCTGTAACTCAGACATCTCTATTGCAGGGTATGCACAGTCTTTGACTCTAACATCTGTAACAGAGAGTATGTGAGTGATACATGCAGTCTGTGACTCCCACATCTGTAACTCAGGGTGTGTGTGGGGTATGCTCCTTCACAGAGGGTCGTGCAGGACACGCACAGTCTGTAACTCAGACATCTCTAGTGCAGGGTATGCACAGTCTATGACTCTAACATCTGTAACAGAGAGTATGTGAGAGATACGTACAGTCTGTGACTCCCACATCTGTAACTCAGGGGGTGTGTGGGGTATGCTCCTTCACAGAGGGGCGTGCAGGACACGCACAGTCTGTAACTCAGACATCGCTAGTGCAGGGTATACACAGTATATGACTCTAACATCTGTAATAGAGCGTATGTGAGTAATACATTGAGTCTGTGACTCCCACATCTGTAACTCAGGGGGGTGTGGGGTATGCTTCTTCACAGAGGGGCATGCAGGACACGCACAGTCTGTAACTCATACATCTCTAGTGCAGGGTATGCAAAGTCTATGACTCTAACATCTGTAACAGAGAGTATGTGAGAGATACGTGCAGTCTGTGACTCCCCCATCTGTAACTCAGGGGGTGTGTGGGGTATGCTCCTTCACAGAAGGGTGTGCAGGACACGCACAGTCTGTAACTCAGACATCTCTAGTACAGGGTATGCACAGTCAATGACTCTAAAATCTGTAACAGAGAGTATGTGAGTGATACATGGAGTCTGTGACTCCCACATCTGTAACTCAGGGGGTGTGTGGGCTATGCTCCTTCACAGAGGGGCGTGCAGGACACGCACAGTCTGTAACTCAGACATCTCTATTGCAGGGTATGCACAGTCTTTGACTCTAACATCTGTAACAGAGAGTATGTGAGAGATACGTGCAGTCTGTGACTCCCACATCTGTAACTCAGGGGGTGTGTGGTCTATGCTCCTTCACAGAGGGGTTTGCAGGACACGCACAGTCTGTAACTCAGACATCTCTATTGCAGGGTATGCACAGTCTTTGACTCTAACATCTGTAACAGAGAGTATGTGAGTAATACATGCAGTCTGTGACTCCCACATCTGTAACTCAGGGGGTATGTGGGGTATGCTCCTTCACAGAGGGGCGTGCAGGACACGCACAGTCTGTAACTCAGACATCTCTAGTGCAGGGTATGCACAGTCAATGACTCTAACATCTGTAACAGAGAGTATGTGAGTAATACATGCAGTCTGTGACTCCCACATCTGTAACTCAGGGGGTGTGTGGGCTATGCTCCTTCACAGAGGGGCGTGCAGGACATGCACAGTCTGTAACTCAGACATCTCTAGTACAGGGTATGCACAGTCAATGACTCTAACATCTGTAACAGAGAGTATGTGAGTAATACATGCAGTCTGTGACTCCCACATCTGTGACTCAGGGGGTATGTGGGGTATGCTCCTTCACAGAGGGGCGTGCAGGACACGCACAGTCTGTAACTCAGACATCTCTAGTGCAGGGTATGCACAGTCTATGACTCTAACATCTGTAACAGAGAGTATGTGAGTAGTACATGCAGTCTGTGACTCCCACATCTGTAACTCAGGGGGTGTGCGGGGTATGCTCCTTCACAGAGGGGTTTGCAGGACACGCACAGTCTGTAACTCAGACATCTCTATTGCAGGGTATGCACAGTCTTTGACTCTAACATCTGTAACAGAGAGTATGTGAGTAATACATGCAGTCTGTGACTCCCACATCTGTAACTCAGGGGGGTGTGGGGTATGCTCCTTCACAGAGGGTCATGCAGGACACGCACAGTCTGTAACTCAGACATCTCTAGTGCAGGGTATGCACAGTCAATGACTCTAACATCTGTAACAGAGAGTATGTGAGTAATACATGCAGTCTGTGACTCCCACATCTGTAACTCAGGGGGTGTGTGGGCTATGCTCCTTCACAGAGGGGTGTGCAGGACACGCATAGTCTGTAACTCAGACATCTCTAGTACAGGGTATGCACAGTCAATGACTCTAACATCTGTAACAGAGAGTATGTGAGTAATACATGCAGTCTGTGACTCCCACATCTGTAACTCAGGGGGTATGTGGGGTATGCTCCTTCAAAGAGGGGCATGCAGGACACGCACAGTCTGTAACTCAGACATCTCTAGTGCAGGGTATGCACAGTCTATGACTCTAACATCTGTAACAGAGAGTATGTGAGTAGTACATGCAGTCTGTGACTCCCAAGTCTGTAACTCAGGGGGTGTGTGGGCTATGCTCCTTCACAGAGGGGCATGCAGGACACGCACAGTCTGTAATTCAGACATCTCTAGTGCAGGGTATGCACAGTCTATGACTCTAACATCTGTAACAGAGAGTATGTGAGTGATACAGTCAGCATGTGACTCCCACATATGTATCTCAGGGGGTGTGTGGGCTACGCTCCTTCACAGAGGGGCGTGCAGGACACGCACAGTCTGTAACTCTGACATCTCTAGTGCAAGGTATGCACAGTCTATGACTCTAACATCTGTAACAGAGAGTATGTGAGTGATGCATGCAGTCTGTGACTCCCACATCTGTAACTCAGGGGGGTGTGGGGTATGCTCCTTCACAGAGGGGCGTGCAGGACACGCACAGTCTGTAACTCAGACATCTCTAGTGCAGGGTATGCACAGTCTATGACTCTAACATCTGTAACAGAGAGTATGTGAGTAGTACATCCAGTCTGTGACTCCCACATCTGTAACTCAGGGGGTGTGCGGGGTATGCTCCTTCACAGAGGGGTTTGCAGGACACGCACAGTCTGTAACTCAGACATCTCTATTGCAGGGTATGCACAGTCTTTGACTCTAACATCTGTAACAGAGAGTATGTGAGTAATACATGCAGTCTGTGACTCCCACATCTGTAACTCAGGGGGGTGTGGGGTATGCTCCTTCACAGAGGGGCATGCAGGACATGCACAGTCTGTAACTCAGACATCTCTAGTGCAGGGTATGCACAGTCAATGACTCTAATATCTGTAACAGAGAGTATGTGAGTAATACATGCAGTCTGTGACTCCCACATCTGTAACTCAGGGGGTGTGTGGGCTATGCTCCTTCACAGAGGGGCGTGCAGGACATGCACAGTCTGTAACTCAGACATCTCTAGTACAGGGTATGCACAGTCAATGACTCTAACATCTGTAACAGAGAGTATGTGAGTAATACATGCAGTCTGTGACTCCCACATCTGTGACTCAGGGGGTATGTGGGGTATGCTCCTTCACAGAGGGGCGTGCAGGACACGCACAGTCTGTAACTCAGACATCTCTAGTGCAGGGTATGCACAGTAGATGACTCCAACATCTGTAACAGAGAGTATGTGAGTGATACATGCAGTCTGTGACTCCCACATCTGTAACTCAGGGGGTGTGTGGGGTATGCTCCTTCACAGAGGGTCGTGCAGGACACGCACAGTCTGTAACTCAGACATCTCTAGTGCAGGGTATGCACAGTCTATGACTCTAACATCTGTAACAGAGAGTATGTGAGAGATACGTACAGTCTGTGACTCCCACATCTGTAACTCAGGGGGTGTGTGGTGTATGCTCCTTCACAGAGGGGCGTGCAGGACACGCACAGTCTGTAACTCAGACATCGCTAGTGCAGGGTATACACAGTATATGACTCTAACATCTGTAACAGAGCGTATGTGAGTAATACATTGAGTCTGTGACTCCCACATCTGTAACTCAGGGGGGTGTGGGGTATGCTTCTTCACAGAGGGGCATGCAGGACACGCACAGTCTGTAACTCATACATCTCTAGTGCAGGGTATGCAAAGTCTATGACTCTAACATCTGTAACAGAGAGTATGTGAGAGATACGTGCAGTCTGTGACTCCCCCATCTGTAACTCAGGGGGTGTGTGGGGTATGCTCCTTCACAGAAGGGTGTGCAGGACACGCACAGTCTGTAACTCAGACATCTCTAGTACAGGGTATGCACAGTCAATGACTCTAAAATCTGTAACAGAGAGTATGTGAGTGATACATGGAGTCTGTGACTCCCACATCTGTAACTCAGGGGGTGTGTGGGCTATGCTCCTTCACAGAGGGGCGTGCAGGACACGCACAGTCTGTAACTCAGACATCTCTAGTGCAGGGTATGCACAGTCTATGACTCTAACATCTGTAACAGAGAGTATGTGAGTAGTACATGCAGTCTGTGACTCCCACATCTGTAACTCAGGGGGTGTGTGGGCTATGCTCCTTCACAGAGGGGCGTGCAGGACACGCATAGTCTGTAACTCAGACATCTCTAGTACAGGGTATGCACAGTCAATGACTCTAACATCTGTAACAGAGAGTATGTGAGAGATACGTGCAGTCTGTGACTCCCACATCTGTAACTCAGGGGGTGTGTGGTCTATGCTCCTTCACAGAGGGGTTTGCAGGACACGCACAGTCTGTAACTCAGACATCTCTATTGCAGGGTATGCACAGTCTTTGACTCTAACATCTGTAACAGAGAGTATGTGAGTAATACATGCAGTCTGTGACTCCCACATCTGTAACTCAGGGGGTATGTGGGGTATGCTCCTTCACAGAGGGGCGTGCAGGACACGCACAGTCTGTAACTCAGACATCTCTAGTGCAGGGTATACACAGTCTATGACTAACATCTGTAGCAGAGAGTATGTGAGTAATACATGCAGTCTGTGACTCCCACATCTGTAACTTAGGGGGTGTGTGGGCTAGGCTCCTTCACAGAGGGGTTTGCAGGACACGCACAGTCTGTAACTCAGACATCTCTATTGCAGGGTATGCACAGTCTATGACTCTAACATCTGTAACAGAGAGTATGTGAGAGATACGTGCAGTCTGTGACTCCCACATCTGTAACTCAGGGGGTATGTGGAGTATGCCCCTTCACAGAGGGGCATGCAGGACACGCACAGTCTGTAACTCAGACATCTCTAGTGCAGGGTATGCAAAGTCTATGACTCTAACATCTGTAACAGAGAGTATGTGAGAGATACGTGCAGTCTGTGACTCCCACATCTGTAACTCAGTGGGTGTGTGGTGTATGCTCCTTCACAGAGGGGCGTGCAGGACATGCACAGTCTGTAACTCAGACATCTCTATTGCAAGGTATGCACAGTCTTTGACTCTAACATCTGTAACAGAGAGTATGTGAGTGATACATGCAGTCTGTTACTCCCACATCTGTAACTCAGGGGGGTGTGGGGTATGCTCCTTCACAAAGGGGCGTGCAGGACACGCACAGTCTGTATCTCAGACATCTCTAGTACAGGGTATGCACAGTCAATGACTCTAACATCTGTAACAGAGAGTATGTGAGTGATACATGCAGTCTGTGACTCCCACATCGGTAACTCAGGGGGTGTGTGGGCTATGCTCCTTCACAGAGGGGCATGCAGGACACGCACAGTCTGTAACTCAGACATCTCTAGTACAGGGTATACACAGTCAATGAATCTAACATCTGTAACAGAGAGTATGTGAGTGATACGTGCAGTCTGTGACTCCCACATCTGTAACTCAGGGGGTATGTGGGGTATGCTCCTTCACAGAGGGGCGAGCAGGACACGCACAGTCTGTAACTCAGACATCTCTAGTGCAGGGTATGCACAGTATATGACTCTAACATTTGTAACAGAGAGTATGTGAGTGATACATGCAGTCTGTGACTCCCACATCGGTAACTCAGGGGGTGTGCAGGGTATGTTCCGTAACAGAGGGGCATGCAGGACACGCACAGTCTGTAACTCAGACATCTCTATTGCAGGGTATGCACAGTCTATGACTCTAACATCTGTAACAGAGAGTATGTGAGAGATACGTGCAGTCTGTGACTCCCACATCTGTAACTCAGGGGGTATGTGGGGTATGCTCCTTCACAGAGGGGCGAGCAGGACACGCACAGTCTGTAACTCAGACATCTCTAGTGCAGGGTATGCACAGTCTATGACTCTAACATCTGTAACAGAGAGTATGTGAGTGATACATGCAGTCTGTGACTCCCACATCTGTAACTCAGGGGGTGTGTGGGCTATGATCAATCACAGAGGGGCGTGCAGGACACGCACATTCTGTAACTCAGACACCTCTAGTGCAGGGTATGCACAGTCTATGACTCTAACATCTGTAACAGAGAGTATGTGAGTGATACATGCAGTCTGTGACTCCCACATCTGTAACTCAGGGGGTGTGTGGGCTATGCTCCTTCACAGAGGGGCGTGCAGGACACACACAGTCTGTAACTCAGACATCTCTAGTGCAGGGTATGCACAGTCTATGACTCTCACATCTGTAACAGAGAGTATGTGAGTAATACATGCAGTCTGTGACTCCCACATCTGTAACTCAGGGGGGATGCAGGTTATGTTCCGTAACAGAGGGGCATGCAGGACACGCACAGTCTGTAACTCAGACATCTCTAGTGCAGGGTATGCACAGTCTATGACTCTAACATCTGTAACAGAGAGTATGTGAGTAATACATGCAGTCTGTGACTTCCACATCTGTGACTCAGGGGGTATGTGGGGTATGCTCCTTCACAGAGGGGCGTGCAGGACACGCACAGTCTGTAACTCAGACATCTCTAGTGCAGGGTATGCGCAGTCCATGACTCTAACATCTGTAACAGAGAGTATGTGAGTAATACATGCAGTCTGTGACTCCCACATCTGTAACTCAGGGGGTGTGTGGGCTATGCTCCTTCACAGAGGGGCGTGCAGGACATGCACAGTCTGTAACTCAGACATCTCTAGTACAGGGTATGCACAGTCAATGACTCTAACATCTGTAACAGAGAGTATGTGAGTAATACATGCAGTCTGTGACTCCCACATCTGTGACTCAGGGGGTATGTGGGGTATGCTCCTTCACAGAGGGGCGTGCAGGACACGCACAGTCTGTAACTCAGACATCTCTAGTGCAGGGTATGCACAGTCTTTGACTCTAACATCTGTAACAGAGAGTATGTGAGTAATACATGCAGTCTGTGACTCCCACATCTGTAACTCAGGGGGTGTGTGGGCTATGCTCCTTCACAGAGGGGCATGCAGGACACGCACAGTCTGTAACTCAGACATCTCTAGTGCAGGGTATGCACAGTCTATGACTCTAACATCTGTAACAGAGAGTATGTGAGTGATACAGTCAGCATGTGACTCCCACATCTGTAACTCAGGGGGTGTGGGGTATGCTCCTTCACAGAGGGGCGTGCAGGACACGCACAGTCTGTAACTCAGACATCTCTAGTGCAGGGTATGCACAGTCTATGACTCTAACATCTGTAACAGAGAGTATGTGAGTGATACAGTCAGCATGTGACTCCCACATCTGTAACTCAGGGGGTGTGGGGTATGCTCCTTCACAGAGGGTCGTGCAGGACACGCACAGTCTGTAACTCAGACATCTCTAGTGCAGGGTATGCACAGTCTATGACTCTAACATCTGTAACAGAGAGTATGTGAGAGATACGTACAGTCTGTGACTCCCACATCTGTAACTCAGGGGGTGTGTGGGGTATGCTCCTTCACAGAGGGGCGTGCAGGACACGCACAGTCTGTAACTCAGACATCGCTAGTGCAGGGTATACACAGTATATGACTCTAACATCTGTAATAGAGCGTATGTGAGTAATACATTGAGTCTGTGACTCCCACATCTGTAACTCAGGGGGGTGTGGGGTATGCTTCTTCACAGAGGGGCATGCAGGACACGCACAGTCTGTAACTCATACATCTCTAGTGCAGGGTATGCAAAGTCTATGACTCTAACATCTGTAACAGAGAGTATGTGAGAGATACGTGCAGTCTGTGACTCCCCCATCTGTAACTCAGGGGGTGTGTGGGGTATGCTCCTTCACAGAAGGGTGTGCAGGACACGCACAGTCTGTAACTCAGACATCTCTAGTACAGGGTATGCACAGTCAATGACTCTAAAATCTGTAACAGAGAGTATGTGAGTGATACATGGAGTCTGTGACTCCCACATCTGTAACTCAGGGGGTGTGTGGGCTATGCTCCTTCACAGAGGGGCGTGCAGGACACGCACAGTCTGTAACTCAGACATCTCTATTGCAGGGTATGCACAGTCTTTGACTCTAACATCTGTAACAGAGAGTATGTGAGAGATACGTGCAGTCTGTGACTCCCACATCTGTAACTCAGGGGGTGTGTGGTCTATGCTCCTTCACAGAGGGGTTTGCAGGACACGCACAGTCTGTAACTCAGACATCTCTATTGCAGGGTATGCACAGTCTTTGACTCTAACATCTGTAACAGAGAGTATGTGAGTAATACATGCAGTCTGTGACTCCCACATCTGTAACTCAGGGGGTATGTGGGGTATGCTCCTTCACAGAGGGGCGTGCAGGACACGCACAGTCTGTAACTCAGACATCTCTAGTGCAGGGTATACACAGTCTATGACTAACATCTGTAGCAGAGAGTATGTGAGTAATACATGCAGTCTGTGACTCCCACATCTGTAACTTAGGGGGTGTGTGGGCTAGGCTCCTTCACAGAGGGGTTTGCAGGACACGCACAGTCTGTAACTCAGACATCTCTATTGCAGGGTATGCACAGTCTATGACTCTAACATCTGTAACAGAGAGTATGTGAGAGATACGTGCAGTCTGTGACTCCCACATCTGTAACTCAGGGGGTATGTGGAGTATGCCCCTTCACAGAGGGGCATGCAGGACACGCACAGTCTGTAACTCAGACATCTCTAGTGCAGGGTATGCAAAGTCTATGACTCTAACATCTGTAACAGAGAGTATGTAAGAGATACGTGCAGTCTGTGACTCCCACATCTGTAACTCAGTGGGTGTGTGGTGTATGCTCCTTCACAGAGGGGCGTGCAGGACATGCACAGTCTGTAACTCAGACATCTCTATTGCAAGGTATGCACAGTCTTTGACTCTAACATCTGTAACAGAGAGTATGTGAGTGATACATGCAGTCTGTTACTCCCACATCTGTAACTCAGGGGGGTGTGGGGTATGCTACTTCACAAAGGGGCGTGCAGGACACGCACAGTCTGTAACTCAGACATCTCTAGTACAGGGTATGCACAGTCAATGACTCTAAAATCTGTAACAGAGAGTATGTGAGTGATACATGCAGTCTGTGACTCCCACATCGGTAACTCAGGGGGTGTGTGGGCTATGCTCCTTCACAGAGGGGCGTGCAGGACACGCACAGTCTGTAACTCAGACATCTCTATTGCAGGGTATGCACAGTCTTTGACTCTAACATCTGTAACAGAGAGTATGTGAGAGATACGTGCAGTCTGTGACTCCCACATCTGTAACTCAGGGGGTGTGTGGTCTATGCTCCTTCACAGAGGGGTTTGCAGGACACGCACAGTCTGTAACTCAGACATCTCTATTGCAGGGTATGCACAGTCTTTGACTCTAACATCTGTAACAGAGAGTATGTGAGTAATACATGCAGTCTGTGACTCCCACATCTGTAACTCAGGGGGTATGTGGGGTATGCTCCTTCACAGAGGGGCGTGCAGGACACGCACAGTCTGTAACTCAGACATCTCTAGTGCAGGGTATACACAGTCTATGACTAACATCTGTAGCAGAGAGTATGTGAGTAATACATGCAGTCTGTGACTCCCACATCTGTAACTTAGGGGGTGTGTGGGCTAGGCTCCTTCACAGAGGGGTTTGCAGGACACGCACAGTCTGTAACTCAGACATCTCTATTGCAGGGTATGCACAGTCTATGACTCTAACATCTGTAACAGAGAGTATGTGAGAGATACGTGCAGTCTGTGACTCCCACATCTGTAACTCAGGGGGTATGTGGAGTATGCCCCTTCACAGAGGGGCATGCAGGACACGCATAGTCTGTAACTCAGACATCTCTAGTGCAGGGTATGCAAAGTCTATGACTCTAACATCTGTAACAGAGAGTATGTAAGAGATACGTGCAGTCTGTGACTCCCACATCTGTAACTCAGTGGGTGTGTGGTGTATGCTCCTTCACAGAGGGGCGTGCAGGACATGCACAGTCTGTAACTCAGACATCTCTATTGCAAGGTATGCACAGTCTTTGACTCTAACATCTGTAACAGAGAGTATGTGAGTGATACATGCAGTCTGTTACTCCCACATCTGTAACTCAGGGGGGTGTGGGGTATGCTACTTCACAAAGGGGCGTGCAGGACACGCACAGTCTGTAACTCAGACATCTCTAGTACAGGGTATGCACAGTCAATGACTCTAACATCTGTAACAGAGAGTATGTGAGTGATACATGCAGTCTGTGACTCCCACATCGGTAACTCAGGGGGTGTGTGGGCTATGCTCCTTCACAGAGGGGCGTGCAGGAAACGCACAGTCTGTAACTCAGACATCTCTAGTACAGGGTATACACAGTCAATGAATCTAACATCTGTAACAGAGAGTATGTGAGTGATACGTGCAGTCTGTGACTCCCACATCTGTAACTCAGGGGGTATGTGGGGTATGCTCCTTCACAGAGGGGCGAGCAGGACACGCACAGTCTGTAACTCAGACATCTCTAGTGCAGGGTATGCACAGTATATGACTCTAACATCTGTAACAGAGAGTATGTGAGTGATACATGCAGTCTGTGACTCCCAAATCTGTAACTCAGGGGGTGTGCAGGGTATGTTCCGTAACAGAGGGGCATGCAGGACACGCACAGTCTGTAACTCAGACATCTCTATTGCAGGGTATGCACAGTCTATGACTCTAACATCTGTAACAGAGAGTATGTGAGAGATACGTGCAGTCTGTGACTCCCACATCTGTAACTCAGGGGGTATGTGGGGTATGCTCCTTCACAGAGGGGCGAGCAGGACATGCACAGTCTGTAACTCAGACATCTCTAGTGCAGGGTATTCACAGTATATGACTCTAACATCTGTAACAGAGAGTATGTGAGTGATATATGCAGTCTGTGACTCCCACATCGGTAACCCAGGGGGTGTGCAGGGTATGTTCCGTAACAGAGGGGCGTGCAGGACACGCACAGTCTGTAACTCAGACATCTCTAGTGCAGGGTAGGCACAGTCTATGACTCTAACATCTGTAACAGAGAGTATGTGAGTGATACATGCAGTCTGTGACTCCCACATCTGTAACTCAGGGGGTGTGTGGGCTATGCTCAATCACAGAGGGGCGTGCAGGACACGCACAGTCTGTAACTCAGACACCTCTAGTGCAGGGTATGCACAGTCTATGACTCTAACATCTGTAACAGAGAGTATGTGAGTGATACATGCAGTCTGTGACTCCCACATCTGTAACTCAGGGGGTGTGTGGGCTATGCTCCTTCACAGAGGGGCGTGCAGGACACGCACAGTCTGTAACTCAGACATCTCTAGTACAGGGTATGCACAGTCAATGACTCTAACATCTGTAACAGAGAGTATGTGAGTAATACATGCAGTCTGTGACTCCCACATCTGTAACTCAGGGGGGATGCAGGTTATGTTCCGTAACAGAGGGGCGTGCAGGACACGCACAGTCTGTAACTCAGACATCTCTTGTGCAGGGTATGCACAGTCTATGACTCTAACATCTGTAACAGAGAGTATGTGAGTGATACATGCAGTCTGTGACTCCCACATCCGTAACTCAGGGTGTGTGTGGGCTATGCTCCTTCACAGAGGGGCGTGCAGGACATGCACAGTCTGTAACTCAGACATCTCTAGTACAGGGTATGCACAGTCAATGACTCTAACATCTGTAACAGAGAGTATGTGAGTAATACATGCAGTCTGTGACTCCCACATCTGTGACTCAGGGGGTATGTGGGGTATGCTCCTTCACAGAGGGGCGTGCAGGACACGCACAGTCTGTAACTCAGACATCTCTAGTGCAGGGTATGCACAGTCTATGACTCTAACATCTGTAACAGAGAGTATGTGAGTAGTACATGCAGTCTGTGACTCCCACATCTGTAACTCAGGGGGTGTGCGGGGTATGCTCCTTCACAGAGGGGTTTGCAGGACACGCACAGTCTGTAACTCAGACATCTCTATTGCAGGGTATGCACAGTCTTTGACTCTAACATCTGTAACAGAGAGTATGTGAGTAATACATGCAGTCTGTGACTCCCACATCTGTAACTCAGGGGGGTGTGGGGTATGCTCCTTCACAGAGGGTCATGCAGGACACGCACAGTCTGTAACTCAGACATCTCTAGTGCAGGGTATGCACAGTCAATGACTCTAACATCTGTAACAGAGAGTATGTGAGTAATACATGCAGTCTGTGACTCCCACATCTGTAACTCAGGGGGTGTGTGGGCTATGCTCCTTCACAGAGGGGTGTGCAGGACACGCATAGTCTGTAACTCAGACATCTCTAGTACAGGGTATGCACAGTCAATGACTCTAACATCTGTAACAGAGAGTATGTGAGTAATACATGCAGTCTGTGACTCCCACATCTGTAACTCAGGGGGTATGTGGGGTATGCTCCTTCAAAGAGGGGCATGCAGGACACGCACAGTCTGTAACTCAGACATCTCTAGTGCAGGGTATGCACAGTCTATGACTCTAACATCTGTAACAGAGAGTATGTGAGTAGTACATGCAGTCTGTGACTCCCAAGTCTGTAACTCAGGGGGTGTGTGGGCTATGCTCCTTCACAGAGGGGCATGCAGGACACGCACAGTCTGTAATTCAGACATCTCTAGTGCAGGGTATGCACAGTCTATGACTCTAACATCTGTAACAGAGAGTATGTGAGTGATACAGTCAGCATGTGACTCCCACATATGTATCTCAGGGGGTGTGTGGGCTACGCTCCTTCACAGAGGGGCGTGCAGGACACGCACAGTCTGTAACTCTGACATCTCTAGTGCAAGGTATGCACAGTCTATGACTCTAACATCTGTAACAGAGAGTATGTGAGTGATGCATGCAGTCTGTGACTCCCACATCTGTAACTCAGGGGGGTGTGGGGTATGCTCCTTCACAGAGGGGCGTGCAGGACACGCACAGTCTGTAACTCAGACATCTCTAGTGCAGGGTATGCACAGTCTATGACTCTAACATCTGTAACAGAGAGTATGTGAGTAGTACATCCAGTCTGTGACTCCCACATCTGTAACTCAGGGGGTGTGCGGGGTATGCTCCTTCACAGAGGGGTTTGCAGGACACGCACAGTCTGTAACTCAGACATCTCTATTGCAGGGTATGCACAGTCTTTGACTCTAACATCTGTAACAGAGAGTATGTGAGTAATACATGCAGTCTGTGACTCCCACATCTGTAACTCAGGGGGGTGTGGGGTATGCTCCTTCACAGAGGGGCATGCAGGACATGCACAGTCTGTAACTCAGACATCTCTAGTGCAGGGTATGCACAGTCAATGACTCTAACATCTGTAACAGAGAGTATGTGAGTAATACATGCAGTCTGTGACTCCCACATCTGTAACTCAGGGGGTGTGTGGGCTATGCTCCTTCACAGAGGGGCGTGCAGGACATGCACAGTCTGTAACTCAGACATCTCTAGTACAGGGTATGCACAGTCAATGACTCTAACATCTGTAACAGAGAGTATGTGAGTAATACATGCAGTCTGTGACTCCCACATCTGTGACTCAGGGGGTATGTGGGGTATGCTCCTTCACAGAGGGGCGTGCAGGACACGCACAGTCTGTAACTCAGACATCTCTAGTGCAGGGTATGCACAGTAGATGACTCCAACATCTGTAACAGAGAGTATGTGAGTGATACATGCAGTCTGTGACTCCCACATCTGTAACTCAGGGGGTGTGTGGGGTATGCTCCTTCACAGAGGGTCGTGCAGGACACGCACAGTCTGTAACTCAGACATCTCTAGTGCAGGGTATGCACAGTCTATGACTCTAACATCTGTAACAGAGAGTATGTGAGAGATACGTACAGTCTGTGACTCCCACATCTGTAACTCAGGGGGTGTGTGGTGTATGCTCCTTCACAGAGGGGCGTGCAGGACACGCACAGTCTGTAACTCAGACATCGCTAGTGCAGGGTATACACAGTATATGACTCTAACATCTGTAACAGAGCGTATGTGAGTAATACATTGAGTCTGTGACTCCCACATCTGTAACTCAGGGGGGTGTGGGGTATGCTTCTTCACAGAGGGGCATGCAGGACACGCACAGTCTGTAACTCATACATCTCTAGTGCAGGGTATGCAAAGTCTATGACTCTAACATCTGTAACAGAGAGTATGTGAGAGATACGTGCAGTCTGTGACTCCCCCATCTGTAACTCAGGGGGTGTGTGGGGTATGCTCCTTCACAGAAGGGTGTGCAGGACACGCACAGTCTGTAACTCAGACATCTCTAGTACAGGGTATGCACAGTCAATGACTCTAAAATCTGTAACAGAGAGTATGTGAGTGATACATGGAGTCTGTGACTCCCACATCTGTAACTCAGGGGGTGTGTGGGCTATGCTCCTTCACAGAGGGGCGTGCAGGACACGCACAGTCTGTAACTCAGACATCTCTAGTGCAGGGTATGCACAGTCTATGACTCTAACATCTGTAACAGAGAGTATGTGAGTAGTACATGCAGTCTGTGACTCCCACATCTGTAACTCAGGGGGTGTGTGGGCTATGCTCCTTCACAGAGGGGCGTGCAGGACACGCATAGTCTGTAACTCAGACATCTCTAGTACAGGGTATGCACAGTCAATGACTCTAACATCTGTAACAGAGAGTATGTGAGAGATACGTGCAGTCTGTGACTCCCACATCTGTAACTCAGGGGGTGTGTGGTCTATGCTCCTTCACAGAGGGGTTTGCAGGACACGCACAGTCTGTAACTCAGACATCTCTATTGCAGGGTATGCACAGTCTTTGACTCTAACATCTGTAACAGAGAGTATGTGAGTAATACATGCAGTCTGTGACTCCCACATCTGTAACTCAGGGGGTATGTGGGGTATGCTCCTTCACAGAGGGGCGTGCAGAACACGCACAGTCTGTAACTCAGACATCTCTAGTGCAGGGTATACACAGTCTATGACTAACATCTGTAGCAGAGAGTATGTGAGTAATACATGCAGTCTGTGACTCCCACATCTGTAACTTAGGGGGTGTGTGGGCTAGGCTCCTTCACAGAGGGGTTTGCAGGACACGCACAGTCTGTAACTCAGACATCTCTATTGCAGGGTATGCACAGTCTATGACTCTAACATCTGTAACAGAGAGTATGTGAGAGATACGTGCAGTCTGTGACTCCCACATCTGTAACTCAGGGGGTATGTGGAGTATGCCCCTTCACAGAGGGGCATGCAGGACACGCACAGTCTGTAACTCAGACATCTCTAGTGCAGGGTATGCAAAGTCTATGACTCTAACATCTGTAACAGAGAGTATGTGAGAGATACGTGCAGTCTGTGACTCCCACATCTGTAACTCAGTGGGTGTGTGGTGTATGCTCCTTCACAGAGGGGCGTGCAGGACATGCACAGTCTGTAACTCAGACATCTCTATTGCAAGGTATGCACAGTCTTTGACTCTAACATCTGTAACAGAGAGTATGTGAGTGATACATGCAGTCTGTTACTCCCACATCTGTAACTCAGGGGGGTGTGGGGTATGCTCCTTCACAAAGGGGCGTGCAGGACACGCACAGTCTGTATCTCAGACATCTCTAGTACAGGGTATGCACAGTCAATGACTCTAACATCTGTAACAGAGAGTATGTGAGTGATACATGCAGTCTGTGACTCCCACATCGGTAACTCAGGGGGTGTGTGGGCTATGCTCCTTCACAGAGGGGCATGCAGGACACGCACAGTCTGTAACTCAGACATCTCTAGTACAGGGTATACACAGTCAATGAATCTAACATCTGTAACAGAGAGTATGTGAGTGATACGTGCAGTCTGTGACTCCCACATCTGTAACTCAGGGGGTATGTGGGGTATGCTCCTTCATAGAGGGGCGAGCAGGACACGCACAGTCTGTAACTCAGACATCTCTAGTGCAGGGTATGCACAGTATATGACTCTAACATTTGTAACAGAGAGTATGTGAGTGATACATGCAGTCTGTGACTCCCACATCGGTAACTCAGGGGGTGTGCAGGGTATGTTCCGTAACAGAGGGGCATGCAGGACACGCACAGTCTGTAACTCAGACATCTCTATTGCAGGGTATGCACAGTCTATGACTCTAACATCTGTAACAGAGAGTATGTGAGAGATACGTGCAGTCTGTGACTCCCACATCTGTAACTCAGGGGGTATGTGGGGTATGCTCCTTCACAGAGGGGCGAGCAGGACACGCACAGTCTGTAACTCAGACATCTCTAGTGCAGGGTATGCACAGTCTATGACTCTAACATCTGTAACAGAGAGTATGTGAGTGATACATGCAGTCTGTGACTCCCACATCTGTAACTCAGGGGGTGTGTGGGCTATGATCAATCACAGAGGGGCGTGCAGGACACGCACATTCTGTAACTCAGACACCTCTAGTGCAGGGTATGCACAGTCTATGACTCTAACATCTGTAACAGAGAGTATGTGAGTGATACATGCAGTCTGTGACTCCCACATCTGTAACTCAGGGGGTGTGTGGGCTATGCTCCTTCACAGAGGGGCGTGCAGGACACACACAGTCTGTAACTCAGACATCTCTAGTGCAGGGTATGCACAGTCTATGACTCTCACATCTGTAACAGAGAGTATGTGAGTAATACATGCAGTCTGTGACTCCCACATCTGTAACTCAGGGGGGATGCAGGTTATGTTCCGTAACAGAGGGGCATGCAGGACACGCACAGTCTGTAACTCAGACATCTCTAGTGCAGGGTATGCACAGTCTATGACTCTAACATCTGTAACAGAGAGTATGTGAGTAATACATGCAGTCTGTGACTTCCACATCTGTGACTCAGGGGGTATGTGGGGTATGCTCCTTCACAGAGGGGCGTGCAGGACACGCACAGTCTGTAACTCAGACATCTCTAGTGCAGGGTATGCGCAGTCCATGACTCTAACATCTGTAACAGAGAGTATGTGAGTAATACATGCAGTCTGTGACTCCCACATCTGTAACTCAGGGGGTGTGTGGGCTATGCTCCTTCACAGAGGGGCGTGCAGGACATGCACAGTCTGTAACTCAGACATCTCTAGTACAGGGTATGCACAGTCAATGACTCTAACATCTGTAACAGAGAGTATGTGAGTAATACATGCAGTCTGTGACTCCCACATCTGTGACTCAGGGGGTATGTGGGGTATGCTCCTTCACAGAGGGGCGTGCAGGACACGCACAGTCTGTAACTCAGACATCTCTAGTGCAGGGTATGCACAGTCTTTGACTCTAACATCTGTAACAGAGAGTATGTGAGTAATACATGCAGTCTGTGACTCCCACATCTGTAACTCAGGGGGTGTGTGGGCTATGCTCCTTCACAGAGGGGCATGCAGGACACGCACAGTCTGTAACTCAGACATCTCTAGTGCAGGGTATGCACAGTCTATGACTCTAACATCTGTAACAGAGAGTATGTGAGTGATACAGTCAGCATGTGACTCCCACATCTGTAACTCAGGGGGTGTGGGGTATGCTCCTTCACAGAGGGGCGTGCAGGACACGCACAGTCTGTAACTCAGACATCTCTAGTGCAGGGTATGCACAGTCTATGACTCTAACATCTGTAACAGAGAGTATGTGAGTGATACAGTCAGCATGTGACTCCCACATCTGTAACTCAGGGGGTGTGGGGTATGCTCCTTCACAGAGGGTCGTGCAGGACACGCACAGTCTGTAACTCAGACATCTCTAGTGCAGGGTATGCACAGTCTATGACTCTAACATCTGTAACAGAGAGTATGTGAGAGATACGTACAGTCTGTGACTCCCACATCTGTAACTCAGGGGGTGTGTGGGGTATGCTCCTTCACAGAGGGGCGTGCAGGACACGCACAGTCTGTAACTCAGACATCGCTAGTGCAGGGTATACACAGTATATGACTCTAACATCTGTAATAGAGCGTATGTGAGTAATACATTGAGTCTGTGACTCCCACATCTGTAACTCAGGGGGGTGTGGGGTATGCTTCTTCACAGAGGGGCATGCAGGACACGCACAGTCTGTAACTCATACATCTCTAGTGCAGGGTATGCAAAGTCTATGACTCTAACATCTGTAACAGAGAGTATGTGAGAGATACGTGCAGTCTGTGACTCCCCCATCTGTAACTCAGGGGGTGTGTGGGGTATGCTCCTTCACAGAAGGGTGTGCAGGACACGCACAGTCTGTAACTCAGACATCTCTAGTACAGGGTATGCACAGTCAATGACTCTAAAATCTGTAACAGAGAGTATGTGAGTGATACATGGAGTCTGTGACTCCCACATCTGTAACTCAGGGGGTGTGTGGGCTATGCTCCTTCACAGAGGGGCGTGCAGGACACGCACAGTCTGTAACTCAGACATCTCTATTGCAGGGTATGCACAGTCTTTGACTCTAACATCTGTAACAGAGAGTATGTGAGAGATACGTGCAGTCTGTGACTCCCACATCTGTAACTCAGGGGGTGTGTGGTCTATGCTCCTTCACAGAGGGGTTTGCAGGACACGCACAGTCTGTAACTCAGACATCTCTATTGCAGGGTATGCACAGTCTTTGACTCTAACATCTGTAACAGAGAGTATGTGAGTAATACATGCAGTCTGTGACTCCCACATCTGTAACTCAGGGGGTATGTGGGGTATGCTCCTTCACAGAGGGGCGTGCAGGACACGCACAGTCTGTAACTCAGACATCTCTAGTGCAGGGTATACACAGTCTATGACTAACATCTGTAGCAGAGAGTATGTGAGTAATACATGCAGTCTGTGACTCCCACATCTGTAACTTAGGGGGTGTGTGGGCTAGGCTCCTTCACAGAGGGGTTTGCAGGACACGCACAGTCTGTAACTCAGACATCTCTATTGCAGGGTATGCACAGTCTATGACTCTAACATCTGTAACAGAGAGTATGTGAGAGATACGTGCAGTCTGTGACTCCCACATCTGTAACTCAGGGGGTATGTGGAGTATGCCCCTTCACAGAGGGGCATGCAGGACACGCACAGTCTGTAACTCAGACATCTCTAGTGCAGGGTATGCAAAGTCTATGACTCTAACATCTGTAACAGAGAGTATGTAAGAGATACGTGCAGTCTGTGACTCCCACATCTGTAACTCAGTGGGTGTGTGGTGTATGCTCCTTCACAGAGGGGCGTGCAGGACATGCACAGTCTGTAACTCAGACATCTCTATTGCAAGGTATGCACAGTCTTTGACTCTAACATCTGTAACAGAGAGTATGTGAGTGATACATGCAGTCTGTTACTCCCACATCTGTAACTCAGGGGGGTGTGGGGTATGCTACTTCACAAAGGGGCGTGCAGGACACGCACAGTCTGTAACTCAGACATCTCTAGTACAGGGTATGCACAGTCAATGACTCTAACATCTGTAACAGAGAGTATGTGAGTGATACATGCAGTCTGTGACTCCCACATCGGTAACTCAGGGGGTGTGTGGGCTATGCTCCTTCACAGAGGGGCGTGCAGGACACGCACAGTCTGTAACTCAGACATCTCTATTGCAGGGTATGCACAGTCTTTGACTCTAACATCTGTAACAGAGAGTATGTGAGAGATACGTGCAGTCTGTGACTCCCACATCTGTAACTCAGGGGGTGTGTGGTCTATGCTCCTTCACAGAGGGGTTTGCAGGACACGCACAGTCTGTAACTCAGACATCTCTATTGCAGGGTATGCACAGTCTTTGACTCTAACATCTGTAACAGAGAGTATGTGAGTAATACATGCAGTCTGTGACTCCCACATCTGTAACTCAGGGGGTATGTGGGGTATGCTCCTTCACAGAGGGGCGTGCAGGACACGCACAGTCTGTAACTCAGACATCTCTAGTGCAGGGTATACACAGTCTATGACTAACATCTGTAGCAGAGAGTATGTGAGTAATACATGCAGTCTGTGACTCCCACATCTGTAACTTAGGGGGTGTGTGGGCTAGGCTCCTTCACAGAGGGGTTTGCAGGACACGCACAGTCTGTAACTCAGACATCTCTATTGCAGGGTATGCACAGTCTATGACTCTAACATCTGTAACAGAGAGTATGTGAGAGATACGTGCAGTCTGTGACTCCCACATCTGTAACTCAGGGGGTATGTGGAGTATGCCCCTTCACAGAGGGGCATGCAGGACACGCACAGTCTGTAACTCAGACATCTCTAGTGCAGGGTATGCAAAGTCTATGACTCTAACATCTGTAACAGAGAGTATGTAAGAGATACGTGCAGTCTGTGACTCCCACATCTGTAACTCAGTGGGTGTGTGGTGTATGCTCCTTCACAGAGGGGCGTGCAGGACATGCACAGTCTGTAACTCAGACATCTCTATTGCAAGGTATGCACAGTCTTTGACTCTAACATCTGTAACAGAGAGTATGTGAGTGATACATGCAGTCTGTTACTCCCACATCTGTAACTCAGGGGGGTGTGGGGTATGCTACTTCACAAAGGGGCGTGCAGGACACGCACAGTCTGTAACTCAGACATCTCTAGTACAGGGTATGCACAGTCAATGACTCTAACATCTGTAACAGAGAGTATGTGAGTGATACATGCAGTCTGTGACTCCCACATCGGTAACTCAGGGGGTGTGTGGGCTATGCTCCTTCACAGAGGGGCGTGCAGGAAACTCACAGTCTGTAACTCAGACATCTCTAGTACAGGGTATACACAGTCAATGAATCTAACATCTGTAACAGAGAGTATGTGAGTGATACGTGCAGTCTGTGACTCCCACATCTGTAACTCAGGGGGTATGTGGGGTATGCTCCTTCACAGAGGGGCGAGCAGGACACGCACAGTCTGTAACTCAGACATCTCTAGTGCAGGGTATGCACAGTATATGACTCTAACATCTGTAACAGAGAGTATGTGAGTGATACATGCAGTCTGTGACTCCCAAATCTGTAACTCAGGGGGTGTGCAGGGTATGTTCCGTAACAGAGGGGCATGCAGGACACGCACAGTCTGTAACTCAGACATCTCTATTGCAGGGTATGCACAGTCTATGACTCTAACATCTGTAACAGAGAGTATGTGAGAGATACGTGCAGTCTGTGACTCCCACATCTGTAACTCAGGGGGTATGTGGGGTATGCTCCTTCACAGAGGGGCGAGCAGGACATGCACAGTCTGTAACTCAGACATCTCTAGTGCAGGGTATGCACAGTATATGACTCTAACATCTGTAACAGAGAGTATGTGAGTGATATATGCAGTCTGTGACTCCCACATCGGTAACCCAGGGGGTGTGCAGGGTATGTTCCGTAACAGAGGGGCGTGCAGGACACGCACAGTCTGTAACTCAGACATCTCTAGTGCAGGGTAGGCACAGTCTATGACTCTAACATCTGTAACAGAGAGTATGTGAGTGATACATGCAGTCTGTGACTCCCACATCTGTAACTCAGGGGGTGTGTGGGCTATGCTCAATCACAGAGGGGCGTGCAGGACACGCACAGTCTGTAACTCAGACACCTCTAGTGCAGGGTATGCACAGTCTATGACTCTAACATCTGTAACAGAGAGTATGTGAGTGATACATGCAGTCTGTGACTCCCACATCTGTAACTCAGGGGGTGTGTGGGCTATGCTCCTTCACAGAGGGGCGTGCAGGACACGCACAGTCTGTAACTCAGACATCTCTAGTACAGGGTATGCACAGTCAATGACTCTAACATCTGTAACAGAGAGTATGTGAGTAATACATGCAGTCTGTGACTCCCACATCTGTAACTCAGGGGGGATGCAGGTTATGTTCCGTAACAGAGGGGCGTGCAGGACACGCACAGTCTGTAACTCAGACATCTCTTGTGCAGGGTATGCACAGTCTATGACTCTAACATCTGTAACAGAGAGTATGTGAGTGATACATGCAGTCTGTGACTCCCACATCCGTAACTCAGGGTGTGTGTGGGCTATGCTCCTTCACAGAGGGGTTTGCAGGACACGCACAGTCTGTAACTCAGACATCTCTAGTGCAGGGTATGCACAGTCTATGACTCTCACATCTGTAACAGAGAGTATGTGAGTAATACATGCAGTCTGTGACTCCCACATCTGTAACTCAGGGGGGATGCAGGTTATGTTCTGTAACAGAGGGGCGTGCAGGACACGCACAGTCTGTAACTCAGACATCTCTTGTGCAGGGTATGCACAGTCTATGACTCTCACATCTGTAACAGAGAGTATGTGAGTAATACATGCAGTCTGTGACTCCCACATCTGTAACTCAGGGGGGATGCAGGTTATGTTCCGTAACAGAGGGGCGTGCAGGACACGCACAGTCTGTAACTCAGACATCTCTTGTGCAGGGTATTCACAGTCAATGACTCTAATATCTGTAACAGAGAGTATGTGAGTAATACATGCAGTCTGTGACTCCCACATCTGTAACTCAGGGTGTGTGTGGGCTATGCTCCTTCACAGAGGGGTGTGCAGGACACGCATAGTCTGTAACTCAGACATCTCTAGTACAGGGTATGCACAGTCAATGACTCTAACATCTGTAACAGAGAGTATGTGAGTAATACATGCAGTCTGTGACTCCCACATCTGTAACTCAGGGGGTATGTGGGGTATGCTCCTTCAAAGAGGGGCATGCAGGACACGCACAGTCTGTAACTCAGACATCTCTAGTGCAGGGTATGCACAGTCTATGACTCTAACATCTGTAACAGAGAGTATGTGAGTAGTACATGCAGTCTGTGACTCCCAAGTCTGTAACTCAGGGGGTGTGTGGGCTATGCTCCTTCACAGAGGGGCATGCAGGACACGCACAGTCTGTAATTCAGACATCTCTAGTGCAGGGTATGCACAGTCTATGACTCTAACATCTGTAACAGAGAGTATGTGAGTGATACAGTCAGCATGTGACTCCCACATCTGTATCTCAGGGGGTGTGTGGGCTACGCTCCTTCACAGAGGGGCGTGCAGGACACGCACAGTCTGTAACTCTGACATCTCTAGTGCAAGGTATGCACAGTCTATGACTCTAACATCTGTAACAGAGAGTATGTGAGTGATGCATGCAGTCTGTGACTCCCACATCTGTAACTCAGGGGGGTGCGGGGTATGCTCCTTCACAGAGGGGCGTGCAGGACACGCACAGTCTGTAACTCAGACATCTCTAGTGCAGGGTATGCACAGTCTATGACTCTAACATCTGTAACAGAGAGTATGTGAGTAGTACATCCAGTCTGTGACTCCCACATCTGTAACTCAGGGGGTGTGCGGGGTATGCTCCTTCACAGAGGGGTTTGCAGGACACGCACAGTCTGTAACTCAGACATCTCTATTGCAGGGTATGCACAGTCTTTGACTCTAACATCTGTAACAGAGAGTATGTGAGTAATACATGCAGTCTGTGACTCCCACATCTGTAACTCAGGGGGGAGTGGGGTATGCTCCTTCACAGAGGGGCATACAGGACATGCACAGTCTGTAACTCAGACATCTCTAGTGCAGGGTATGCACAGTCAATGACTCTAACATCTGTAACAGAGAGTATGTGAGTAATACATGCAGTCTGTGACTCCCACATCTGTAACTCAGGGGGTGTGTGGGCTATGCTCCTTCACAGAGGGGCGTGCAGGACATGCACAGTCTGTAACTCAGACATCTCTAGTACAGGGTATGCACAGTCAATGACTCTAACATCTGTAACAGAGAGTATGTGAGTAATACATGCAGTCTGTGACTCCCACATCTGTGACTCAGGGGGTATGTGGGGTATGCTCCTTCACAGAGGGGCGTGCAGGACACGCACAGTCTGTAACTCAGACATCTCTAGTGCAGGGTATGCACAGTCTATGACTCTAACATCTGTAACAGAGAGTATGTGAGTAGTACATGCAGTCTGTGACTCCCACATCTGTAACTCAGGGGGTGTGCGGGGTATGCTCCTTCACAGAGGGGTTTGCACGACACGCAGAGTCTGTAACTCAGACATCTCTATTGCAGGGTATGCACAGTCTTTGACTCTAACATCTGTAACAGAGAGTATGTGAGTAATACATGCAGTCTGTGACTCCCACATCTGTAACTCAGGGGGTATGTGGGGTATGCTCCTTCAAAGAGGGGCATGCAGGACACGCACAGTCTGTAACTCAGACATCTCTAGTGCAGGGTATGCACAGTCTATGACTCTAACATCTGTAACAGAGAGTATGTGAGTAGTACATGCAGTCTGTGACTCCCAAGTCTGTAACTCAGGGGGTGTGTGGGCTATGCTCCTTCACAGAGGGGCGTGCAGGACACGCACAGTCTGTAACTCTGACATCTCTAGTGCAAGGTATGCACAGTCTATGACTCTAACATCTGTAACAGAGAGTATGTGAGTGATGCATGCAGTCTGTGACTCCCACATCTGTAACTCAGGGGGGTGCGGGGTATGCTCCTTCACAGAGGGGCGTGCAGGACACGCACAGTCTGTAACTCAGACATCTCTAGTGCAGGGTATGCACAGTCTATGACTCTAACATCTGTAACAGAGAGTATGTGAGTAGTACATCCAGTCTGTGACTCCCACATCTGTAACTCAGGGGGTGTGCGGGGTATGCTCCTTCACAGAGGGGTTTGCAGGACACGCACAGTCTGTAACTCAGACATCTCTATTGCAGGGTATGCACAGTCTTTTACTCTAACATCTGTAACAGAGAGTATGTGAGTAATACATGCAGTCTGTGACTCCCACATCTGTAACTCAGGGGGGTGTGGGGTATGCTCCTTCACAGAGGGGCATGCAGGACATGCACAGTCTGTAACTCAGACATCTCTAGTGCAGGGTATGCACAGTCAATGACTCTAACATCTGTAACAGAGAGTATGTGAGTAATACATGCAGTCTGTGACTCCCACATCTGTAACTCAGGGGGTGTGTGGGCTATGCTCCTTCACAGAGGGGCGTGCAGGACATGCACAGTCTGTAACTCAGACATCTCTAGTACAGGGTATGCACAGTCAATGACTCTAACATCTGTAACAGAGAGTATGTGAGTAATACATGCAGTCTGTGACTCCCACATCTGTGACTCAGGGGGTATGTGGGGTATGCTCCTTCACAGAGGGGCGTGCAGGACACGCACAGTCTGTAACTCAGACATCTCTAGTGCAGGGTAGGCACAGTCTATGACTCTAACATCTGTAACAGAGAGTATGTGAGTGATACATGCAGTCTGTGACTCCCACATCTGTAACTCAGGGGGTGTGTGGGCTATGATCAATCACAGAGGGGCGTGCAGGACACACACATTCTGTAACTCAGACACCTCTAGTGCAGGGTATGCACAGTCTATGACTCTAACATCTGTAACAGAGAGTATGTGAGTGATACATGCAGTCTGTGACTCCCACATCTGTAACTCAGGGGGTGTGTGGGCTATGCTCCTTCACAGAGGGGCGTGCAGGACACGCACAGTCTGTAACTCAGACATCTCTAGTGCAGGGTATGCACAGTCTATGACTCTCACATCTGTAACAGAGAGTATGTGAGTAATACATGCAGTCTGTGACTCCCACATCTGTAACTCAGGGGGGATGCAGGTTATGTTCCGTAACAGAGGGGCATGCAGGACACGCACAGTCTGTAACTCAGACATCTCTAGTGCAGGGTATGCACAGTCTATGACTCTAACATCTGTAACAGAGAGTATGTGAGTAATACATGCAGTCTGTGACTTCCACATCTGTGACTCAGGGGGTATGTGGGGTATGCTCCTTCACAGAGGGGCGTGCAGGACACGCACAGTCTGTAACTCAGACATCTCTAGTGCAGGGTATGCACAGTCTATGACTCTAACATCTGTAACAGAGAGTATGTGAGTAGTACATGCAGTCTGTGACTCCCACATCTGTAACTCAGGGGGTGTGTGGGGTATGCTCCTTCACAGAGGGGTTTGCAGGACACGCACAGTCTGTAATTCAGACATCTCTATTGCAGGGTATGCACAGTCTTTGACTCTAACATCTGTAACAGAGAGTATGTGAGTAATACATGCAGTCTGTGACTCCCACATCTGTAACTCAGGGGGGTGTGGGGTATGCTCCTTCACAGAGGGTCATGCAGGACACGCACAGTCTGTAACTCAGACATCTCTAGTGCAGGGTATGCACAGTCAATGACTCTAACATCTGTAACAGAGAGTATGTGAGTAATACATGCAGTCTGTGACTCCCACATCTGTAACTCAGGGGGTGTGTGGGCTATGCTCCTTCACAGAGGGGTGTGCAGGACACGCATAGTCTGTAACTCAGACATCTCTAGTACAGGGTATGCACAGTCAATGACTCTAACATCTGTAACAGAGAGTATGTGAGTAATACATGCAGTCTGTGACTCCCACATCTGTAACTCAGGGGGTATGTGGGGTATGCTCCTTCAAAGAGGGGCATGCAGGACACGCACAGTCTGTAACTCAGACATCTCTAGTGCAGGGTATGCACAGTCTATGACTCTAACATCTGTAACAGAGAGTATGTGAGTAGTACATGCAGTATGTGACTCCCAAGTCTGTAACTCAGGGGGTGTGTGGGCTATGCTCCTTCACAGAGGGGCATGCAGGACACGCACAGTCTGTAATTCAGACATCTCTAGTGCAGGGTATGCACAGTCTATGACTCTAACATCTGTAACAGAGAGTATGTGAGTGATACATGCAGTCTGTGACTCCCACATCTGTATCTCAGGGGGTGTGTGGGCTACGCTCCTTCACAGAGGGGCGTGCAGGACACGCACAGTCTGTAACTCTGACATCTCTAGTGCAAGGTATGCACAGTCTATGACTCTAACATCTGTAACAGAGAGTATGTGAGTGATGCATGCAGTCTGTGACTCCCACATCTGTAACTCAGGGGGGTGCGGGGTATGCTCCTTCACAGAGGGGCGTGCAGGACACGCGCAGTCTGTAACTCAGACATCTCTAGTGCAGGGTATGCACAGTCTATGACTCTAACATCTGTAACAGAGAGTATGTGAGTAGTACATCCAGTCTGTGACTCCCACATCTGTAACTCAGGGGGTGTGCGGGGTATGCTCCTTCACAGAGGGGTTTGCAGGACACGCACAGTCTGTAACTCAGACATCTCTATTGCAGGGTATGCACAGTCTTTGACTCTAACATCTGTAACAGAGAGTATGTGAGTAATACATGCAGTCTGTGACTCCCACATCTGTAACTCAGGGTGTGTGTGGGCTATGCTCCTTCACAGAGGGGTTTGCAGGACACGCACAGTCTGTAACTCAGACATCTCTAGTACAGGGTATGCACAGTCAATGACTCTAACATCTGTAACAGAGAGTATGTGAGTGATACATGCAGTCTGTGACTCCCACATCGGTAACTCAGGGGGTGTGGGGTATGCTCCTTCACAGAGGGGTTTGCAGGACACGCACAGTCTGTAACTCAGACATCTCTATTGCAGGGTATGCACAGTCTTTGACTCTAACATCTGTAACAGAGAGTATGTGAGTAATACATGCAGTCTGTGACTCCCACATCTGTAACTCAGGGGGGTGTGGGGTATGCTCCTTCACAGAGGGGCATGCAGGACATGCACAGTCTGTAACTCAGACATCTCTAGTGCAGGGTATGCACAGTCAATGACTCTAACATCTGTAACAGAGAGTATGTGAGTAATACATGCAGTCTGTGACTCCCACATCTGTAACTCAGGGGGTGTGTGGGCTATGCTCCTTCACAGAGGGGCATGCAGGACACGCACAGTCTGTAACTCAGACATCTCTAGTGCAGGGTATGCACAGTCTATGACTCTAACACCTGTAACAGAGAGTATGTGAATGATACAGTCAGCATGTGACTCCCACATCTTAAACTCATGGGGTGTGTGGGCTTTGCTCCTTCACAGAGGGGTTTGCAGGACATGCACAGTCTGTAACTCAGACATCTTTATTGCAGGGTATGCACAGTCTTTGACTCTAACATCTGTAACAGAGAGTATGTGAGTGATACAGTCAGCATGTGACTCCCACATCTTAAACTCATGGGGTGTGTGTGCTATGCTCCTTCACAGAGGGGTTTGCAGGACATGCACAGTCTGTAACTCAGACATCTCTAGTGCAGGGTATGCACAGTCTTTGACTCTAACATCTGTAACAGAGAGTATGTGAGTGATACATGCAGTCTGTGACTCCCACATCTGTAACTCAGGGGGTGTGTGGGGTATGCTCCTTCACAGAGGGTTGTGCAGGACACGCACAGTCTGTAACTCAGACATCTCTAGTGCAGGGTATACACAGTATATGACTCTAACATCTGTAACAGAGCGTATGTGAGTAATACATTGAGTCTGTGACTCCCACATCTGTAACTCAGGGGGGTGTGGGGTATGCTTCTTCACAGAGGGGCATGCAGGACATGCACAGTCTGTAACTCATACATCTCTAGTGCAGGGTATGCACAGTCTATGACTCTAACATCTGTAACAGAGAGTATGTGAGAGATACGTGCAGTCTGTGACTCCCACATCTGTAACTCAGGGTGTGTGTGGTGTATGCTCCTTCACAGAGGGGCGTGCAGGACACGCACAGTCTGTAACTCAGACATCGCTAGTGCAGGGTATACACAGTATATGACTCTAACATCTGTAATAGAGCGTATGTGAGTAATACATTGAGTCTGTGACTCCCACATCTGTAACTCAGGGGGGTGTGGGGTATGCTTCTTCACAGAGGGGCATGCAGGACACGCACAGTCTGTAACTCATACATCTCTAGTGCAGGGTATGCAAAGTCTATGACTCTAACATCTGTAACAGAGAGTATGTGAGAGATACGTGCAGTCTGTGACTCCCCCATCTGTAACTCAGGGGGTGTGTGGGGTATGCTCCTTCACAGAGGGGCGTGCAGGACACGCACAGTCTGTAACTCAGACATCTCTAGTGCAGGGTATGCACAGTCTATGACTCTCACATCTGTAACAGAGAGTATGTGAGTAATACATGCAGTCTGTGACTCCCACATCTGTAACTCAGTGGGTGTGGGGTATGCTTCTTCACAGAGGGGCATGCAGGACACGCACAGTCTGTAACTCAGACATCTCTAGTGCAGGGTATGCAAAGTCTATGACTAACATCTGTAACAGAGAGTATGTGAGAGATACGTGCAGTCTGTGACTCCCACATCTGTAACTCAGGGGGTGTGTGGGGTATGCTCCTTCACAGAAGGGTGTGCAGGACACGCACAGTCTGTAACTCAGACATCTCTAGTACAGGGTATGCACAGTCAATGACTCTAAAATCTGTAACAGAGAGTATGTGAGAGATACGTGCAGTCTGTGACTCCCACATCTGTAACTCAGGGGGTATGTGGGGTATGCTCCTTCACAGAGGGGCGTGCAGGACACGCACAGTCTGTAACTCAGACATCTCTAGTGCAGGGTATGCACAGTCTATGACTCTAACATCTGTAACAGAGAGTATGTGAGTAGTACATCCAGTCTGTGACTCCCACATCTGTAACTCAGGGGGTGTGCGGGGTATGCTCCTTCACAGAGGGGTTTGCAGGACACGCACAGTCTGTAACTCAGACATCTCTATTGCAGGGTATGCACAGTCTATGACTCTAACATCTGTAACAGAGAGTATGTGAGTAATACATGCAGTCTGTGACTTCCACATCTGTAACTCAGGGGGTATGTGGGGTATGCTCCTTCACAGAGGGGTTTGCAGGACACGCACAGTCTGTAACTCAGACATCTCTAGTGCAGGGTATGCACAGTCAATGACTCTAACATCTGTAACAGAGAGTATGTGAGTAATACATGCAGTCTGTGACTCCCACATCTGTAACTCAGGGGGGTGTGGGGTATGCTCCTTCACAGAGGGGCATGCAGGACACGCACAGTCTGTAACTCAGACATCTCTAGTGCAGGGTATGCACAGTCTATGACTCTAACACCTGTAACAGAGAGTATGTGAATGATACAGTCAGCATGTGACTCCCACATCTGTAACTCAGGGGGTGTGCAGGGTATGTTCCGTAACAGAGGGGCATGCCGGACACGCATAGTCTGTAACTCAGACATCTCTAGTGCAGGGTATGCACAGTCTATGACTCTAACATCTGTAACAGAGAGTATGTGAGTAATACATGCAGTCTGTGACTCCCACATCTGTAACTCCGGGGGGTGTGTGGGGTATGCTCCTTCACAGAGGGTCGTGCAGGACACGCACAGTCTGTAACTCAGACATCTCTAGTGCAGGGTATACACAGTATATGACTCTAACATCTGTAACAGAGTGTATGTGAGTAATACATGCAGTCTGTGACTCCCACATCTGTAACTCAGGGGGGTGTGGGGTATGCTTCTTCACAGAGGGGCATGCAGGACACGCACAGTATGTAACTCATACATCTCTAGTGCAGGGTATGCAAAGTCTTTGACTAATATCTGTAACAGAGAGTATGTGAGAGATCCGTGCAGTCTGTGACTCCCACATCTGTAACTCATGGGGTGTGTGGGCTATGCTCCTTCACAGAGGGGTTTGCAGGACATGCACAGTCTGTAACTCAGACATCTCTATTGCAGCGTATGCACAGTCTTTGACTCTAACATCTGTAACAGAGAGTATGTGAGAGATACGTGCAGTCTGTGACTCCCACATCTGTAACTCAGGGGATGTGTGGGCTATGCTCCTTCACAGAGGGGTTTGCAGGACACGCACAGTCTGTAACTCAGACATCTCTATTGCAGGGTATGCACAGTCTATGACTCTAACATCTGTAACAGAGAGTATGTGAGTAATACATGCAGTCTGTGACTCCCACATCTGTAACTCAGGGGGGTGTGGGGTATGCTCCTTCACAGAGGGGCATGCAGGACACGCACAGTATGTAACTCATACATCTCTAGTGCAGGGTATGCACAGTCTTTGACTCTAACATCTGTAACAGAGAGTATGTGAGTAATACATGCAGTCTGTGACTCACACATCTGTAACTCAGGGGGGTGTGGGGTATGCTCCTTCACAGAGGGGTTTGCAGGACACGCACAGTCTGTAACTCAGACATCTCTATTGCAGGGTATGCACAGTCTTTGACTTTAACATCTGTAACAGAGAGTATGTGAGTAATGCATGCAGTCTGTGACTCCCACATCTGTAACTCAGGGGGTGTGCGGGGTATGCTCCTTCACAGAGGGGTTTGCAGGACACGCACAGTCTGTAACTCAGACATCTCTATTGCAGGGTATGCACAGTCTTTGACTCTAACATCTGTAACAGAGAGTATGTGAGTAATACATGCAGTCTGTGACTCCCACATCTGTAACTCAGGGGGGATGCAGGTTATGTTCCGTAACAGAGGGGCATGCAGGACACGCACAGTCTGTAACTCAGACATCTCTAGTGCAGGGTATGCACAGTCTATGACTCTAACATCTGTAACAGAGAGTATGTGAGTAATACATGCAGTCTGTGACTTCCACATCTGTAACTCATGGGGTATGTGGGGTATGCTCCTTCACAGAGGGGTTTGCAGGACACGCACAGTCTGTAACTCAGACATCTCTAGTGCAGGGTATGCACAGTCTTTGACTCTAACATCTGTAACAGAGAGTATGTGAGTAATACATGCAGTCTGTGACTCCCACATCTGTAACTCAGGGGGGTGTGGGGTATGCTCCTTCACAGAGGGGCATGCAGGACACGCACAGTCTGTAACTCAGACATCTCTAGTGCAGGGTATACACAGTCTATGACTCTAACATCTGTAGCAGAGAGTATGTGAATAATACATGCAGTCTGTGACTCCCACATCTGTAACTTAGGGGGTGTGTGGGCTAGGCTCCTTCACAGAGGGGTTTGCAGGACACGCACAGTCTGTAACTCAGACATCTCTATTGCAGGGTATGCACAGTCTATAACTCTAACATCTGTAACAGAGAGTATGTGAGAGATACGTGCAGTCTGTGACTCCCACATCTGTAACTCAGGGGGTATGTGGGGTATGCCCCTTCACAGAGGGGCGTGCAGGACACGCACAGTCTGTAACTCAGACATCTCTAGTGCAGGGTATGCAAAGTCTATGACTCTAACATCTGTAACAGAGAGTATGTGAGAGATACGTGACTCCCACATCTGTAACTCAGGGGGTGTGTTGTGTATGCTCCTTCACAGAGGGGCATGCAGGACACGCACAGTCTGTAACTCAGACATCTCTATTGCAAGGTATGCACAGTCTTTGACTCTAACATCTGTAACAGAGAGTATGTGAGTGATACATGCAGTCTGTTACTCCCACATCTGTAACTCTGAGTCTGAGGTTCCGTGAGAATAGTTATGATGTTCTGGGCATGAACGAATATGGGCAAGTTTGGTATCTATGAACCGTAAATGACGAGTTTACTAAGTGTACGCGTTTTACGCTACACTACTTGGCAGGGTTCGCCTTATTTACGTGTTTCTACATCTGAACCCTCGGGTTCCATTTTAGATACGGCATCCATTTTGTTTCTTGCCCTCACGTAGTCAGCGGACAGGCAAATGTCCGCATCATGACCCTTAGTTCCCAAGCTTTACGGAAGACGCATATTCCCTTCATGCATCTTTTATGACCAGGGGAATGACACTGCAAAGGCAGATGGCTCCGCTTGAGGGTAATCTTGCCGTGCCGGTCTATTGTTTCAGCCGTGCATATGCTAGGACCGAATCCTTTGATCCTGTGATCATGCTTCCGATATTACCCTCACACTCTTTTTTTCCTACTGTTGTCTGTCTTCCTTGCAGCTGTTCTTGTCTCTTTCTCTTGCTCGTTTACAACTAGAGTGGAATGTGCCTAATGGTGAGAAGATGTGCGTTTACAGTTGGGAACCGGCAAATGTTACTGTAATTATGTTCCGGGTTTCAGAAAGCCCTTATGAAGTTTATTGTGGGAACTAAGTTGTAACCGTTTGTTCGTATGCTGTACAAAGACGAACCAGTGTATAAAAAGGAGCGATCCACATTTACAAATCGAAGCAGACTCTCAGAACCTACACTCTGTTGTACTTCTTGTGACTTTTGCCTCCCTGCAGTAATAAATGCCGATCTTTGACGCTGAAGGAAGTCTCCCGTGTCTCTGTCTTTAGTGCGCCAGAACAGGTAACCCACGAAGGTTTCAGGTGTTGTCCCCTGGCACCGCTGGGCCTTAAATAGTCCAGTCCTTCAGTTGGCGCCCAACTTAGGGCGACATCAGTGGTACCGGTCCAAAGCCTGACGATTGTGAGGAACTTCGTGTGAAATCTCCGAGGGAAGGTGCACCCCGCTTCATCGATCCTGTTGTCGAAATAAGTGGTCCGAAGATTTTTCCCCCCGAAGATTCCCACCTCCTGACGGCTGCGACGGACCGATGCCCTGACTGTCGACCTGTTTTCGGCGCCTGGCGTAGTCCTTCCGTACGGCGAGACGATAGACGGGCCTTCCTGGTGACGCCATTGTGCTCTCAGTTAAGTATTTGTGGGTCGCTCCCAGTGTCCTTGGTTGTTGTTGAAGCTTGTTGAAGCTTAGTTGTTTGCATGGTTCCATTGCATTTGTGGTTCTTAGTTGTTGGTTCTTAGTTGTTATTTGACAGTTGCAATTGCCAAAAACCGAGGGTTTTGTTTTTCACGGAGATTTAGCACTTCGGTAACCCTTGAAGTTTGATACTAGGCTAGTGTGCACGATGCCTAGACATAGTGGTTTTCTTGGTTTCTTCAAATGTTGCAATATGGATTCCCGGTTGGAGGACTCGTGTCCGATACCTCCAGTTGGAACTCCGATATATGAGCTCTATAGTCGACATGGTGTGGGCCCTATTATATATAATGAATATTGGGTCCGTTACACGAAAAAAGATGGTGTCCTTAGTTGGCCACCACATGGAAGTTTTGACCTTACGATTTTAGATAATCTTGAAGCTAAATTGTTTAAAAAGAAAGCTAGGCCCGCTATGTTTGATTCCTTTCGGTTTGGCGTAAAGAGACCAAGCAGAAATAAATCAAACAGCTTAAAAAGAATCGAAGAGAAGGTATCGTCCCGATAATGCAAGTTGTACAACAGTGTCAGCAAGATAAAAAAGAAAAAGAAATAGAAGTTTCTACTAGACTACATCACATGAGGATAGACAAATGTTATCCGGTTTTACCAACCAGTCTTGATAAGAAAGAAGAGGATTCAAAGGAGGATTCCCTGTTAGCGTATTTGATGAAATCGCCACCTCCGTATGCAAAGGGTGCTACGGCCCCTGTAGTTCCTCCTGTAGTTCCTCCTGTTCTCCCTCCTGTTGTTCCAGCGACTGCTGGTCAGCCTGTTGTTGGTCCTGTATTTGTCCCTCCAACTGCTCCCTTGCCTGTACCTCCTCAGCCTCTTGTCCCTGCTACCCCGACTACCTTGCCTGCTTCTGCTGTGCCTACCTTCACTTCTAATGTTGTTGCTCCTGTTCTTCTTTCTTCTTCTCCTTCTGTTCGTAATCGTATCCCTAACGCTGTTGCTACCCTTCATTCACCGATTTCTGGACAGTTATTTCCATCCGATGTTTCTGAAACCCCTCAGAGACGGAGTCAAATCCCTAGTGGAAGGGAGAAAGAGACGTTAGTGACTATGGCGCATAGGTGGATAAGACACCCTGCTAACTACACTCCACGCATGGTTTTCGACACGTTTTCTCAGTTTAATGAGCCTACGCAGAGATTCGTGTTTGAAGAAATGTGTAACTTTTTGAGGGAAGAATGGTATAATGATGATTTAGATAATGTACCGTCCGACATGACTGTCAGGGCTAGGGTGGCTTGCGGTCTAGGGCCCGCCCCACTCTGCAGTCGGGGGTTCTCTGCATCATGTCTGCTGCCCCTGTGTGGCAAAATGCATCAGTCATCCTTGGGGGGGCGTTGGTGGCTGACATGTGTTAGGACTGCTTGTATAACTGCTCTAAGACATTGTTAACCTGTCCCTGTTAAGTTGTCATTCTGCAAAACACTGTTTGCTGGTACTCCGCCTAATGCGTGAGGTTTGGCACTTTGAAAGCGTCCGCCTAATGCGTGAGCTTTCACTGACTGGTCGCATGCGTGAGCGGGCGTTGTCACGTTAACTTACGCGACCGCGCCCAATCTTCGGTGCTCACTATTCTGGAGATTTCGAGGAGGTAGCAGTGGGTTTCTTTTGCTCCGCTTTCTGTTTACAGTGGTAGGTTCGTTGATCCATCGTCACCATAAATGTAGTGGGTTCTTCCCTGACCATCAGAATGCAGATAAAGGAGATGATTTTCACCTTCCCGTGTTTGTGGCTGTCTATAGAGAATGCACAAAGCGCACCTGTCACCCAAAACAGACGTGTATCGGAGACAGTCGAAGTGGCTGTAAACTGCACACACAGGCCCTGCAATGGCAGGCCAAAGACAGGTTTGAAAGGCTACTTGTGTGGGAGGCAGACTAGTATAATTTAATTTATAGGACCTGGGTATATGGTATACCACTTTACAAGGGGCTTATTTGTAAATTAAATATACTAAACAGGTGTGAACGAAATATAACATGTTTAGGGGAGGGAGCACATGCACTTTAACACAGAGTCTTATAACCAGCAAAACTAGGTCAGAAAAGTGGAGGGAGGCAACCAAACGTTGTGGGAAGACCACCCTACGGTTGTCGGGTCTAACAGTGTCCATGGACCTCTTGCCTTCATCCTGAGGCATTACCACAGTGATGATAACATGGGCATACTACTTACTGACTCCCTGCAGTGTAGCAATGCAGTCCACGGTGAGCTCAGCACTCAGCATAGTACCAGGCAGAGCTCACTGCCCCCATGTAGTCAGCCCCAGATGTTTTTTTACTCATATCAAGTAGCACTGATGCTGCCAGAGACTTTTGCCAAGGCTTGCTGCTGATCCACCCAGTTTCTGACCACTAGTGCCCACCCTTCTCATCTTCACTCAGCTAGTGCAGCTCAAGAATAAGGGACTAATACTCCCATCCAACACAGACTGTCTATGTGGTGGGACCAAGTACACCCTTCACCTTCAGGGCTGACAGGATCTCCAGTCGCCATGGTAACGCTCCCAGCAACGGATCCCTTTGCCATGACCGGGACTCCGTCCTCAAAGGCCCCTAAGATGGCTTCTTAGTGATCACAGATGTACCTTGCTGCTATGACACTCTAGAATGACTGGAAGAGGCCCATGCTACTCCACCTCGTAGGGAAGAAATCTACAAACTTTCTAGCAGGTTGGACCACCGTTCACGTCTGCTTTGTTAAAGCCTGCACTCAGCAACTACTTTACTGGAAAGGGCCATCCTGATTCTGAATGATTCTTACTGTGCCAAGCCAAGCAAGAACTGAATGAGACGATAGATGCTTTTTAAACACAACTCTGAGAGTTCACCAGCACTTGTACTCTCTCTGAAGAGATGGATAAACTCAGCACCCATTTGATACAAGGCTGTGCATTGGTGAAACAGAGAGCAAATCCTACAGGAACGGGGGAAGCCAATGGTGTGGTGGCCTATTCCTGCACATTAGAGAATGCCCTGCCATGGGGTAAAAGGGCTTCATGTAGGAAAGTGGGTTTCTGTTGCAGTACCCCCCCACTGTTTGCCTGACTGTGATGCACTTTGACTGAAAGCAAAAGACACACTGTTCTGGCTGGACTGCTCCCATGGGAAACAGAGTCAAGACTGATTTGTATATGGCTGGGTCTGAACTGGAATAGCATGGGGAGCAAAACAACAATGGATTTATGTCAAGATCTCTGTACTGGGGTGAATTTTTGACATTGTGCAGCATTCTGTCCATCAATTGTTCTTTTTGCATTTGCTACCCCGAGTGGGACTTGTTTGCACAGATGTGGGTCCTGTGCTCACCATGCCACTGGAGTCAAGCTATCCTTGGTGATGAGGGGTGATGCCCCGAAACCGGTCTCAGAATGCTTGTTTCCAGTTCATGGAGGACCTGACCTGGCAGTTCGGGCAGGACTGTTCCCAATGGGATCAGGGTCAAGACTGATTTGCATTTGGCAGGGTCTAAACTGGAATGGCATGGGTGGGGGAGAAAACAAAATTATGGATTTAGTCCCCAATCTCTGTACTGGGGTCAATGTTTGACATTGTGCAGTATTCTGTCCATCATTTGTTATTTTTGCCTTTGATTGCACGTTCACTGGTATACTGCTAACCAGGTTCCCAATGGCTGTGTTCTTTCCCATAACTGCACATTTGTTTCCACAATTGGCACGCCTCTGGCCCACATACAAGTCCCTTGTAAGAGGTACTGGTGGTCCCAAGGGCACTGTGACCAGAGGGGGTGTCTAAGTGCTACAGCAGGTATTATGCCACCCTAAGCGATCCCTCACCAAACACATGCACACTGCCACTGAAACCTGCATGTTTTGGTGCAGCTAAAGGCGAAGAGTTGACCTTCTGTGCATCCCTGTGTGCCAGCACTGCAAGAGGCAAAGGCAAGCCACTCCTAGAGCAGACCTTACAGCCCTAAGGCAGCGTGCACTATACCTCTTGGAGGGCATAACAGCATGAGCAGATACACCCCTAATGTGTCTAAGTCAATTCAAGTACATAGTTAAGCCATACTGAGTACATGGGCTAGTAGCTACTCAATACAAATACCACAGCTCCACAATGGCTTCACCAAATCCCAACATCTCAGATTAAGGAGTCCACACTGATGCCAGTGTTGGCTTCATTAATACATGCACCCAGAGGGCATCTCAGAGGTGCACCCCGAAAACCTACCAAACCACTAGTGTGTGTCTGACTGGTCTGCACCAGCCTGGCACTTATAGACATGTTTCTGACCCCCTGAGGTGGGAGCCTTGTGCTTGCGTGGGTCAGAAATAAAACCTGCTTATGGTGGAGGTGCTTCACACCTACCCCCAAACAGTAACATCATTGAAGGGTGGTTAGCCTCAAAGGTTTCATGCACTACGTTATGCTAGCCAGGGCCTCTCCAGCTAGTGGTGATGCCTGCCCCACCTGACCAAGCCCCACATTTGGCGGCAAGGTCAGTGGGAAAATTAGTAATCAGGAGAAGTGTGTCCCCTATCAGCCAGAACCACCCCTGTAGTGTCTTGTGCTGAAGTGACCTCCTCCTTTGAAAATCCTCCATATTCTTTTTGAGGATTTCAGCAAATAGGGGTAGGTGTGTTACCCTTCCCAAAGGGAGTGGACATACAAAGTATGTAGTCACCCTAAAGGTAAGTAGCCTATTTTTTTTTATTTTTTATTTTTTATTTAATTTGTATGGCGCGTTATAACCACAGGGGTCTCTAAGCGCGGTCTGACCAGATTTACATGATAGATGTTAAATTCACTTGGAAACCAGCTATGCACCTAAGACCTGCTCCAGGCTTGTTTAAATAGTACGGTTTTAAGTTTCTTTCTGAAGGAAAGTAGATTGCTCTCCTTCCTGAGCTCTGGATCCAATTTGTTCCATAAAGCTGGGATCGTGTTGGAGAAGGCACGGCCCCCCACCGTGGTCAATTTGAAGCGGGGCTGGGACAGAAGAGTAGCATCCGACGAACGCAAAGTCCTACCCGGTATGTAGGGGGATAGTCGGGATTTCAGGTATTTTGGGGCTTTTCCATACAAAGCCTTGTGAGCAATGCACATTCCTTTGAAAATGATTCGCTGGCGAACTGGCAGCCAGTGTAACTCCTGCATCAGGGGAGAGGCATGGGCATTTCTAGGTTTTTTAAATATCAGCCTAGCTGCGTCGTTCATGACTCCCTGTAGTTTGTCCAGCAGCCGCTGTGGCAAACCCAGATAAAGGGAGTTCCCGTAGTCCAGCCTAGCCAGAATAGTGGCTGAGACTACGTGCCTCAGGGTGGAAAAGGAGAGTAGGGCAGCGATCTTTCTAAGTTGTCTTAGCAAGCCTATACTGGTGCCTACTACGGTGGTAACTTGTTTTTCCATGGATAATTTCTTATCCACATATAGGCCTAGGCTTTTAACTGCAACTGCCGGCTTTGGGGGGACACCCAGCTCTCTAGGCCAGAATTTATCACTCCAAGGGTTACCCGAGATGGAAATGGGTAGTACTTCCGTCTTATCCGGGTTAACTTTTAAGGAGTTCTCCGACATCCAATTGACAGTGGCTTTCAATATGTCTTGTAGCCTGGTGGATGCTCCTGGACCATCATCCAGCCGGATGATTATCTGGGTGTCATCGGCATAGTTGTATACTAGGCAGTCCATCCTATTCAGGAGAGCAATTAGTGGCTGCAAGTAGATATTAAAAAGTAGTGGGGACAAGGCAGATCCCTGGGGGACCCCGCAGGTGATCGGAGCAGGGGTAGAAAGTAAATCCCCCAGCTGTACTCGTTGTGTCCTCCCTTGCAGAAATGATGTGAGCCATGCATGTGCTGTGCCCACGACACCGAAGGATCTCAGCCGCGACAGAAGCTGTTTATGGCACACGGTGTCAAACGCCGCGGAGAGATCCAATAGTACCAAGGCGCTCGGTGTTTTTACATCAGCTCGCATCCTAAGCTCATCCAAAATGGATAGCATAACTAGTTCCGTGCTGTGATTCGCACGGAACCCTGCCTGGTTGGTCTCCAGCAGGTTGTTGCTCTCTAAATGGCCTGACAGTAGAGCTAGCACATGCTGCTCAATTACCTTTGCCAAAAAAGGCAGCTGGGAGATAGGCCGAAAATTCTTCAGACATTTTGTATCCGCTCCAGGTTTTTTCAGTAAGGGGATCAAGCGAGCCTCTTTAAAAGCTGAAGGGATCTGTCCTGAACGGAGAGAGGTGTTCAATAGGTGCAGGACCTCTTCCTCTATTCCTGGCATTGCCATCTTGAATATGTCAGGCGGGCAAGGGTCTACCAAGGAGCCTGATTTGACTCGGCCTGTGATTTTGAGCAATTCCTGTTTTGAAATAAGGGATAACTCAGCTAGAGGCAGGATGTTTAGTGGACCAGTGGAGTCCGGTATGTGCGGACATTCGAGGTGTGCAGTTACTGCGATTTCATCCAGGATGTCAGATATCTTCTTTACAAAGAAGTCCTGGAACCTCTGACAGTCCTCTTGGGTGAACTCGGGACTTGCTACTACATTTCAGACCCTGGACCACCCCTAAATTGAGTATTTAGGGGCACACCTGAACTGTAATCCTTAGTTCCTGTCGACCTAAGAAGGGAGAGGTTGAACAAGATACCGTGCAGAGAAGACTGAAGATGCCCACTGAAATGACCCCAGTCCTACTGGCCTGTCTGCAGTTTCAAAGATCTTGCAAAGAAAACAACACCTGTCCGGCAGCCAGCAACCGCCAAAGCCACTGGGAGGACTGCCTGCCTTCAAAAAAGACCAGAACTCCAGAGGAGAGCAGACCTGTCTCCAAGAAACTAATACAAAGGACTCTGGTGCCCTCCAGAACCGGCCTGAGTCCAGGGGGCCCACCTGTCCAGAAAAGGCTCCCCAGTGATCCTGAGTCAACGTTAAGCATTGGCTGATCCCTCCTGGACTCCACGACGATGAGTGCAGTGTAAATCCAAAGGCTCCCCCCAACCGCGGCCATCTCCAGTAAGTGAAATCGGTTGTCAAAGGACCCCCCTGCACCCGAAGAGCCAGGGCATTTGGCGAGCTCACCAACTGTGTTCCTGCAACCCACAGCATCCCGATTTACCACGGCTGTTGCTGTTATACTTCGTGCAGCCTCCGGTTTGACACCTACAGCCTGTTTTCACAACTGAGTTCCTCCTTTGCATTGGGAGCCCAACACCGTGTTTGCCCCCTGCACCCGGCCACCCCTGTGTTGCTAGTGGTAAATGTTTGGTGCTACCTTGTGGCCCCCCTGTGCTTGCCTAAACTTCTGAAGCTTGAAACCAGCAGCCACTTTACTTATCCGCAAGGAGCGTGTCTTCAAGAATCCCCTGTCTCCATTGGTTAACATTGGGGCATAACCGCAGATTTGACCTAAGCACCTGGCTGCCACTGGTGGTGCAATGTTTGTGCTTACCTGAACCTCGCCCTCTGCTGACCTTACACCCCGAAGACTGGAATTGTAAGTTGTGTATTTACTCGTGAAATTGCATATCTATTTTCCTCCCATAGGGTAACATTCCTCATTGGAAATATTGCAATGGCTGTATTTTCGTGAACTGCAAAGTATTGGTATTTTTAGGTTGAGCCTGTGCAGCGCATGCTCTGCATGGGCTGTCTCAGCGAGACCTAAAATAATCTGTATGTTGGCTTAACCGCCATGTAATTTGTTTTTCCTCTTCACCATGTAATTTGTTTTTACCTGTGGCATTGCTTTTGTTATCTTGCTTTCTGTTGGCTGTTGATCCATTGCTAACTTCCTTGTAGTCCTGAAGCAGCGGTGCCTAACTACAGTTCTCCTCCACTCTGCTGGCACTTCTTTTAATTGCCTGCAGTGTGCTTATTTATCTTGGAGATAACCTCCTGTCTGCTAACTGGAGACTCTGATTTGTGGGATTAGCCTCTGTAACTAGAGCGGCAGCGCGCACACTTTACAGTTGCCATAAATCACCTCATCTCCCCAGGGCATCCCACACCACCTCCAGCAAGTTGCAACTGCTCTGACAGAAGAATGATTAAGAAGATGATTTTAGAGGGATGTTGGAAGCATTTGTGTGCCATGACTCTAGCTATAAAACACACGCAACATTCAAAACCTTTAGTCAAACATGGTTATCCTTTTAGAAAGGCTTCCAGTACATTTTTTTTCTGGGTGAAACTGCAGTTTCTAAACACAGCTATTAGATGCCCCCACTTGTTACACATAATAGCCTTACAGTGAGACATTTTAAGTTTGATTATCCCATAGCACGTAGAAAACAGAGAAGCGATTTACAAAAAATTAAAACAAATTACATCTATACTGTTCACGCTTTATTTTTGTTTGTTTTTTATTTTGTCTGTAAGCACTATTTTCTTTAATGAGTTTCTCCGACATGCTTTCCTGCAACGTTCAGTGCATCATGCACGCTTTCACTTTCTGAGCACCCCGGGACAATGGGCAGACACTTCTTTGAATAGGTCTCGCATTGACAAGCGTTTGAGCTATTGGCATTGTAAATAACACCCAGCGAGGAGCGGGGCCTCAAAGCGTGGGGAAGCCCTCAAGGATGGGCCAATCCCCGAGCTGCATACCTGTGACGCCCCTGGAGTCCCTGCGGCTGGGACCAATCCCAGTGCGGCCCAGGATGACATCAGCGGCTCCACCACTCAGCTAGCTCTTGGCCTCGGTGTTGCGGCGTTGATCTCTCGAGGTAGGCACCGGTTCAAATGCGAAGTCCCTGGCGGGATGGGCACCCGCTAGGGATATATATCTAAAAAGAAACAATGGCACCAGGTCCCTGGCGGGGTGGGCACCCGCTAGGGATATAAAGTACAGCACAATGTGGGGTAGGCACCTGCCTGATAGCACGTACGCGGGGTGGCCCCCGCTGGACAAGGGCACAAAGGCAGGAAATCCCCACGCGGTGCAGCTTCACGCTGCAGGCCCTCAACAGTCCTTATGAGGCAGGGGACAACACTCCTCAGTGCAATAACGTGCTTCTGCAGCAAGGGAAATAAGAAGCCCTCTTCAGGAGGAGAGCTAAAGCGCTCGCAGGCGCGGGAGTCACAAAGTCCAGGGAAAGTCTGTTTAGCAGGAATGCAGGGGGTTCAAAGGCTGGGCCCAGGGGCCAGCTCACAGGGCCCTCCAGCAGGGATGCAGTACCCAGTGGTGGTCCTCCTGGCTCCCAGCAGCAACAGCAGCAGGCCCCCTTCAAGGTAGGATCCAGAGAGCCCCTTTTTATACACATATTTCCTTTGTCTGGAGGGTGCAGGGTAGGGGGAAAACCAGACGCAGCTGGATCTGGAGGACAGGCCAGGGACATCAGTCGCACCACAGGGGGCGGAGCCAGCATTGTGTAGGGAAGGCTCAGCCCTTTTCAGGTCCCAGGTGCACTCCTCTTTTCCATCAACATGCAGATCTCTCCATTCACCACCGGGGCAGACCCATCCTGACTCCTGGAGCCAGACACACCAGCCATCTCCAGCCATTCACAAGCCAAACAGTCAATTCACATTTACTACACAGACATGCCAACTTCTAGAAGTGGTAGGGTAGGAATACCTTCAAGGGGTTTTGTTATTATACAATTCACATACAATTTCAACAATATTTGAGGTCCTTATATGTATAAGACCAATAGTGCAAAGCAACAATCTCAAATTTTTATGCAATTTATATAGGTCACTGCAGGTGATCCAAAAGAGAAGAGAGGGAGAAGGTGTGTATGAAAAAGTTCGTATTTAATACTCGAAAAATAAATTGTTTTTTTAACAAGCACTGGCGTTGCCAATAGGTTTCACATTTGGAAAGTTGGAGCTATTGGTTTTGTAAATGACATTTTATATTTATATATCGTTATTGGCATTGTCAATAACAATATATAAATATAAAATGTCATTTACAAAACCATTAGCTCGAACTTTCCAAATGCGAGAGCTATTGGCAACGCCAGTGCTTGTTTCACTTGGCGCTTGCTCTCCAGACAGTCTCCTGAAAGAAGCTGAAAGGGGGTCAAAAAAATGAGCCGGGCAGATGTTCTATAGAGCCTCGGTAGTCTGCAAAATGTGTCCCATTGTCTGCCCTTTACGTTGGCCTGCGCCCGCCCCCTCGCGCTCAAAAGTGTCCCCTTTTTACCCAGCTAATAGGACCCGGCAGCTGCTGTGCACAAGACGAGTGTTCACTGGGCAGACAATGAGTTCTGTCAATACGGCCCCTTTCCTTTAATGATTAATGCACTCGGGCTTTGCGTCATTTCAGGGGCATAATTACTATTTTTACGTGCTTTACTTCAACAAGCAGGTTTTTTTTTGTTTCGGACGTTTTCACTGTAAACTTGTTCCCTGCTTTGTGATGGTGGTTTGCACGGCTCTGTCGACAGTCATAACTTTTGTCTTGTGTTGAGTTTAAACAGTGCTGGGTATGTTGAGCGGGAGCGTTGCCATAACAATGCTCTTTCAGTGGTCGGTGTGCTGTTGACTACCCCTCCCCCCGGCCTTGGAGATAAGAGGTGGGAACGGCTCGGGCTTGTTTTTTCATTGAACCTCTGGGACCCTGGGCATACAGAAAGAAGCTGTTGGTTTTCGATTTGTAATTTTGCCCCTCTTGCTGCATTTACGCTTATTATCGATGTAAATTGCGAGTGTTAATGTTAACCAATTTAGTGGTATATTTTTACCGACCTCGGAAGGGTGGAAAGCTGAATAGGCTTTGCCAGTCTGACTTAAGTAAGGGTCTCCATTTGGACGATGGGAGCAGCTAGGGTCACAAGACCTGCGCCGTTAAGTGCTCGGGAGATTAGTGCACGGCAAAGTATTAATCATTGTCTACAGCGCGCTCTAGGCTCTCCATTGCCTTGGCAGTAAACGATATTCACTTCTGGATGAAATGCGGAGTCTACGCATCCCTGTGATCTGGACCATATACTTATTGCTTGCCTGTTCACCTACATCGTGTGGCTGGTTGACCCGATGCATTGCATCCTTTTGAAGTGATGGAAACTTGTCTTTCTCACTCAAGCTTTCTATTGTATTGATATAGCGCCCGTATATCTAATCGTGCCTCGCGGCGCTTTGGTTCATAGCATGAGGCTGCTGTTTTGCATGGTTAGTAGGGTGTGGGTTAATAATGGTTGTCTGCCTAGTGCCTGTATCCGCAGGGCTACTGGGATGATGCGGTCCTGTGGCGTTCTGCTTGGAGAGCTGGCAAATGGCCGGAGGGAAGCCGGATGGGGGCGGGAGAGCCTGATGGGCGCCGAAGTAAATGGAAGCGACCAGAGCAGAAGGTAGGCCAGTGCACTCTATCAATGATGCATTGGTTGCCAAGGGGGACGGCCAGGTGAGGCATGGGTGCTTGCATTACGTATTGTTTCCCAGGATCGTGAGCGCCAACAATCCCTTAATTGCACAAAGTGCCTAGTGCAATTACAGTGCTGAATGCGATTGGGCTATTGCTTGCCTGTTCACCTACACCGTGTGGCTGGTTGACCCGATGCATTGCATCCTTTTGAAGTGATGGAAACTTGTCTTTCTCACTCAAGCTTTCTATTGTATTGATATAGCGCCCGTATATCTAATCGTGCCTCGCGGCGCTTTGGTTCGTAGCATGAAGCTGCTGTTTTGCATGGTTAGTAGGGTGTGGGGCTACTGATGATGCGGTCCTGTGGCGTTCTGCTTGGAGAGCTGGCAAATGGCCGGAGAGAAGCCGGATGGGGCGGGAGAGCCTGGTGGGGGGGCGGGAATGCCAGCGAGGGGAGGAGAAGTGTGGCAGGCGGATTAGGGAGATGCTCGTGCTTGTGTGTCGAGTCATACTGCGAGATAGTTTGGGGGTACAGGAGGGAGTCTGTTGTATGTAAACGCAGAACAAGTAACAAACGGGCCAGTGAGGGGATGCGAGAGAGAAGGCAGGCGCTGGAGAGGGAGGGGGTGGATCTCTGTACTGGGGTGAATTTTTGACATTGTGCAGCATTCTGTCCATCAATTGTTCTTTTTGTATTTGTCACCCCGAGTCAGACTGGTATGCCCAGATGTGGGTCCTGTGCTCTCCATGCCACCGGAGTCAAGCTATCCTTGGTGATGAGGGGTGATGATCCGAAACCGGTCCCAGAATGCTTGTTTCCAGTTCATGGAGGACCTGACCTGGCAGTTCGGGCAGGACTGTTCCCAATGGGATCAGGGTCAAGACTGATTTGCATTTGGCAGGGTCTAAACTGGAATGGCATGGGTGGGGGAGAAAACAAAATTATGGATTTAGTCCCCAATCTCTGTACTGGGGTCAATGTTTGACATTGTGCAGTATTCTGTCCGTCATTTGTTATATTTGCCTTTGATTGCACTTTCACTGGTATACTGCTAACCAGGTTCCTAATGGCTGTGTTCTTTCCCAAAACTGTACCTTTGTTTCCACAATTGGCACGCCTCTGGCCCACTTATAAGTCCCTTGTAAGAGGTACTAGTGGTCCCAAGGGCACTGTGACCAGAGGGGGTCTCTAAGTCCTGCAGCATTGATTATGCCTCCCTAAGCGACCCCTCACCAAACACATGCACACTGCCACTGACACTTGCATGTTTTGGTGCAGCTAAAGGCGAAGAGTTGACCTTCTGTACATCCCTGTGTGCCAGCACTGCAAGAGGCATAGGCAAGCCACTCCTAGAGCAGACCTTACAGCCCTAAGGCAGGGTGTACTATACCTCTTGGAGGGCATAACTGCATGAGCAGATACACCCCTAATGTGTCTAAGTCAATTCAAGTACATAGTTAAGCCATACTGAGTACATGGGCTAGTAGCTACTCAATAAAAATACCACAGCTCCACAATGGCTTCACCAAATCCCAACATCTCAGATTAAGGAGTCCACACTGATGCCAGTGTTGGCTTCATTAATACATGCACCCAGAGGGTATCTCAGAGGTGCACCCCGAAAACCTACCAAACCACTAGTGTGTGTCTGACTGGTCTGCACCAGCCTGGCACTTATAGACATGTTTCTGACCCCCTGAGGTGGGAGCCTTGTGCTTGCGTGGGTCAGAAATGAAAACTGCTTAGGGTGGAGTTGCTTCACACCTACCCTCAAGCAGTAACATCATTGAAGGGTGGTTAGCCTCAAAGGTTTCATGCACTACGTTATGCTAGCCAGGGCCTCTCCAGCAATTGGTGATGCCTGCCCCACCTGACCAAGCCCCACATTTGGCGGCAAGGTCAGTGGGAAAATTAGTAATCAGGAGAAGTGTGTCCCCTATCAGCCAGAACCACCCCTGTGGTGTCTTGTGCTGAAGTGACCTCCTCCTTTGAAAATCCTCCATATTCTTTTTGAGGATTTCAGCAAATAGGGGTAGGTGTGTTACCCTTCCCAAATGGAGTGGACATACAAAGTATGTAGTCACCCTAAAGGTAAGTAGCCTATTTGCTACTATATTTCAGACCCTGGACCACACCTAAATTGAGTATTTAGGGGCACACCTGAACTGTAATCCTTAGTTCCTGTCGACCTAAGAAGGGAGAGGTTGAAGAAGATACCGTGCAGAGAAGACTGAAGATGCCCACTGAAATGACCCCAGCCCTGCTGGCCTGTCTGCAGTTTCAAAGATCTTGCAAAGAAAACAACACCTGTCCGGCAGCCAGCAACCGCCAAAGCCACTGGGAGGACTGCCTGCCTTCAAAAAAGACCAGAACTCCAGAGGAGAGCAGACCTGTCTCCAAGAAACTAATACAAAGGACTATGGTGCCCTCCAGAACCGGCCTGAGTCCAGGGGGCCCACCTGTCCAGAAAAGGCTCCCCAGTGATCCTGAGTCCAAGTTAAGCATTGGCTGATCCCTCCTGGACTCCACAACGATGAGTGCAGTGTAAATCCAAAGGCTCCCCCCAACCGCGGCCATCTCCGGTAAGTGAAATCGGTTGTCAAAGGACCCCCCTGCACCCGAAGAGCCAGGGCATTTGGCGAGCTCACCAACTGTGTTCCTGCAACCCACAGCATCCCGACTTACCACGGCTGTTGCTGTTATACTTCGTGCAGCCTCCGGTTTGACACCTACAGCCTGTTTTCACAACTGAGTTCCTCCTTTGCATTGGGAGCCCAACACCGTGTTTGCCCCCTGCACCCGGCCACCCCTGTGTTGCTAGTGGTAAATGTTTGGTGCTACCTTGTGGCCCCCCTGTGCTTGCCTAAACCTCTGAAGCTTGAAACCAGCAGCCACATTACTTATCCGCAAGGAGCGTGTCTTCAAGAATCCCCTGTCTCCATTGGTTAACATTGGGGCATAACCGCAGATTTGACCTAAGCACCTGGCTGCCACTGGTGGTGCAATGTTTGTGCTTACCTAAACCTCGCCCTCTGCTGACCTTACACCCCGAAGACTGGAATTGTAAGTTGTGTATTTACTCGTGAAATTTCATATCTATTTTCCTCCCATAGGGTAACATTCCTCATTGGAAATATTGCAATGGCTGTATTTTCGTGAACTGCAAAGAATTGCTATTTTTAGGTTGAGCCTGTGCAGCGCATGCTCTGCATGGGCTGTCTCAGCGAGACCTAAAATAATCTGTATGTTGGCTTAACCGCCATGTAATTTGTTTTTCCTCTTCGTCATGTAATTTGTTTTTACCTGTGGCATTGCTTTTGTTATCTTGCTTTCTGTTGGCTGTTGATCCATTGCTAACTTCCTTGTAGTCCTGAAGCAGCGGTGCCTAACTACAGTTCTCCTCCACTCTGCTGGCACTTCTTTTAATTGCCTGCAGTGTGCTTATTTATTTTGGAGATAACCTCCTGTCTGCTAACTGGAGACTCTGATTTGTGGGATTAGCCTCTGTAACTAGAGCGGCAGCGCGCGTGCTTTACGGTTGCCATAAATCACCTCATCTCCCCAGGGCATCCCACACCACCTCCAGCAAGTTGCAGCTGCTCTGACAGAAGAATGATTAACAAGATGATTTTAGAGGGATGTTGGAAGCATTTGTGTGCCATGACTCTAGCTATAAAACACACGCAACATTCAAAACCTTTAGTCAAACATGGTTATCCTTTTAGAAAGGCTTCCAGTACATTTTCTTTTCTGGGTGAAACTGCAGTTTCTAAACACAGCTATTAGATGCCCCCACTTGTTACACATAATAGCCTTACAGTGAGACATTTTAAGTTTGATTATCCCATAGCACGTAGAAAACAGAGAAGCGATTTACAAAAAAGTAAAACAAATTACATCTATACTGTTCACGCTTTATTTTTGTTTGTTTTTTATTTTGTCTGTAAGCACTATTTTCTTTAATGAGTTTCTCCGACATGCTTTCCTGCAACGTTCAGTGCATCATGCACGCTTTCACTTTCTGAGCACCCCGGGACAATGGGCAGACACTTCTTTGAATAGGTCTCGCATTGACAAGCGTATGAGCTATTGGCATTGTAAATAACACCCAGCGAGGAGCGGGGCCTCAAAGCGTGGGGAAGCCCTCAAGGATGGGCCAATCCCCGAGCTGCATACCTGTGACGCCCCTGGAGTCCCTGCGGCTGGGACCAATCCCAGTGCGGCCCAGGATGACATCAGCGGCTCCACCACTCAGCTAGCTCTTGGCCTCGGTGTTGCGGCGTTGATCTCTCGAGGTAGGCACCGGTTCAAATGCGAAGTCCCTGGCGGGATGGGCACCCGCTAGGGATATATATCTAAAAAGAAACAATGGCACCAGGTCCCTGGCGGGGTGGGCACCCGCTAGGGATATAAAGTACAGCACAATGTGGGGTAGGCACCTGCCTGATAGCACGCACGCGGGGTGGCCCCCGCTGGACAAGGGCACAAAGGCAGGGGATCCCCACGCGGTGCAGCTTCACGCTGCAGGCCCTCAACAGTCCTTATGAGGCAGGGGACAGCACTCCTCAGTGCAATAACGTGCTTCTGCAGCAAGGGAAATAAGAAGCCCTCTTCAGGAGGAGAGCTAAAGCGCTCGCAGGCGCGGGAGTCACAAAGTCCAGGGAAAGTCTGTTTAGCAGGAATGCAGGGGGTTCAAAGGCTGGGCCCAGGGGCCAGCTCACAGGGCCCTCCAGCAGGGATGCAGTACCCAGTGGTGGTCCTCCTGGCTCCCAGCAGCAGCAGCAGCAGGCCCCCTTCAAGGTAGGATCCAGAGAGCCCCTTTTTATACACATATTTCCTTTGTCTGGAGGGTGCAGGGTAGGGGGAAAACCAGACGCAGCTGGATCTGGAGGACAGGCTAGGGACATCAGTCGCACCACAGGGGGCGGAGCCAGCATTGTGTAGGGAAGGCTCAGCCCTTTTCAGGTCCCAGGTGCACTCCTCTTTTCCATCAACATGCAGATCTCTCCATTCACCACCGGGGCAGACCCATCCTGACTCCTGGAGCCAGACACACCAGCCAGCTCCAGCCATTCACAAGCCAAACAGTCAATTCACATTTACTACACAGACATGCCAACTTCTAGAAGTGGTAGGGTAGGAATACCTTTCAAGGGGTTTTGTTATTATACAATTCACATACAATTTCAACAATATTTGAGGTCCTTATATGTATAAGACCAATAGTGCAAAGCAACAATCTCAAATTTTTATGCAATTTATATAGGTCACTGCAAGTGATCCAAAAGAGAAGAGAGGGAGAAGGTGTGCATGAAAAAGTTCGTATTTAATACTTCAAAAATAAATTGTTTTTTTAACAAGCACTGGCGTTGCCAATAGGTTTCGCATTTGGAAAGTTGGAGCTATTGGTTTTGTAAATGACATTTTATATTTATATATCGTTATTGGCATTGTCAATAACAATATATAAATATAAAATGTCATTTACAAAACCATTAGCTCCAACTTTCCAAATGCGAGAGCTATTGGCAACGCCAGTGCTTGTTTCACTTGGCGCTTGCTCTCCAGACAGTCTCCTGAAAGAAGCTGAAAGGGGGTCAAAAAAATGAGCCGGGCAGATGTTCTATAGAGCCTCGGTAGTCTGCAAAATGTGTCCCATTGTCTGCCCTTTACGTTGGCCTGCGCCCGCCCCCTCGCTGTGGTAAATAAATAATTAAGTACCGGTACTATTTTTCTATGCATTAATAAAAACAGATAGCTCAATAAATAAGAGGCAGGATCCGTGATATCTGAGTCAGAATGGGCTTTAATCGGATGGCTCGAGCCTAAAGACCATGAAGTGGCATGCAATGGAATGGAATGGCAGCTGCAACGTCTCATTAACATTATACAGTATATATAGTAAAACAGTACAATTGCATTGCATACAGTAGGCGTAACAAGTGACAAACGTAAGATAAGAACATATGGGCGTACAGAGAAGGCGTGCACAGGGCGTGCACGTAGACATGTGATAAAAACGTCACAGAAGTGTCATAAATGGGTGGATACATGGAGGGGGCTACCTGGGCAGCTGGAACCTTTAACCTACTGGTGCGCGCAAATGGGCCATGACGTGTAACTAGGGAGAGCTGGGGGCTCTGACTCCTGCACTAGAAGAGGAGACTAAAGTCTAGGATGTCAGGACGACATGTACCTATAGCATATCTGGTATCTGGTGTTTGGAGTACATGTTGATAGAATCTAAAAGTCATCAGGGCAAAGGCTACTTGACACTAAGGCTGGTGCATGCATATAGTCTACGTGTATTGCGTGTGCTATGAATCTTCTATGAATACTAATTCAGTAATTCACTTGCATGGAGACAGGAAGACTAGACTATAGCTGAAGATGTTTATGCGGTTCGTTAGCTTAGGAATGTGAAGCCGGGGAGCTGAACTGATAACTAGAGGCATAACATATTCTTGGCAGACAGGCAGGCAGGCCAGGCCGGGCACCGCGCTGCTTGGCAGAAAGTAAGCGAAAAGGTCAGGGATGCGGGAGGGGCTGCATCGCTCCTCGGAGTGATTTCAGGAGACTGGAGCTTGAATCTGGTGTCCGGGCCCTTTTGAGGCCTAGAAGCGGGGACAACTCGATGAATTAACGTGCACAATGTAAAACGTTGGCAACATAGGCCTAATACTCGTTGCTTTCACGAGGACTGGATAACTGGCATACTAACGTTGGACACAACTATAATTGCGTCTTTATTCGGTCAAAGGGGAACATATGCATATCGATCATGCACATATAACATATAATGGGGAACACGTAGGGACACATGACAAGGCAAAATTAAATTTTCCTCATTCCCTCCTTGTGCCCTACGTTTCCTTCAGGAAACATCAATATTCATGATACCATCTATCTGTTCATATAGCATCATTTGCTTGTCTCGAATCTTCTTGGAACGGGACTTAGGACTAGGAATACAAGAGGTAGCACACAAGCCGCAAATCCCAGGGCCACATTGTAAACATAGACAACAACTGAATATTATCATTACTACTATTCCTAGGAATGACAATACTTTCCATCCCCAGGCAGATATTATACTCCAGAGCCAACCGGACCATGTCCAGGTGCCTGGATTCTGGTGCAACTGATGGGCTATTTTATGAAGTCTGGTTATAGCTGAATAAACAGACGGTGCGTTATTAGGAATGAAAATGCAGCAACTAGATCCGATGACACTACAAGCTCCGCCCCTATCGGCCAATATGACGTCAAGGACAAGACGATTTTGAAGGACAACAAATCTCATAGCAGATTGTTCCTCGGTTAAGTTACCTAGAGCGGAAGTAGTCTCATTCACTACTGCTTCAAGGGTTCTGGTTAACCTACGTATTAGCTTACTATTCTGGACAGGACCTATGAAGAAAAAGAAACCTTTATTGAAGTCTTGATACTGTTCTAAGGCAGTTTCAGTTTGATCGACAATTGGGGACTCGATCTCCCTTCTATGTCTGACGTGTACTAGATGTGTATTTCTGTGATAATCGGATGGGGCTAGGAAAACTGGTGGCAGTAGGAAGGCAATGTAACATGTTCCATCCCAATCTAGGGGCAGACGTACATATGCGGTCTGACCACACACAAAATACGAATGACGTGAGGCTTTGAAATTAGATTTCCCACTGTCACTATACTCGACCACAGTAGTACAATCACTATGTCCTAGATGTACTGAACCATTCTTTCTGACACATAGTTCGCCTTTCACTGGTAGGACTGTAATAGCAGGCAAATCTGGAGTAGTCTCGGACTGAACATTCAAAACCATGAAATTCGAGGAATAATTACCTAGATCATATACTTCATTTTCTAGATCTAACCCTGTTCTATGGGAAAGACCTTCTTTGTCTGGGAAACATGTTCTATTCAAAAGGGACTTATCGTCTGAGGATGATGTTATCGTAAACCATGCTCCACACGAACCATTGTGTGAAAACGGATAGGGAAAGAGTGGCAGAACTCCCTTCGGTGTCTGGAAAGGGGGGAGTCGACCACACACCCAACAATTAGTGGCATTGCTAGTCTGGTGTGAATAGTGTAACATTCGGATAAAAGTATTGTTGCGCATGGCAAGTCTGTAGGATAACTCGTGAGGAGGTAGTTCACTAAAAGTGTGCTCTACTGTATCATTAGAAGAAAGATGTACATGTGAATCAATAGGAGGAAAATATACATGTAAAACATAACTTATGCATGTAACCATAAGACTCAGAAATAACATAAACATTAACGTAACCACGCATCTGCTGCGCAAATTTTTACAGTAACGTATTTTCTTGGAGTTTCGACTAACTCTCTCACTATGGGGGTCTATCTCATACATGTCAGGAACCTGTCTAACCGCTTCACCCGAGAGGGACTTAGACAATTAAACTGTCTGATTTACTAGACCGAAGCTTTAATTTATACTCCTGCTGCGGAGTTTTCTCTAACAGGGGGAGTTTAGAGTCAGTATCTGGGCAGTCCTTGAAAAAAGTCTTTGGACGGAGTCCATGAAATCGCTTGACGTGACTGGAGTGGATCCATCCCTTGCGGCCCTCCACTTTAATCGCGGTCCTTGTGGTCATCAGAACGAGTTTCGGCTCTTTCCAGCGGGGCTCCAGCGGACTTGAACGATCAAAGTTCCTTATGAGTACGAGGTTGCCTGGTATGACCTCGTGCGGTTTTACTTGAGTGTTGTCTGGAAAAGCAGCCGCAACCTGTGAACGACAAGAGAGTAGTGCAGACATCAAGGAAGCCAGGTAATCTGTCAGCATATTACTGTCTACATCGGTAATTTTACGTGGCATTGGTGTACCCCACATGTTCGGGGGACGACCGAAAACAACTTCGTAAGGTGACAGACCTGAACGGGAGTGAGCGACCATTCTCATGTAAAAAAGGGCGACTGGCAGTGCTACCATCCAATCTACGCCTTTTTCTGCGCAAACCTTTGCAATGCGGATTTTCAGGGTCTGATTATGTCTCTCGACGAGGCCAGCTGCTCGGATTGTCGCACACAGTGGAACTTCTACTGGTACCCTAACAGAAGGGATACTTGTTTCAAGAGTTCGGATGAGAATGGCTGGCCGTTATCTGAATACACGACCCTAGGTAAACCATAGCGAGGGAAATACTCACGAACCAACTGCCTGGCAGTGGTCGCGGCAGTGTAATCTGGGACTGGATATGCTTCCGTCCATCTGGACAAAGCACATACAACTACGAGGACATACTTGAAACCTCGGCATCGATCCATCTGAATATAATCCATCTGGAGGACTTCAAAAGGGTGGTCAGGAGGATGGAATCCACCTTGTTCCACCGGAACACCTTTACCTGGATTGAATTGACAACATATCATACAGGTACGTACTTTCTGTTTGGCTGCTGCTCGTAAATGCTTGTTAAACCAAATATTCTGGATGCTGTCTAACATGGCTTTCTCTCCTCAATGTGCTGGACTATGTGCGGTGTTAATAATGACTTGGACCATAGAGTCGGGGAGAAACCATGTGGCTTTTCCCTTCGTCAACCATCCTTGATCTGTCTGGACCCCTCCTTGTTCAGACCATTTCTTGATTTCATCGGGAGTAGCATGTGTCTGTATGTCTAGTACATCTCGTGTAGGGTCTTTAACTGTCATACAAGCAGTCTGATCTGGGACATCTGTCTTTGTCGTGTTAACTGGAATGTCTGGAGTCTGAGCTGTAAGCTTGGCTGTTCGATCTGCTAGATCGTTACCTTGGGAAATAACATCAGTGGCTTTCGTATGTGCTTTGCACTTCATAATGGCAATGGCTTTCGGTAAATGTATTGCTTCTAACAGAGCTTGGATGAGGGGGCCATGCTGAATCTTGGCTCCATGAGAGGTCATGAAACCTCTTTCTTGCCAGAGTACTCCAAAGTCGTGTACGACTCCGAATGCATAACGTGAATCTGTGTATATATTTACTTTCAGGTTCTTAGCTCGTATACAGGCTTGGGTCAGAGCGATGAGCTCTGCTGCTTGAGCAGACAGGGTGTCAATACGATGTGTTTCTATAACTTCAGTGTCAGTAGTCACTGCATACGCGGCTACTAGTTCTCCTGTACTTGTGCTCATACATGAACCATCCACATAAAGTGTCAGGTCGGGATCAGGTAATGCAATATCTGTCAAATCTTGTCTTGGCTTCATCATGATGTTAATAACTTCCACGCAGTCATGTGTGGCAGGGTTTGATGTACTCGAGGGTAACAGTGTAGCGGGATTTAAAATGTTGCAGCGTCTGATTTCTATGTGTGGCTGAAACAGTGTCAGTTCATAACCTGTTAAACGTGCAATTGTCAAGTGCTGAGTCTGTGTTCGATTTAAAAGAACTTCCACGGAATGTGGAACTTGTACTGTCAGGGAATGTCCTAACACTATGGAATCACTTTGTCTGATAGCTAGAGCTGTGGCTGCAACTGACTTGAGGCACGCAGGCAAAGCCTGGGCTACTGGATCTAATGTGCTAGAAAAATAAGCACAAGGCTTGTGTTGTCCTGCTTGATCTTGTGTGAGGACAGACAATGCTGTACCATCACGTTCAGTGACAAAAAGTGTAAAAGGCTTACTGTAGTTCGGTGTCGCTAATACAGGTGCATTACATAAAGCTTTCTTTAACTCATTAAAAACAAGTGTATGTTCCTGGGTCCAAGGGAGGACAGTCGATGTCGCTGCCTCCTGTGTCGTTAACTGTATCAGTGGTTTAGCTAGATATGCATACTGAGGAATCCATTGTCTGCAGTAAGAAGTGAGGCCGATAAAAGCTCGTACCTCCTTCTGTGTCTTGGGCTGTGGAAGATGTGCTATTAACTGGATACGGTCAGGTGTCAACTGTCTACCCCTCTTGGACAGTAAGTGTCCAAGGTATACCACTTGCTGGACACAGAATTGCAGTTTCGAAGGGGACACCTTATGCCCCATCTCTGCCAAAAAATACAGGACTGTAAGTGACGCACGTTCGCAGTCACGTTCTGTACGGGCTGTGATTAATAGATCATCGACATACTGGAGCAGGGCAGTGTCAGTTGGCATGTGAATACTGTCTAGTTGTCTTTTAAGTGCTTGACTGTAAATACTAGGACTTTCTGTGAAACCTTGAGGAGCTCGTGTGAATTTATAGCTTCTTCCATTTAAACAGAATCCGAAAAGGAACTGGCTGTCTGGATGAATGGGGACACTAAAGAATGTGTTCTTGAGATCAATAACAGTAAAGAACGTAGCTTCAGAATCAATGGCAGTCAATAGGGAAGAGATATCTGGAACCACAGGGTACTGCGGTATGATACATTTATTAAGTTCTCGAAGATCAATCACTAATCGATATACTGGAGGTGCATTTGGATCAGTACGTTTAAGAATCGGAATGATAGGAGAATTACATACATTGGAGTCAGTTTCTACAACCACTCCTTGAGCTATGAGTTCGTCAATAATTTTCGATAAGGCTGCTACAGCCTCAGGTGGCAATTTGTACTGTCGGATTCGTGGTAATACAACACCTTGTTTCAGAGTGACACGATATGGTGTAATGTGCATACAACCCACATCAGTTGGACCTTGCGCCCATAAATGCTGTGGTACATTCAGTAATCTTGGATCAAAATCTCGTAACACATAATGACCTTTAAAATCACGTAAAAACAATCTCACACCTTCTGGGGAACAGCATATAACCGCTCCTAATTCTTTCAATGTTTTAATACCAAGTAAATTTTCAGGACATGATTTCGTAAGTAACAAGTCTGTAGTTCGGGACAATGGACCAACTTCCAGGGAAACTGGTTTCGATATTTCATTAACAATAGGCTTTCCTGAAAATCCCAGGGAAACGTTTCTTGAGCCTGAGAGTGGAGCCCCTGGAACCTCGTCATGACTGATGGTAGTCCTACTTGCCCCTGTATCAATCAGAAACGTTCTGTCTTTTCCTAATACTTGACTGTGTACATAGGGACCCTCTTGATCTACAGGAATCTCGATGAGAGGCAAGCCAACCTCCCTCTCTAGGCTGTTTCATGAATACTGCTGATATTCTGGATAATCTGACTGTGCGTACTGGTACATCTGTTGTGTAACGTGTTGTGTGGCAGCTATAGGCTGCGGTACTGTAACTGTCTGTTGTGCGTTCTGCGGTGGCTGGGAATTCTGCGGAACTTGTTCTTGTCTAGGAGGACGTGGTCTCTCTTTCGTCTTACCTGTAGCTATGTTGTGTTTCAGAACTGCACATTCGTTTATATAATGACCTGGCTGTTTACAGTAATTGCATGTCCCTTTAACAGGAGCTGCAGAATGACTAGTCTGGTTCGGACCCCTCTTCTGACTATCTGGTTGAACAGACTGTGCAACTAGTACTTTCATTTTCGTGTCTTTCATACGTCTCCTTTCGTGTTCTTGCTCTTCCCTGATTCTGTTCTGGTGATACTGTAGCATCTGGAGCATTTGAGATGGGGTATTAGCTTGCCAAGTACTCTCGACCTTCAATACTCTATTTTTGACTTGCGGTAAAGAATTCTCAACTAGTTTGGTAACAAAAAGATGTGGATACGATTCACTACTTGTTTTCAGACCACTATTAATAATAAAACATTTCTCAAATCTGGAATAAAAATCGCTTGTGTCTTCGTCTTGTTTCTGTTTACAGGCTGAGATGGCATCCCAATCTTCCTTTTTCGTGGCTAGTAATCTTGGCAAGACTTGTATTAATAGTTCGGGCAATTCTTTGGCTCTATCCCCTAGACCAGTACCTGGGACTCCCACCTCCCATTCTTTTTCCTTAAGTTTTTCATATATGCCCGCAGGCAACAGAACCTTTAACATTTTGATGATATCTGGATACGTGTATTCTCCCATACGGAGCATGTCCTTTAATTCTCGATGGAACCCTGCTGGATCTTTATCGTGACAGGGTATTAACTTTTTCATCTCTAGTAGTTCTATTTTCGTGATCGGGGTGTAAACAAATACTCGTTCTAGATTACCTCCCGCTCCCTTAACTGGATGCACTTCTCGCAACGGATTCTGTCTGTCTATGTAGAACGGAGGTGAAACAGGAACAAAATGCGGAGTCAGGAACGTTCTGTATTTGTGGCGCTGTTCTAAAATGACACTAATTAAATCGGTACCTAGACCTTTCCATCTGTTTAGGAGTAATTTGTTTAATACATTGTATAAGGGACCTGGATCAGAATGCTGACTCTCGTACAGTGTGATGAGGTGCTGGATCATGTACATACCCACCAGTCGCTGCTCGGCTGGGGGCAGTTTCAGAAACATTTGAGCCACTACTTCGTCTGGAAACGTGGCAGAATCACTAACCCATCGGACTGCTGATCGGGCTAGTTCTTGTTCATGCATGGTACTAAGCTCACTATAACCTATTCGTAGTTTCAGAACTTTATCTGTAGCCTGGAATACTTGTTCAAGAGAACACTGTTCTGGTACGGGAGGAGGAAAAGTTTTCTTGTAATCTAGGCGTGAATGTCTATCAGAAAGTCTCGTTCTACCTACATACGCAATTCTAGTGGGAATCTCGCTGTCTACCTCTTCGTTTGAAGAGTCATTTTCTTTCTCGGCTATTCTCATTTCTTCCTCCTTTTGGTGTATACTTATAATTTCCTTACGAATCTTTTTGTACATGGATTCTATACAATTTTGTGTTTTGTGTTTTCCTTCTGTTATATTGTCACTCCATCTTGTCAGGACTTTCATATCTTCCTTGTTTTTATCAGGATAATCTTGTTCTCTTAAACAATTTATCAGAAATTGCAAAATCATGCCTTGAATCTCGACTTTCCTGTGTGCCATAGCTTCGTGAATACTTTCTGGATTCTCCCCTGTCTGAATAAAATGATATATTCTGTCTAGATGTTGTTCCATATTCGATATGGAAACCAAGAAGCTTGCAACTCGACGTAAACGTATGGAATATATTAACATGCTATCTTCGCCTGGTACCGGATCATATCTACAATCGGGTCCGCACTCTGTAAGATACTTTCTGAGAGCGTCATACGTAGCCAATTTTGGCGTACGCTGTAACGCTACCTCTCTCAGCGTCCGTCGCCTTGTTGGAGGCGGGGTGATAGGAATACCTCCCCCTGCTCCTTCTGAACTGGAATTGTCAGTTAATACTGAGTGTGCGGGTGCTGGTAACGTGACTGGCAAGGTAGGAATACGTAATGTGGGTTGGTCCTGGGGAACTGGCGCATGGACAGGACCAACGACTGGAGGCACAGGAATTACATTATTGACAGGAGGCTGGACTTGAACTTGGACTGGCGGGATAGGATCTGTATTAGCATATTCGGGAACAGTGTCGTCTAAATAGGAAGAAAGAAAAATTTCGGCTGCAGTCGGTTTATGACGCAGCTTAGTCGGGACCAATGGTGGCGGTAAATTATGGAGTGCTTCCGGGGCCGCCTTCGGCAAACCCTCGGCGAGAAGAGGATACATACCTTTAACAAGGGCATTTCTCTGTCTGTCTGACTGTTCTGCTCTAACTCGTTCACCTTCTTCGATTAATTCCCTTTCTTGGGCTTTTTCTGAGGATTCCCTACTTAATTCTGCTTTTCTGAATTCTTTCTCGGTTTTTTTATGAGATTCTTTACGCCATAATTCTATGGCATCTTTCTGGGACTGTCTGGATTTCTTTTTCCATAATGCTTCTTCTACTCTCATGATGCACTCGGCATCCCATGTTCCTGAAACAGGCCATCTATATTTCTCTTCGAGATGCTTGGTATAATCAACCCATAAATCTAGATACAGTATGGCATCTAAGCCATGCTTATGATACATGAAATGTCCAGGACTGTCCCTGGGAGGGACAGGAACTGATTCTTCGAGTAACCCTTTTCTGGTTTTTATCTGACGTAATTTCGAAAACAGCGGCATATTTGAACCGTACTTGAACTTGAACACAATACACAATGAACACAGTAATGAATAGCAAAACAATCATTCATACCACGACATCAAGAACACATCAATAACAGTTTGAACAGAATACTACCTGATACATAAAGAACGTAATACTTGAATTTCTCGAGAACGGACTTACTAGAATTACTGGATGCACTGCTAAAACAGTACAGAACATACCGGTCTCCTAAAGAGACACGTCATACCGTATCCACCTGGTGAACACGTCGGACCGGATCTGTTTACCCAAACCCGTCGGACCGGGCACAAATTAATGAACACCCGTCTAGATACCCCCAGCAATGGTACTCACCGGGAAGCAAAACTGAAGGCCTCGGACTGGACTGGACTGCTACGACGTCGGGTAACTGCTACGCACTACGCATGCGCTTCGGGATTCGGTTACAGGTGGGCCTCCGGATACCTCGGACCTTGCTCTCTCGGCTTGGGCTCTGGTCGGAACGACCCGCCTTCCTCACCGCCTCGTCTGGATGCCGGACCGCAGTCTCCGTCTCCTCCGTGGGCCTGAGGGAGACTTGAAGCAGAAATATCTGCACGTGCACGGTAGAGGTTCCGTCACGGCTGTAGAAGGGTCAGGGGGCCTGCGTTACATCGCCGGCGCGTGGGGAAGGGGCTCGTACCTGTTCGGGCGCCATTTTATGTGGTAAATAAATAATTAATTACCGGTACTATTTTTCTATGCATTAATAAAAACAGATAGCTCAATAAATAAGAGGCAGGATCCGTGATATCTGAGTCAGAATGGGCTTTAATCGGATGGCTCGAGCCTAAAGACCATGAAGTGGCATGCAATGGAATGGAATGGCAGCTGCAACGTCTCATTAACATTATACAGTATATATAGTAAAACAGTACAATTGCATTGCATACAGTAGGCGTAACAAGTGACAAACGTAAGATAAGAACATATGGGCGTACAGAGAAGGCGTGCACAGGGCGTGCACGTAGACATGTGATGAAAACGTCACAGAAGTGTCATAAATGGGTGGATACATGGAGGGGGCTACCTGGGCAGCTGGAACCTTTAACCTACTGGTGCGCGCAAACGGGCCATGACGTGTAACTAGGGAGAGCTGGGGGCTCTGACTCCTGCACTAGAAGAGGAGACTAAAGTCTAGGATGTCAGGACGACATGTACCTATAGCATATCTGGTATCTGGTGTTTGGAGTACATGTTGATAGAATCTAAAAGTCATCAGGGCAAAGGCTACTTGACACTAAGGCTGGTGCATGCATATATTCTACGTGTATTGCGTGTGCTATGAATCTTCTATGAATACTAATTCAGTAATTCACTTGCATGGAGACAGGAAGACTAGACTATAGCTGAAGATGTTTATGCGGTTCGTTAGCTTAGGAATGTGAAGCCGGGGAGCTGAACTGATAACTAGAGGCATAACATATTCTTGGCAGACAGGCAGGCAGGCCAGGCCGGGCACCGCGCTGCTTGGCAGAAAGTAAGCGAAAAGGTCAGGGATGCGGGAGGGGCTGCATCGCTCCTCGGAGTGATTTCAGGAGACTGGAGCTTGAATCTGGTGTCCGGGCCCTTTTGAGGCCTAGAAACGGGGACAACTCGATGAATTAACGTGCACAATGTAAAACGTTGGCAACATAGGCCTAATACTCGTTGCTTTCACGAGGACTGGATAACTGGCATACTAACGTTGGACACAACAATAATTGCGTCTTTATTCGGTCAAAGGGGAACATATGCATATCGATCATGCACATATAACATATAATGGGGAACACGTAGGGACACATGACAAGGCAAAATTCAATTTTCCTCATCGCGCTCAAAAGTGTCCCCTTTTTACCCAGCGAATAGGACCCGGCAGCTGCTGTGCACAAGACGAGTGTTCACTGGGCAGACAATGAGTTCTGTCAATACGGCCCCTTTCCTTTAACCCCTTCGACGCTCATGACGAGCTGGGCTCGTCATGGCGTAGCCTCCTCGCACGCTCATGACGAGCCCAGCTCGTCACGTAAAGTGCGATTCCGCAAAACCCAGCGTACGGGCGGAATTCCGCCCGCACGCATGCGGTTAATGATTAATGCACTCGGGCTTTGCGTCATTTCAGGGGCATAATTACTATTTTTACGTGCTTTACTTCAACAAGCAGGTTTTTTTTTGTTTCGGACGTTTTCACTGTAAACTTGTTCCCTGCTTTGTGATGGTGGTTTGCACGGCTCTGTCGACAGTCATAACTTTTGTCTTGTGTTGAGTTTAAACAGTGCTGGGTATGTTGAGCGGGAGCGTTGCCATAACAATGCTCCTTCAGTGGTCGGTGTGCTGTTGACTACCCCTCCCCCCGGCCTTGGAGATAAGAGGTGGGAACGGCTCGGGCTTGTTTTTTCATTGAACCTCTGGGACCCTGGGCATACAGAAAGAAGCTGTTGGTTTTCGATTTGTAATTTTGCCCCTCTTGCTGCATTTACGCTTATTATCGATGTAAATTGCGAGTGTTAATGTTAACCAATTTAGTGGTATATTTTTACCGACCTCGGAAGGGTGGAAAGCTGAATAGGCTTCGCCAGTCTGACTTAAGTAAGGGTCTCCATTTGGACGATGGGAGCAGCTAGGGTCACAAGACCTGCGCCGTTAAGTGCTCGGCAGATTAGTGCACGGCAAAGTATTAATCATTGTCTACAGCGCGCTCTAGGCTCTCCATTGCCTTGGCAGTAAACGATATTCACTTCTGGATGAAATGCGGAGTCTACGCATCCCTGTGATCTGGACCATATACTTATTGCTTGCCTGTTCACCTACACCGTGTGGCTGGTTGACCCGATGCATTGCATCCTTTTGAAGTGATGGAAACTTGTCTTTCTCACTCAAGCTTTCTATTGTATTGATAAAGCGCCCGTATATCTAATCGTGCCTCGCGGCGCTTTGGTTCGTAGCATGAGGCTGCTGTTTTGCATGGTTAGTAGGGTGTGGGTTAATAATGGTTGTCTGCCTAGTGCCTGTGTCCGCAGGGCTACTGGGATGATGCGGTCCTGTGGCGTTCTGCTTGGAGAGCTGGCAAATGGCCGGAGGGATGCCGGATGGGGGCGGGAGAGCCTGGTGGGCACCGAAGTAAATGGAAGCGACCAGTGCAGAAGGTAGGCCAGTGCACTCTATCAATGATGTATTGGTTGCCAAGGGGGACGGCCAGGTGAGGCATGGGTGCTTGCATTACGTATTGTTTCCCAGGATCGTGAGCGCCAACAATCCCTTAATTGCACAAAGTGCCTAGTGCAATTACAGTGCTGAATGCGATTTGGCTATTGCTTGCCTGTTCACCTACACCGTGTGGCTGGTTGACCCGATGCCTTGCATCCTTTTGAAGTGATGGAAACTTGTCTTTCTCACTCAAGCTTTCTATTGTATTGATATAGCGCCCGTATATCTAATCGTGCCTCGCGGCGCTTTGGTTCGTAGCACGAAGCTGCTGTTTTGCATGGTTAGTAGGGTGTGGGGCTACTGATGATGCGGTCCTGTGGCGTTCTGCTTGGAAAACTGGCAAATGGCCAGAGGGAAGCCGGATGGGGCGGGAGAGCCTGGTGGGGGGGCGGGAATGCCAGCGAGGGGAGGAGAAGTGTGGCAGGTGGATTAGGGAGATGCTCGTGCTTGTGTGTCGAGTCATACTGCGAGATAGTTTGGGGGTACAGGAGGGAGTCTGTTGTATGTAAACGCAGAACAAGTAACAAACGGGCCAGTGAGGGGATGCGAGAGAGAAGGCAGGCGCTGGAGAGGGAGGGGGTGGGCTGCCCATATGGAGAGGGAGGGGGGTGGGCTGCCTGCTGGGCTGGGCTGCCTCTGATCATCTAATGCGAGTCACGGAAGGCAGGCGCTGGAGAGGGAGGGGGTGGGCAACTCGAACGACCATATGGCTGGGAGAAGCTGTGTGAGGGAGGCTGGGCTGGCTGGGCTCGTTCACGAGAGGCTTGTGGTCACGTGATTCTCGTGGTGACTCACATGCACTGTGAAGAAACTGCAATGGTTTGACTAGTCGATCAAGCACTTGAATTTTCGCCTATTACATTCGCAAGCGAATGATAATAGGCGAAACCTACAAAGGGTACAGAAATATAACAATGTTATAGGAGAAAATGATTCAAGAACAACAATCAAACAAAAACTCTCTATAACAATTGTAAGCGCTTGTCCGCTTCTTCACAGTTGATCAATTATTTAAATAGACAAAGCGTATTTGTTTAAATAATTGATCAACTGTGAAGAAGCGGACAAGCGCTTACAATTGTTATAGAGAGTTTTTGTTTGATTGTTGTTCTTGAATCATTTTATCCTATAACATTGTTATATTTCTGTCCCCTTTTTAAAAAAACAATTTATTTTTGGAGTATTAAATACGAACTTTTTCATACACACCTTCTCCCTCTCTTCTCTTTTGGATCACTTGCAGTGACCTATATAAATTGCATAAATATTTGAGCTTGTTGCTTTGCACTATTGGTCTTATACATATAAGGACCTCAAATATTGTTGAAATTCTATGTGAATTGTATAATAACAAAACCCCTTGAAGGTATTCCTACCCTACCATATCCTTTGCCCAAACCCTCAAAGGTATATTGGGTTGCTCATTTGCCGTTACTACAACTTCTAGAAGTGGCACTTCTACACTAGACACATTAAATCTGCGCACACCGTTGCGCAGCATTTACTCTCACGAGTTTGCACATACCAAACTCGCCCTTGCACTCCCCACGCATCAGGAACTACCATAGACACACACATTCCCCATGCATTCCTATGGGAGGGCAGGCCAATCTCACCACATGCACTCAGACTGCGCACACACTTTACACTGGGACACAGTGTTAAAGTGTGCAGTAGCCAAAAACAACTAACACCAAGTCACATTAAAAAGCAAAAAGTTTAGGGGTGAACCTGCCAAAAGGGCAACCGCTCCCATTGGCTGTAGGCAATGCGACAAGGCGGTGATGTACCGCCGGGGCCAGGGGTGCGCTACAGCGATGGTGCATCTTTCAAAAGCATTCAATGACAGCCTCCGTGGTGGTGGAGTACGCCTTCCGCGATTTTCAAAACTGCACCATGCCACCGCAATCATCGCTCCCATTGGCTGCAGGCAATGCCCCATGGCGGTGTCACACCACCATGGCCAGGCGGTAGCTACCGCGGTTTGGGTGGCAGAGCATGCCCACCACCATCTACACATTTCTCCATGCCAATGGCTACCGCACTTGTGAAGCGGCTGGTGCTGGTGTCACACCGCCATGGACAGGCGGTAGCTACCGTGATTTGGGTGGCGGAGCATGCCCACCGCCATCTACACATTTCTCCATGCCAATGGCTACCGCACTTGTGAAGGGGGTGGTGCTGGTGTCACACCGAATGGCCAGACGGTAGCTACCGCGATTTGGGTGGCGGAGCATGTCCACCACCATCTACACATGTCTCCATGCCAATGGCTATCGCACTTGTGAAAGGGGTGGTGCTAGTGTCACTCCGCCGTGGCCAGGTGGTAGCTACCGCGATTTGGGGCACATGCAATGGAAATCTCCATTGTGAACATTGCATCAGTACACAGGGGCAACATGGTTCAGGCACATCATAGTGCACACAATGCCATTAAACCATAGAATCCACAGGTGGACGCACATCCCATGATTGGCTATGTGTCATGTACATTGGTCTGTGGTCCCTGCCATGTCACTTATGCATTGGATGGTTGATACTTCTTGACAGTGTTAAGCTGGAGTCAATAATGTGTAACCAATCAATGTGTTGTGGGTCAGTGCTGACCTTGGCAAGGCTTGTCTCACTGTATGGTGTTGTTACTTCTGCTTTCATATCAGCTCATGCACACAACTGACAGTTTTCCGCCTACTGTGATCATTGTGTGGTGGATGTGTGGCAAGTTTACATGAGGCATAGAGGTGTGACAGGTACAGCAGATGAGTATGAGACAGTCATGTTCATTTTGCACACATTGGTGGATGGTACGCTACAAGGCGTGCACATGTGAAATGTGGGGTTCAGTATGTGTGCATTCACATTGACCTATGTGTTGTTTGCGGCACTTGTATATGGTAAATGGAGAGGTGTGCCCTCTGTGTGTCTCAAATGTCCACACATGTAACCTGGTGTGCCACGCATTTCTCATGGCAGTCTTTGTTTTTCTGTGAAATCCTTAACGGATGTGCTGTGGCCATCTCATGATGGTTGTCATTGACATGTGTCCATTTTCATATCAACTAGGAGGAGGCCTAATCTCATACGTCACCTGACACTGCTGGAAGACATGGAGGATGTTGTGATCATTCGCAAATTCCGCCTCAACAGACCGACACTGAAGACCCTTTTTGATCTGTTGGAGCCCCACCTGCAGCCTTATCGCCACTACCCAACAGCATTCACAAGCACGTACAGTGATAGCAGCCCTCCATTTTTTTTGCAACAGGATCGTTCCAGGAGACCGTGGCCAGTGCTGCAGGAATGTCGCAACCCATGTTCAGTCTGGTGCTGAGGGATGTTCTTGCAGCCATGATGATATATAAGGATCGATACATAAATTTCACCAGGGGAGCAGAATTGGCCGGTGTGAAGGGTGACTTCTATCCCCTTGGGCACATCCCCCATGTTGTTGGTGCCATCGATTGCACCCATGTCGGTCTGGTGCCACCACAGGCGAGTGAGCACATTTTTAGGAATCGTACACATTATCATTCAATCAATGTGCAGGTGGTGTGCCTTGCAGACATGACCATATCGCATGTGTGTGCAAGATTCCCAAGCTCAGCCCATGACTCGTACATCCTGAGGAACAGCATGGTGCCCCGGATGATGGCAAATCTGCTTCCATAGCGTGCTTGGATTGTGGGTGAGTATGCCTAGTGATATGGCGTGCTGTGTGTGTGACCTGCTGCCCTCTTCCTGTGCAACATTGCAATGTGTGTTTGTCATTCCTAGGTGACTGTGCATATCCCAGCCGTCCATGGCTGCTGAGCCCACTACGGAATCCCAGGACCCCGGCTGACATCAGGTACAATGAGGCCCATGTCAGGACCCGACATGTCATTGAGCGGACTTTTGGCCTGCTCAAGTCAAGATTTCGCTGCCTTGACAGGACAGGAGGTGCACTGTCATACTCGCCTGGGAAGGTCTGCAAGATCGTTGTGGCATGCTGTATGCTCGACAATATGACCATTCACAAGGGGATTCCCCTGCTCCTGGATGATGGTGAGGACCCAAGGCCACCGCCTGCTCAAGGACTTGAGTCCAGTGATGAGGACAGTGGAGAGGAGGAAGGAGTTGACATGCGTCAAAAGCTCATCACCCGCTACTTTACTTGAAGGTGTGTGACGAGGTACAACTTGTACATTGTCTGGTGTGATTGCTGTTGTCGTGAAGGGCTATGTGCGGAAGGTACAGACAGGCACATGTGGAGTCACCTGTATGTGGAAATGTGGCAGTGACATTTCACCTGTGAACGTATACAGAACTCTGTTTGTTGACACGTGTTGCACATTGTGTTGTCTGCCTCTTCACTTGTGTAGATTGTTGGTGTAGTGTAATGTCTTTGATGCCACACTCATGCCAGTGACTATTGTTCTGTTGTGTCTCCCTAGCTGCCTTGAAATTATCCAGGATTACATACTGTACATCTTTTGGAATACATTATGGACTTTTTAAACACTGTAAATATTGCACTAAAGACAAAGCTGCACCAATTGAAGTGTGTAAGGTGTTTTATTTACAAAGTTGACATGTGAGCTGTGCGGGCAGATTTACATGAAGGTGGTGATGGAGCAGTGAGTTGACAGTCATGGTAAATGAGATGTAAGAGTAGACACCTCACGGATGTGGTGACCCAGTCCAACAGACAGGTGACATTCAAAAGGCAGTGTGGGAAATGGCAGTCCAAACAGACAATGCAGTGGGGAAGAGGGTTGCCATCAGGGCTGGCTCAGTGACTGGCGTTTGGCTGGTGCTTTGCCTCCAGAGACTCCCAGGCTCTTCTTTGGACGCTCCCTTGGTCACTTGGCCGGGGGGACTCTGCTGCATGGCCAGCGGTGTCTGAGGACTCATCCCTCTCTGTGGCCGCAGGGGAGGATGGTGCACTGTCATCCTGCAGCACAACAGAGGGGGGCGGAGGTGTTGTTTGGGATGCAGGCCTGTCCCTCAGTAACGCCACTTGCTGGCCCATGCGGTCCAACATTTGTCCAAGGCAGGTATCGATGGACCTCAACAGCAGGATGAGCTCACATAATAGTTTGTCAGACAGGCAACTTTTTCCTGGACCTGTTCGTAGGCCCCGATGACTCTATTGAAGTGGTCCAGGGATGGTGTGCCAACCTCCTGAGGTCTGGGGGTGACCCTGGCCCTCCCACCTGCCCTGCTGCCACGGACCTGTTGCCTCGGCACTGTGGGTCCTCGCACACTCTCCCTGCCGTCCACAGTTGTTGGTGTGGGATGGTCATCCCCTGGGACAGGGAGGGTGCTGCAGGTGGCACTGGTGGTGGTGGTGGAGGTGGTGGCAGCGGTGGAGGCACAGGCCATAACTTCAGGGGTCTGCTGTGCAGTTGTTGTTGCAGCAGACGTGGTAGTGGGGAGGATGGGGGCCTAGGACCTGTTGCTCCCTGGCACACCAGATGGGCCAGCCTGGAGCTCATCGTCCAGAGAATCCTGGGCATCTACATCCGAGAGTCCATGTACCGGGGGTGGAGACTGGCTCTGCTGGTCATTGTTGTCCTCAGCAGTAAGTTCTTTGTCACCTGCGGATTAGATGGGGAATGGTCAGGGTTGTGCACTGTGCAAGTATTCTGTTAGCTGCATGTCATCCATCCTGTACACTACACCATTTAGTGACCTTAACTATTTTCAGTAAGTGCAATACTGTGCCTCATTACATGATGCAGAGGTACATCAATTACTGGTAAATTGCAGGTATTGATGCATTGCATGCAATTGGTGTTGTGTGTAGTGATGCAGGCCTCCCTCCCCCAAACAGTCAGCCCAGTGAGGATGGCTACCCACCTGTAAGTTTGTTTGGTGAACAGGGCAATGGCTTCCAGGTGCTCCTGGGTGAGGGAGTGCTCTATCCTGCTAAGGTGTGGGACAGGGGACAGGGGGCATGGTGGGAGTAGCAGTGCAGGCCTCCTTTCCCAAACAGACCATTGAATCAATGGGGTTAACCCAATTAGTCACAGGACCTGGGTAGCGATTTGTATATCGAAAATGGTCCCGGATTTCAATCAAGACACAATAAATGTACAACCTGCAGTTATTTGTAGCAAATTCAATCTTAGGCAAAATCAATTTGCCCCATAGGAGATGTGAAACTTTCAACCAGCAATATTCAATGCATTAAACCCAACACATAAATTTTCAAAAAACAAAATTGTTATATATCACAAATTTATTTACATACTAAAAAGAATTTTTGGCAATCCAGAACAATTATAAATGACGCAATACGGGTGATTTCTAGGCCTCTGCTACGGGTCTTCTTCAGGACAAAGGATAAGGGGCAGATAGGACTTCTGATGCCTTCAGAGATAGTCCCCGCTTTGAGAATGAGACGTCTGGACAAGGGTATTAATCCCCTACAGGTGAACATGGGAGGTTCAAATGGACGGATGACCAAAATTAATTTCGTCAATGGTTGCAAACCTCAGCTTTTCACTGAATAGGAAAGATGTCTTGCGAATCCAATTCAGGGCAGAGGAGGTGCTTCTCTTAGTCGAAGTACGAGCCCGCCTAACATCCACGTTTGGCAAAAATGAGCCGCGTCTCATTCTCAAAGCGGGGACTATCTCTGAAGGCATCAGAAGTATATACTCCATTAATTGGAAACACATGAAGCATTGAATATTGGTTTCCAACATTGGCCTGACGTCTCTCCTAATTTGTTTAGGTCTCCAACATTGGCCAGACGCCCGCTATTAACCGTCCATGGTTATCGATCCAGTCCTATCTGCCCCTTATCCTTTGTCCTGAAGAAGACCCGTAGCAGAGGCCTAGAAATCGCCCGTATTGCGTTAGGGTCGAAACGTCGACGACTACCCCCCCATCCCAGCCTACACCTACCGTCTTATTTCAATTGTAAATTGTGTATATAATAATGTATGGGTAGGCTTTCTTTGAATTCTGCCCTTTGATTGCATCAATCTATTTTGTATTTATTCTTTCAACTGTCTCGTTTCATTTCACTTGAGCACCCCCTTTTTTCTGAATCTATCACTTATACATTGTCATTTATAATTGTTCTGGATTGCCAAAAATTATTTTTAGTATGTAAATAAATTTGTGATATATAACAATTTTGTTTTTTGAAAATGTATGTGTTGGGTTTAATGCATTGAATATTGCTGGTTGAAAGTTTCACATCTCCTATGGGGCAAATTGATTTTGCCTAAGATTGAATTTGCTACAAATAACTGCAGGTTGTACATTTATTGTGTCTTGATTGAAATCCGGGACCATTTTCGATATACAAATCCTTTCCCAAACAGGCCTCACAAGCAAGATGGCTACCTACCTGTTAGGTGAGGGTGTACAATGCAATGGCTTCCAGGTGCTCCTGGGTGGGGGAGGGCTCTATCCTGCTCCGGTGTGGAACAGGGGGCATTGTGGGAGTAGTAGTGCAGGCCTCCCTCTCCCAAACAGACCTCACAAGCAAGATGGCTACTTACCTGTTAGGTGAGGTTGTACAATGCAATGGCTTCCAGGTGCTCCTGGGTGGGGGAGTGCTCCATGCTGCTGGGGTGTGGGACAGGGGGCATGGTGGGAATAGTAGTGTAGGCCTCCCTCCCCCAAACAGGCCTCACACGCAAGATGGCTTCCTACCTGTAAGTTTGTTTGGTGAACAGTGCAATGGCTTCCAGGTGCTCCTGGGTGAGGAGGGCTCTATCCTGCTTAGGTGTGGGACAGGGGGCATGGTGGGAGTAGGAGTACAGGCCACCCTCCCCCAAACAGGCCTCCCATGCAAGATGGCTACCTACTTGTTAGGTGAGGGTGTACAATGCAATGGCTTCCAGATGCTCCTGGGTGGGGAAGGGCTTCATACTGCTAGGTTTGGGACAGGGGGCATGGTTGGTGTAGGAGTACAGGCCTCCCTCCCCCAAACAGGCCTCACATGCAAGATGGCTAGCTACCTGTTAGGTGAGGGTGGACAATGCAATTGTGTTTGGGATGTGCAAGGAAGTACTTATCAAAGTGTTGGTTGACATTTGTTTGTACTTACCAGCCTCCACTCCCCCGGATACTCCTGTGAGACTCTCAGGATGCAGTATGGCAAGCACCTTTTCCTCCCATGGTGTGAATGATTTTGGTGGAATGGGAGGGCCACCGCCAGCCTTCTCAGCCAGCTCCCGGAACTTGCTTCTCCGCTCTTAGACAACCCTCTTGAGATCATGCCACCGCTTCATGATCTCCTTCCTGGATCGCATGGTGGTCCCAACTGTATTGACCCTTTGGTCTATCCTTTCCCACATTTGTGTCCTTGTGGCTAATGGTGTCTGTTGGACCAGGCTACCAAAGAGTTCTGGTTCCACTCTGACTATCTCATTGACCATAACTGTCAACTCACTCTCTGTGAATTTGGGCATTTTCTGTGATGCCATGGTGTGTGGTGTTTGAAGGGTTTGTGGGTGCAGGGGTTTGTGTGGTTGGTGTGATATTGGTGTGTGAGGTGTGTTGTGTGCTGGGGGATTGTTGGTGCAGGTGTGATGGTGTTAGTGGTGGTGGTGGTGCTCTGTTCTTTTGCCTCTCCTGTCAGATCTGATGTATGGCCTTCTCTTCTGGAGTGTTGCAAAGGATTGTGGTCAGTGAAGGGGCTGGTTTTATATTCAGCTGTGTGGGTGTGTGCACATGGGATTTTGCTGTCAGGTGTGTTGTGGGAGTTGTCCTGGGATATGTATGTTTTTGTTTTGCCTTTTTTTTCATTGGTATGTGTTTTGTGTATTTGGGGGGCATGGCTATTTTGATTTGTGCAATGTTGGCATCAATGTGGTGTGTTTGCATCGTGCGCCATGTTTTTCATGTATCGTCCGCTGCGGTGGCTTTGCTGCAGCTCTTCTGCTGTCACTCACATTCACTCCTGTGTGCGGCTGCGGCGGTCGGAAACAGCAAATCGTACTGCCGGACCATCGGGGATATACTATTTTACCGTGCGGAGTCACTGCTTTGCTTGTGGCGGGTTGTAGCTTTTCCGCTGCGTTTCTGACCGCCGCGGTTGGGTTTTGGACGTCACCGCCTGCGTCGGGTGGTTTTTGTTAGCTCGTGTCCGCCGTGGTCGGTCTTTTTTGGCGGTTGTTCCAAATTTGACCGCCGGTTTATCAGCAGTCCCGGCGGGCGGTTGTTTCCCTCCTCCATGGCGGTCGGGGTGGTTTTCCGCCTGCCATCCTAATGGGGCCATTAATCTTCTGGCATAAAAAAAAGAACGTGAACTTGTGTAATGTAACTGTTGCTCATGGGAAGCGCCAACTCTTTCTGGTCAGCTCGCCCTTTATAAAAATGCAACAAAAGTATGCAATTTGAAGCGTAAACAGTGGACCGACAGAAGTGAAATCAATCTGTACTCCGTCCATGCTTCAAAGAAACACAAGGAAGTCACGCAGTAACTGACGCCTGCAAGTGCTGCTGGATTAGAAGGAAGTAAAGAGTGATAAAGAAGCCAACAAATGGTAAGTAATGGGCAGGCTTGAAACCCCTTTTTAAAAACGTTATTTACATTTTCTTTTTAGATAGAATAGGTCACCGCCAGGTGACAGCATGCTGCAGGCTTGACCTAGAAAGATGGCTAATGTTACTTGCCATTATGTTTCTGTTGTGTCTTGTCCAATATTACCATATCCAATTGAGATCTATAAATACAATTTTTATTACTTTGCTTTCGCAAGTGTGAACCTACAGTGAAGCGCCACTTGTCATGGCCAGAATACCCAATTACTCGTAATATGAGGGTAAGTAGGGGATGAATGAAGTGTTCTACACTGGCATGCCACGTTTGCTGTGTTGCAGTGAAACCTAGTCCACTTTCCACCGTGGACACAACCTTTAAGTGAACTGCAGTGTCCACAATGTGTTGAGGGGTTGTTTGCCATTCACAACAAACCAAGAGCAAGACAACTAAAATCTGTTATTTTTATTTGTCTTGAAATCTTTCTCAGATCAACCAAACCAATTTTTTCAGTAGTTCATGTTTGCCTCACTGGGCCCTGAGGCTGGGGATACATCTGACGCTAAAATCCAGTTTGAAGCAGGTACAGTACTCACAAAAAACCTAGATATAGAAGTCTGAGGACAGAAGCAGGGTTCTTCAGCAGCCAAGCAGGGTATCTACCAAAATCGTCTTAGCATTCAGTTCTTTCAGTTTGAATTGCACTCCTGTTACACGCGGCACAACAGACCTGCCAAGTAGGATTTTACACAGTGCTATCAAGACAACAGGTCGTACTGCAGGTTTACACAGCAGCATTCATGGTACACAGTGTAGGCCTATAGCCATGTTTACTACCACTTGAGTAAATAGTACAATGGGTGCTGCAGTCTGCATATGCCAGGCAAGGTGAATAAGCCAATGTATCCAGGATTAAAGGGGGAGCATACTGGTCAGCAGTGGTAATGTGCACAGAGTTCTAAAGCCAGCAAAGATATAGGGTCTGCCAAAAGGTGAAAAATCCAGAGTGATCATGCCGAAAAGGCGGAATGCCTTTAAAGCTCTACTAGCCCACTCTTGTGCAGGTCCTCCTCAGTGTGCTCACCCAGTCCTTCACGTTAACATCCTGAGTATGTGTTATGTGTTTGCATGTGAACCCAGTGTAGCACATGAATGCTGTGCATAAGTGAGCCAGAGAAATGGAGGACAGTGGTATTCTTCTTGAATCAATCAATCAATCAATCATGCCATTTGTATAGCGCACTACTCACCCGGGAGGGTCTCAAGGCGCTTGGGGGGAGGGGTATGCTACTGCTCGAACAGCCAGGTCTTGAGTTGTTTCCTGAAGGCGAGATGGTCCTGGGTCAGCCGAAGGTGGATGGGGAGGGAGTTCCAAGTCTTGGCAGCCAGGTAAGAGAAGGATCTTCTTCCGGCGGTGGCTCTTCGGATGCGTGGTACGGCTGCGAGGGCGAGGCTGGTGGACCGTAGCTGGCGGGTGGGCGTGTAGAAGGTCAGGCGGTCGTTGAGGTACTTGGGGCCCAGGTCGTGGAGAGACTTGTGTGCGTGGGTGAGGAGCCGGAACGTGATCCTCTTGTCGACGGGAAGCCAGTGCAGGTTCCTCAGGTGGCTGGAGACGTGGCTGCGTCAGGGGACATCCAGGATGAGTCGGGCGGAGGCGTTCTGGATGCGCTGGAGTCTTTTCTGTAGCTTGGCTGTGGTTCCGGCGTAGAGGGCGTTTCCGTAGTCCAGTCGGCTGGTGACGAGTGCCTGGGTGACAGTCTTCCTGGTCTCGGTCGGGATCCAGCGGAAGATCTTGCGAAGCATACGCAGGGTGTTGAAGCACGATGAGGAGACGGCGTTGACTTGTCTGGTCATCGAGAGGGAGGGGTCCAAGATGAAGCCCAGGTTGCGTGCGTGGTCGGTTGGCTTGGGTGCGGTGCCCAGGGCTGGGGGCCACCAGGAGTCGTCCCAGGCGGAGGGCGAAGATCCCAGGATGAGGACTTCCGTCTTGTCCGAGTTCAGTTTCAGGCGGCTGTCCTTCATCCACTCGGCAACGTCTTTCATCCCTTCGTGTAGGCGGGTTCTGGCGGTGTCGGGGTCTCTGGTGAGAGAGAGGATCAGCTGGGTGTCGTCGGCGTAAGAGATGATGTTGAGGTTGTGCTGGCGTGTGATGGCTGCGAGAGGTTTCATGTAGATGTTGAAGAGGGTGGGGCTGAGTGAAGATCCTTGCGGGCAGCCGCAGATGACTTCGGTGGCCTCGGAGCAAAACGGGGGGAGGCGGACTCTTTGTGTTCTTCCGGCGAGGAACGAGATGATCCACTCCAGTGCCTTCTCTTGGATACCGATGTTGCTGAGGCGCTGGACTAGGGTGCGGTGGCAGACCGTGTCGAACGCAGCGGAGAGGTCCAGGAGGATGAGGGCCACTGTTTCCCCCTTGTCGAGCAGGGTCCGGATGTCATCGGTGGCTGCGATGAGGGCGGTCTCGTGCTGTGGTTGGCTCTGAAGCCGGACTGCGAGGGGTCGAGGGATCCGTTCGTCTCGAGGAAGGCGGTCAGCTGTCTGTTGACGATCTTCTCGATGACTTTAGCAGGAAAAGGGAGGAGCGAGATGGGGCGGAAGTTTTTGAGATCGGTGGGGTCCGCTGTAGGTTTCTTCAGGAGGGCGCTGATCTCGGCGTGCTTCCAGCTCTCCGGGAAGGTGGCGGTGTTGAAGGAGGCGTTGATGATGTTCCGGAGTTGGGGTGCGATGGTGGAGTCGGCCTTGTTGAAGACGTGGTGTGGGCAGGGGTCGGTCGGTGATCCGGAGTGGATGGTGTTCATCGTGCGGGCTGTGTCTTCGGTGGTCACCGTGGTCCAGGTGCGAAGGGTGGCGGTGGGGGGCGTTGGTTCGACGGTTGGGTGCGTGGGTGGGGCGCCAAAGGTGTTGTGGATGTCGGCGATCTTGCGGTGGAAGAACGAGGCGAGGGAGTCGCAGAGGTCTTGTGACGGAGTGATGTCGTTGGTGCCGGTGCTGGGGTTGGAGAACTCCTTGACGATAGTGAAGAGCTCTTTGCTGTCGTGGGCGTTTGTTGTCCAGTCCCTCGCCTCGTTCTTCAGGGATTTCTTCTTGGTGGTGCGGATGAGCTGGTGGTGCTTGCGGGTAGCGTGTTTGAGGGCGGTCATGTTGTCGGTGGTCCGGTCGAGGAGCAAGGCTTTCTCGAGGGTGCGGCAGGTCTTCTTGGAGTCCTTGAGGTCGTCGGTGAACCAGGATGCCTTCTTGCTTCTGGGTCTGCTAGGAGGGTTCTTTAGTGGTGCGAGGTCGTCAGCGCAGGCGGTCAGCCACTGTGTGAAGTTGCGGGCTGCTTCATTGGGGTCCGTTGTGTTGGCGGGTGGGCTCTGGCTGAGGGAGGTGGTGAGCTGGTCTGCGGTGATCTTGCTCCAATTCCTGTGAGGTACCTGTTGCGGTGGTGGTGGGTCGTGGATCTTTTGAAGCTGAAGTGGACGCAGCTGTGGTCGGTCCAGTGAAGTCCGGTGGCGTGGCTGAAGGTGATGTACTTGCTGGAAGAGAAGACGGGATCAAGCGTGTGGCCGGCATAGTGGGTGGGGGTGTTGACCAGTTGCTTGAGTCCGAGGTTGGCGAGGTTTTCCAGCAGGGCGGTGGTGTTGCGGTCCTTGTTGTTCTCCAGGTGGAAGTTGAGGTCCCCGAGGAGGATGTAGTCGGTGGAGGGGAGGGCGTGCGGGCTGATGAAGTCTGTGATGTCTTCGCTGAATTGTGTGCGTGGTCCCGGGGCTCTGTAGACGAGGGTGCCTCTGAGGGTCGTCTTAGGGTCGGTGTGAATCTGGAAGTGGAGATGTTCGGCTGCGGCGAAGGAGTCGTTGGCGTCGGTCGTGATGCGGATGGTGTTCCTGTGGACGATGGCGATGCCACCTCCGGTCTGGTTGATGCGGTCCCTCCTGATGATCTTGTACCCGTCCGGGATGGCGATAGCGATGTCGGGTGCAGAGGAGGCGTTCATCCAGGTTTCCGTGAGGAAGGCGACGTCCGGTGATGTAGTGTCGAGGAGGTTATAGAGTTCTGCGGCGTGTCTGTGGACGGAGCGGGTGTTGATCAGGATGCACTTGAGGTGGTTGCTGCTGGTGTTTGTCTTGGCGGGTGCGGGGCAGGTTCGGAGGCAGGTGAACTTGCAGGTGCAGCAGGTGAAGGGTCCGTGGGTGCGTCTCGGGGTTGCTCAGTAGCAGGCGTGGTCTGGCCGGCATTGAGTGCGTTGAGAGTGGCGGCGTCGTAGGTCAGTCGGGTCGTCTTGCCTCGGCGGGGAGGGCCAGGGGTCCTGGCGCTGGGCACGGGCCAGGCGCGGACGGGCGCAGACAGGCTTACCTTTGGCGCACCTTCTGCGCTCAATCGGTGCTCCCGCTGCGCGCGTCCGCTGCACGGTCGCTCTGGGGGCGTCATAAGTAAGGAGCCGGGAGGGAGGAGCAGCTGGGTGGAGGGAGCGGGCGGCGAATGGAATCACAGGGGGGCGGGGCCGCAGGGAGGCAGCGGTGGGAAATTCCAAGAAACAGCGGGCAGCGGGAAATTCCCAGGAGCAGGGGAAATTCCCAGGAGCAGCGGGAAATTCCCAGGAGCAGCGGGCAGCGAGCGAAGGAATCTGCAGGCAGGAGGCGGCAAAGGCAGGCAGGAGCGGCAGCAGTGAGTGGGGCGACCAAGCCCTGTGGAGGGCTGAGCGGTCACTCTGTGGTCCCCTACGGTCCCCTTAAGTAAGGAGCCGGGAGGGAGGAGCAGCTGGGTGGCGGGAGCGGGGCGGCGAATGGAATCACAGGGGGGCGGGGCCGCAGGGAGGCAGCGGCGGGAAATTCCAAGAAGCAGCGGGCAATTCCCAGGAGCAGCGGGAAATTCCCAGGAGCAGCGGGCAGCGAGCGAAAGAATCTGCAGGCAGGAGGCGGCAAAGGCAGGCAGGAGCGGCAGCAGTGAGTGGGGCGACCAAGCCCTGTGGAGGGCTGAGCGGTCACATCTTGCTCCTGCCTTGAACAAGATGGAATTGTGAGGTCCTTGTTCCCACACAGTAGAAGTGTATTGCTCACATTTCTGTATCTGGAGTGAGGAGACTGTAGTATCCTGTGTGCTGCCTTTCCCTGGGTGCCAGAGCTGAAGTCTGGAAAGCTAAGACTGGAATACTGAGAATGAATAATGTAGTAAAATGTTGGTGTGTTATCTGCAGTGGTAGCTAAGAGACAGGCACAGTCGGAGGGAGAATGGAGCCCTAACTGGACCTACCTGGTAGTCACAACCTAGTTGTTGTCTCTTTTCTTTGTTTGGTATGAGGTGTGTTGAGACTCATGCCTTTGCCTGTCACAAAGTTTCTGTACATGCTATTTGTTGTCAGAGGGAGCTAAGAGGTTGATGTTGGGTGAATGTGTAAGCGAGACATGTAGAAGATGTGAATGATCATTCCAGTTCTTCATATGCAATGGAGCAGCTGTTATTTGTTTTGTTTGAAATGAAGAGAGTTGTGTCGTACCCTGTATGTCTGAGCCGGTGTCTGGAATGCTGCGAGTGAAGGATGTAATAGAATGTTGGTGTGCGGCTGGGAGGAAATGGGGTGTATTATATGGGGTGGTTGTTCAACCTCACCATGTAATACACTTACAAACCCTTTCAGGATCCACAGGTTTTGTTTGTTAAACGCCAGCTTAACCCTGGGTAGCTGTGGCTCTGAGCAGCAAAGCTTACACAAAGGAACCAGTGTAAAGCATGTAATAAAGCACCAAAACAACTGAAGAAGAAATAACTGAGACACTCAACAAGTCTGACATCACTTTATAAAAATAAAGTAGATTTTATGTATTTCTAGAAACCACAATGAAAAAGCTCCACTAGCGGTTTCCAGAGATCACTTAATTTCAAAGAAGCATAGGCAACTCTAACAAGTTTGGCACTTAGAAGCTTTTTCACCAGAAAGCCTAACTAGTTGTAATGCAGTCAGTTAGAGTTAATTTGGGCAACCAATTCCGGCAGGGAGCGAATCAGGGGGACCAGCAAGTTCCTCAGAAACAGTTACCTCCACAGAAGAAACAGTCTTCCGAAAGTTCCAGGCACTTTATCCTTGTTGCAATGGATTCCTATGGAAGTTGTCCTGTGTCTGAGGATACTGGAAGCTAAAGATGCTCAAAGGTGGTGTGGATGTAATATGGTTGTAGGAGCGTTTCCTGCAGATGCTCCTCTATCCCCCAGTCTACGAGCTTGGTGAGGTGATCCTGGCCACAGCGGTCTACATACCTCAAGGTCTTCTCATGTCTGGCAGAACTCCAGTTGCACTGAACTGAAAGTTCTCCAGTGACACAGTCACAGCCAAATCCTTAGCTGAGCTGTACCTTGACTTCTAGGCAACCAAGCTGCACTCCAACAACCCACCCAGGTCCAGCCGACTCTGGTGCAACTTCTGACAGTAGGGTTCTGGTCCTCGGTTCTGCACAGCGATGAGGAGCAGCAATCCGGGTGTCTGGGCTACCTCTCACACGTAGCAAACTTCTTTAGCTGTTGTGTCAGCTGGCTCTTGGAGTCTCTTGCTCTGGCTGGGCTCGGAAAACGACTTCTCCTCAAGCAGGACAAAGCACCGGGCTGGCTAGCTGCAATTTGGGTATACCAGCAGGGCAATGAACAAAGCGAAACTTCTTAGAGATTAAACACAGCAAGCCGCTGTGGTGTTGGGTTCAAATCAGGCCTACATACTCTGCTAAACTCTCGAACACCTTAGTATAGAAGTTGGCACGGACACTGGAAAAGGCAAAAGACAAGTTTATTAAGACCCCATGGGGTGGTGATACATTCCTACAGCACCCTTCGGCAATGTAAGAAGTAGCACACCGAACATCGGTGCGCGACCTCTTTTATACAGTTTAATAGCAATAAAAAGATAGGCGGTTACAAGTTACACATTTTCGGTACATATAAGGTCATTTTTGGAACACAGCCAGCATGTGGGAGGAGTTCAATAGCACTGGTCAGTTAGTGCTAACATTCCTAAAGAGTGACCAGTTGATGCATAGTGCGCATGTGCGCTTGACCAGTACTAAAAATAGCCTGTTGCCGAGCAGAATAGGTGACCATGGGTATCGAGGAAGGACGAAAGGGCACACTGACCACGAGGCAGTGTGTTCATAGAGAATGGAAGCCAGAAGGATTCAAAATGGCCCCGTTCGTTTTGGTCAAGTTAACGAAAAGACCGTGTAGCTGTGCTAAACGCTAACTCAGGAGCTGCCAAAACACGACAGACGGCCCTTTTAGCGATTAGCAAAAGCTACCTCATAGTGAACGTAATCAGAATGTTCATCATCAATGTTAATAGCCATTATTTTCAATACTTCATCATTGATCAGTTTCTCTTGCTTAACAATAGCTCGTTTAGACGGAATACAGGCTGTGATACATACAGAACATAATGTAGGGCCACATTGAATACATAGACAAAGGGAAAATAGTACTCCAATAAAAACACAGAGAATCGTTAATAATTTCCAACCCCAAGTACTAAGCAGGGTCCAGAACCAACCAGAAAAGGTCCATGTTCCATTTTCTGGGTGGATCTCAGCAGCTATCTTATGTAATTTCGTAATCGAATCATACACGGAAGGTGAGTTATCTGGTACGTACACGCAACAACTACTTCCGATGACGCGGCATGCTCCGCCCCTATCAGCTAGTATCACATCTAGAACCATTCGATTCTGGAGTGCTACAATTCTGGTAATTTGCAATTCCTCAGTAATATTCCCTAAAGCAGAGGCAGTTTCATTAGCGACAGCTTCCACCACACGTGTAAGCCGCCTTATCTTCCTGCTATTCAGTGCAGCTCCTACGAATGAAAATAACCCCAAGTTGAAATCTACATATTGTTGTAAAGTGGTATCAGTCTGGTCGATTTCATCAAGATCTAATGTTCGTTTAACTCTGTTCAGTACGAAATCATGGTACAGAACGTAATCATTGTGGTACATGGGAGGAGCAATAAATACAGGTGGTAATACAAAAGCTATGTAACATGTTCCTAACCATCCCAATGGTAGACGATGGTATCCCTTATTTCCACAAATGAAATATGTGTTACGTGAAGCTACGAATGCAATTCCAGTTGGTATATCAAAGGTAAGTGTAATATTACATTCACTGCGGCCTACAGGGATTGTACCTTTATTTCTAATACACAAATCTGCTTTTTTATCAATGACTGTTATCATATGCAAGCTCGTCACATTTATAAGTCTTTGATTCGTATATACACGAGGTGTAGAGACATTGTCCGGACGATACTCTTCCCATTCAAATTTAGTTCCTTCAGCGTGTGGATAACCATCTTTGTCGTTATAGCATATTTTATTCAATCCAAAAAGTAGTCCACCTTTCGTTGGCCATCGCAAGGTGAAAAGAAGAGTGTACCAAGCATGACAAGAACCATTATGAGAAAACGGGAGAGGAATGAGTGGAGTTCCTCCCCTCTTCTGATGTCCGGGCAACATTCCACATACCCAACAATTGGACATGTTGGTCATGTAATGAGTATGATGCAAAATCTGAATAAAGCTGTTATTCGAATAAGTCTGCCTATGTCTTTCTTCGTGAAAAGGCAAAGTAAAATGAAAATGTTCAGATGGACTTGGAGTGGTGGGCAGCAAATGTTCTCGTACAGGAAACAATAGTTCTATAGTCCAAGCCAATACTGCGATCACCACTACGGTCAAGACAAACAAAACAGCACCAAGAATTCTCCCTTTTCGTGTCGAAGGAGATGCCATAGTTCACAAAACAATACTCTTCAAAAGCAACACTAAGCGAAAAAATAAAACGATGGTTCTGGACCGAGGCTGCCGTTGATTTGTTCTCCGGGATTCAAGACGGGTGTCGCTACACTGGGCAGAACTGATCCCCCCCCCTTGATATTCCCGGCTTCCGTTTCACAAACCTCAGAGCGGTTACCAACCAGTTCAAAAATACAAAAAGGAATCTTATTTCCTGGGACGTAGATTGTACTTCACTTTATCAGAAACAACGTGGTCCGGGAAGGCTCCCTCCAATTCATCAGGCGTGACAGCTGGGCTCTTTTCTGTATCCAAAATCTTTCTGTAGTCGGATAGCACCACAGGGCTCACCAGATCCGGAGAAACACGTCGGCAGTGCGTTGACTGTATCCACCGCTTCTTATTGGTGACTCTCACAGCAGTCCGCGTCGCCAGCAGCACTTGCTCAGGGCCATGCCATCTCGGTTCCAAGCTGCTGGAGCGCTCGAACACCCGGATCATAACATGGTCACCAGGACGAAGATCGTGAGCCTCACCAGTGGAGTTATCAGGGAGCGCCTCTCGAACCTGTTGATGAATAAAAAGCAAATCATTTGTTAATCGTGCCAAATAATCGTTCATCATTATACAAGGCACATCATGTATTAAACGAGGTTTTGGAACTCCCCAAATATTCATCGGCCTTCCAAACACCACTTCATAGGGTGTGAGGCCAGATCGAGAATGTGGCACTGATCGAATGGACAGCAATGCCAGAGGCAAAGCATCCGGCCATTTCAGAGATGTGGATGCCACTATCTTTGCTAGCTTCAGCTTCAGAGTTGCATTGTATCTTTCTACCAAACCTGCTGATTGCGGATGAAAAACAGCGTGGAATCGTTGCTTGATTCCCAATCCTTTCAGGACGTACTCCACTACTTTCCCAATGAAATGAGGACCATTATCACTCCACATAAATTTACAAACACCATAGCGCGGGAAGTACTCTTTGAGTAACACCTTAGCTGTTGTCAATGCTGTATTGTCTTTCGTAGGGTAAGCCTCAATCCATTTGCTGAAGGCACACACCACTACTAGGACATACTTGAGATTATTACAGCGCTCCAGCTGGATGTAATCCATTTGTAGTACTTCGAATGGTGCAGTAGGTGGAACAAACCCTCCTTTAGGAGTATGAGTCCCTTGTCCAGGATTGTGCTGTAAACATATCAGACAGGTCTGCACTACTCTCTTAGCCGTGCTAGCAATGTCAGCATTTTCCCAAACTCGTGTAAGCAATTTAGTAATTGCGAAAGCTCCAATGTGTGCCAGCCCGTGCGTCATTTGCACCATTGTTTGTAAATAGGCCATAGGTAATTTCCATCTCTCCATATCTTTACTACGCCAGCAACCCTCATCATCCAATACTCCTTCAGTGGCCCATTTCGTAAGTTCTGCCTCAGATGCTGACTTCTGTATATCTAGTATTTCTTCTCTAGCATCATGCCACCGCTCGGCTTGTGATTTCACCACGTACATGGGGAAATTATTTTGTAGCATAGCGGTCTCTCTCGCAATGCGATCTGCGAAAGCATTGCCGTGTCCTATTTTGTCCGTCACCTTTTTGTGTGCACTGCATTTCACTATTGCTACTTTCTTTGGACATAATAGTGCATTCAGGAGATCGCGTACCAATTCTCCATGCATAATGTGTACTGCGTGTGAAGTCAAGAATCCTCGTTCCTTCCAGAGTAGGCCAAAATCATGCACTACTCCAAAAGCGTAACGACTATCCATGTAAATGTTCACACATAGTCCAGTACTTAACTCACATGCTTTCGTTAAGGCTATCAATTCAGCTGCTTGAGCCGATTTCTGGGGTATTCGTGCTGCTTCTACCACTGTCTTAAGTGTCGTGATCGCGTAGGCTGCGGAAGTCGTACCATCTGGTAACCTCACGCACGATCCATCAACCCACAGTTCCCCATCTACATCTGGAAATGGTGTATCCTGTAAATCGATACGGCCCTTTGTCTGTTCCTCAGTCAGAAAAACACAATCATGTTGTTCTTCCTTCTGAGTCTCAGCAACAGGATCCTGCAGTAAAGTAGCAGGATTCAGTGTCGCACATCGTTTTAGTGTGATGTGCGGCGCCAACAACGTTAGCTCATATCCTGTCAGACGGGCACTGGTTAGATGCTGTGTTTTCGTTTGATTCAATAACGCATCTACCGCATGGGGAACTAACACCAACAATTTGTGTGACAAAACTATTCCCTCACTTTGTCGTATCGCTACTGCTGTTGCTGCAACTGCTCGAAAACATCCAGGTAATCCTCGAGCCACAGGGTCGAGTACCGCCGAGAAGTATGCACAAGGCCTCTGTTTGTCTCCGTGTGTCTGCACTAACACTGACAATGCGCACCCATCCTTCTCGTGTACATACAATGTGAAAATCTTCGTGTAATCAGGTGTACCTAACACTGGTGCAGAACAAAGAGCTTGTCTCAATTGTTCAAAAGCATTCTGACATTCATCCGTCCATTCAATGGGGATCGGTGTATCTTTAGACAACAATGCCAACAATGGTTTAACAATGTGTGAAAAACCCAATATCCATTGCCTACAAAAAGACGTCAACCCTATAAAGGCACGAACATCCTTCTGAGTGCGAGGAACTGGTGTGTCTAAAACTGCTTGAAGTCGATCTGGTGTCAATGCACGGCCCTCCTTAGACAAAAGATGACCGAGGTAGGTCACCTTGGGTCTACAATATTGCAGCTTTTTCTTCGAAACCTTATGATTATGTTTGGCTAGGAAGGAAAGTAAGGAAAAGGTACTCTTCTCACATTGTTCTGGTGTGTCTGCAGCAAGTAAGATATCATCTACATATTGAATAAGAGCCACTCCATCTTGTAATTCAAAGGAATCAAGCTGTCTTTTTAATGCCTGACTATAAATGCTAGGACTTTCGGTATAGCCTTGAGGAACTCGACAAAATCTGTACGATTTATTATTTAATGTAAAGCCGAATAGATATCGACTGTCAGGATGTACAGGGATCGAAAAGAAGGCATTCTTCAAATCGATGACTGTAAAAGTAGTTGCCGTCGATGGAACCAACGTAAGCAACGTGGTGATGTCAGACACCACCGGGTACTGAGGCACTACTATCTTGTTTATTTCCCTCAAATCAATAATGAAACGGTAGACCTTAGCATCTGTATCTCTTTTAAGGATCGGTAAAATTGGGCTATTGCAAACATTGTAGGGGACTTCCTCAACTACTCCTGCCAAAATCAAATTGTTCACAATGTGTATCAAAGCAAGTTCACCTTCTCTGGAAATCTTATATTGTGGGACACGTGGTAGAGATACTCCCTCCTTCACAGTAATACGTATTGGAGGAATTATCATCTGCCCTACATCCGTGTCTGAAGTGGCCCACAACGTTTTTGGTAAGGAGGCCAATACTTCAGATTCATGGAGAAAACACACTCGCTCAAATTCTGGGTAATTCTCATTCAACACAACTCGCACTCCTTCTGGGGCACAGCGAATAGTAGCTCGAAAGTGTTTTAACATATCGAGTCCCATAATATTATCTGGTGTATTTGGAGACAACAAAAAGGGACAAAGGGCAGCAAATTAATCAACATGAAATGCAACTGGTTGAGACAGTGGGCTAGAAGTAGGTGTTCCATCGAACCCTATAGCTGTAATTACCTCGCCAGACAGGGGAGCCCTTGGAACCAAGTATTTGGACAAAGCGCTACGAGTAGCTCCTGTATCGACCAGAAATTGATCAGTAGAACCCAAAACATGTGCTTCTATATATGGACCCCTTTGATCAACTGGTACCTCAACCGATTCTACACCCCATCCTACGCAATCCTATGCATAGTGCTCATCCCGTGGCTCAGCAGAACCACCCTCATTTATCTGATATTGATTGCGATTATCAAACGTATTATAATCTGTCTGACCACGACCCCTTGCTCCATATCCTCCGCGATCATTCGTGCCATAACCTCCTCGATCATGCGTTCCATAACCTCCTCGATCATTCGTTCCCCATCCTCTTGGCCCTCCATAATTATTCCTAGACCTTCCACTTCCTCGCCCCCTCAAATTGCACTGCTCTCGAAACACCGGACAGTCCGCAATCCAATGCCCAAACTGTTTGCAGTATGCACATTGATTCACAGAAATGTCAGAACGAGGGGGAGGAGCATTATTGTACGATCCTCGCCCTCCTCTGTTGTTTCCTCTCGTAGCCTGAACCTGAGCTAACATTACCTTCGTCTTCAAATCCTTCGCTTTCTTTTCACTACTTTCTTTTGCCTCCAATTCCTGTCGTTCATAATATTGAGCCATAGTCAATAAAGAAGCAGGGGTTGCTGTGGTCCATGAACTTTCACTCGCTTTTAATCGTTTCGCAATCTCCGGTAGGAGATTAGCCACATACTTATCAACGAATAAATGCCTGCCTGTATCTTCTGTCAATGATTGACCACTGTAATCATGGAACGCTTCCTCAAAGCGAGAGAAAAAATCGGAAACCGATTCATCCGTCTTCTGCTTACAAAAGGCTAATATAGTCCAATCAATCTTTTTAGCGGGAGCAAGAGTCTTTAATTTTGTTAGTATGGCCTGTGGAAGGTCTAATATTAATTGACACGGCTTACATGCTGGTTCCCTATCCAAATCAGCCTGAACAAGATCTTTCCAAGTGGCCCCGAGAGTCGTGTGGTCATCAAACTTACGAATCGCTCTCCACTTATCAGGGGGCAATATCAACCCGAAAAACAGATCAATATCAACTAACGTCATAATACACGAAGAAATTGCGCTTTCAACACTTTCATAAAAAGCCGCAGGATTTTTACGGGGATCAGGCAAAGCATTCTTAAGCGCCATAACATCTGCTCTATTCCAAGGCGTATAAACCCAGTTATATACAAAATACCCTTTCGCGTCTTTGGATCTTTTATCATCATCTGTGCCATCCCCTTTATGAGGGACATATAAAGGCGCAGCTTCTCGCATAGGTCTAACATTAATCGCAGCGATCTTATCTGTTCCAAAGATAGGGCATTCTTTGGATATCCCCGTCGCTCCGGACGCAGGCGGATTCTTCGACTTTTCTAACTCCCGTAGTCGTGTCGCCTCATTCCGTAGATGAATCAAACGTTTGAAGAATTCATCCGCATCTGAAAGAACAAAAAGACCTTTACGAAAATTCTCACGACCCTTGGATATATCCTTGGGTTCTAACTCTAGAGAATATTTTCTGAACCGGTCAACAACCTCATCTCCAAAATGATCTAAGAAATACAGTCGCTCCTGATCAGACCACTGTTCCATTTGTGCAGAAATTTCAGAAACAGTAACAGTATTAATATTTAGCTTTCGTGCAAACGAACGTAATTCCGCAGTTCGTTCCGCATGTAACCTTGTACACTGTGTACGATCACTATCCTCATCTGATTCCTCGTTCGGAGCCGTAGGTGCGACGTACGGAGGCGGACAACGATCTAGTAATGAAAAATCATCTGTTTCATTAGTAAGGACCGGATAAAGAGGACGCCTGATAGGGAATTGACCATTAACCTGTAAATTGTGTTCTCGCGTCTCTCTCTCTTTCTTTTCCTGTAATTCCTTCTCCTGTAGCTGTAAAGCTTTATCATGTGCAGCCTTCCGCTGCACCTTCTCCGCCAAGGCTTCCTCACGCTTCACTCGTTCACGCACCTCTTTCTCCCACATACGCACGCAATCAAACATATCTTGCCTAGACCTTCGCTGAAACAAACACTGCTCTACATATTGAACCTTTCGAAGGTCAAACGACCCATATAGTGGCCACTGTAATTCACGATCAGTCTTAGTATACTTATGCCATAACGTGCTGTACATTATTGGTGGAATACCAAATTTGACATACATCTCACGATTTGGAGTCCCCTCTGGGGGAGCCGGCTGTGTTTCATTTAATCGATAATTGGTACCATTTTCAAAACAGCACATCCTTCGGAGTGTGCTAAAAACAGGCATGTTCAAAAAGTACCACGAAAACGCGATACTACACAAAATGGCACCTAACACGGTGTATCGTTCAAATCAAATAAATCAGAGAAATATCCCTACATGCCTGCCTATGTGAGGTGCACTTCACATATTCAAATTCAAATTCAAAGATTCAAACGTTAGCTAACTTCAAACAAATTCAAATTCAAATTCAAAATTCAAAAAGCCACAGTAAGTGTCAGTAGACTACCTCACCAATCAAAAGCTTACCAAATATTTTCAAACGTCCAAGGTCCAACTGCCAAGTTCTGTGGTCAAATCAGCCAAAACGGCACATCACGACAATCCAAGATCAGAATCTCAGTCGAAGACCGGCGCCACCTGGAAGGTCAGATCGGAAGGAAGGAAAAACACACCGTGGGTGCCAAGACTCGGGTCACTCAGTGGCAGCGTACGCGTCCATGGCGAGTTTCCTGACCTTCGTCACGACCTCTCCTTCGGGCATCCGAGTCGCCGATGAGTCCCTTCGTGGTCGCCAATTGTGGTGTTGGGTTAAAATCAGGCCTACATACTCTGCTAAACTCTCGAACACCTTAGTATAGAAGTTGGCACGGACACTGGAAAAGGCAAAAGACAAGTTTATTAAGACCCCATGGGGTGGTGATACATTCCTACAGCACCCTTCGGCAATGTAAGAAGTAGCACACCGAACATCGGTGCGCGACCTCTTTTATACAGTTTAATAGCAATAAAAAGATAGGCGGTTAGAAGTTACACATTTTCGGTACATATAAGGTCATTTTTGGAACACAGCCAGCATGTGGGAGGAGTTCAATAGCACTGGTCAGTTAGTGCTAACATTCCTAAAGAGTGACCAGTTGATGCATAGTGCGCATGTGCGCTTGACCAGTACTAAAAATAGCCTGTTGCCGAGCAGAATAGGTGACCATGGGTATCGAGGAAGGACGAAAGGGCACACTGACCACGAGGCAGTGTGTTCATAGAGAATGGAAGCCAGAAGGATTCAAAATGGCCCCCGTTCGTTTTGGTCAAGTTAACGAAAAGACCGTGTAGCTGTGCTAAACGCTAACTCGGGAGCTGCCAAAACACGACACCGCCAACAACCCATCTGGGCCGGCCGCGTCCACAAAGGAAGGAATAGTAACAGTTAGGCGGTGCCAAGGACAAGCAGGCAGATCGGTTAAGAAGCAATGAGTCTATGGTATCGGGAATGCGACCTGCTGAAGTCCGTAGGCTCTAATAAGTGTTCCATATTTGAACAATAAACATAACCTAGAAACAATAGAAAACAGTAAAAAAAAATGTAAACCCAGCCTACCCCCAACCCCTCTGTTCACTGAGCATAAAAGAAAATCAAGACATGCGCGTCATTCCGTGGGCCCTAGGTGCTACGGAGAGTCATCATCTCCGGGGAAGGGAAAAATCCGACAATTCAAACACTTATGGGGTGGTTGCAGTGGCATCTGGAACTAAGTTCAGAATACAGAGGTATTGCGGACAGGTCACTTCTCGGAATTCAGCGGAGAAAATAGTTAGAATAGAGGCCCAAGTTTTGGCATAATCTTTACCCTTCCCTCCCGCCACCATGGAATGTCTCTCCATCGCTAGAAGATTCCATAATTGGTGTAGCTAGTTTGAGTGATCGGGTACTTTGTCTGATTTCCACCTTGTCAGTATTACCCTATGAGCAGCGTTCAGTGCAAGTGCCATCTGTTGAGCGCAAAGGAAAGGTTATCGCATTGGGGAGGCCTAAGAGTGTGTAAGCAGGAATCCGGGGTATGGAAGTGTTGAAGCCATGGTCTATGTCATCTAGTATCTGTTTCCAGTAGCAGGTTAGTTTGGGGCAATGGCAAAGTAAGTGAAGAAGAGTCCCGGGAATACTGCACCTCCTCAACAGAGGCCGTTACATTGGGATTGCCATTTTGCTAGCTTTTCGAGGTGTAGTACCATAGGTAGCGATTTGAGAAGCTGTCTCAGTGTGGCTCACGGAGTACGTAGTGTAGCGTGACCGGTAGAAAATGTCTTCCCACTCCTTATCTGACAATGCACGCCCTAGCTCAGTTTCCCAGCGTTTCTGACTGGCAGTGCGGGACCGTGAGAGGGCTTATGTAAGGAAGGAGTAGATTTTGGAGATACGGCTTTTATCATCTTTTTTTGGTAAGTATCCATTTCTCAAATGGCTTAATTGGCCGGAAAGGTAGGTGACGCGTCCCAGGTTCCGAAATCCAATGTATCATCTGGGAGTGTAAATAATATCAGTGGCGGGTAATTTTTTTTTAGCCCGATTGTAGGTTCTTAAAGGGGATAAGGCCCTGAAGGTCAAATAAGTGCCCCAATTGTTTACACCCCGCCTCCACCCACCTCGCTACAGCCTTGGCGGACATTCCCGACGGGAAGGCGGGATTTGAGAAAAGCAGGGTCAGGGGAGAAGGGAATGAGGTCAGGTTGGCTCTCTGAGAGACTCTGTCCCAAGCTAGAATTGTAGATTGTGTGACTGGTGAGGAGTAAAGTCCCCAAGCGCGGCCCGACCTTAGCAACCAGGCATGATGTGGTGGCCCGTGACCGTCTGATCCATGAATACCCAATATTTTTCTGTCATGGAACAGTTCCATTCCACTAAATACCCTAGGAGTGATATTAGGGAAGGTTAGTCCCCCATACTTTTTGGGTTGTTGGAGTTGGGTTTTGTGTAATCGTGGTGGGATCAGGACCCAAATGAAGGCCTTGATTACGCCTGTATTTGTCGTAGGGCGTGTGGCAGGGGTTCCAGTGGCAGAGTTTGGAACAAGTATATGGCGCCTGGTAGGGCAATCATTTTAATCGCGAATAATCTCCCAAACCACATCAGGGGTAGGCGACGCCAGTGGTAGATGTTCGTGCGGATTCGGGATAGCGCAGAGTAGTTCACGTCTGCTGTTTTCGCTAGACTCTTGTGGAGAGTCAAGCCAAGGTACGTGAGCCCTCCGGATACTCAGGCACAGGGAAACGGAAGCCGGAGAGCCTCTTGCATGTGTTGGCTAGTAGAAAGACTGAGTACTTTGGATTTCTGTGTGTTTTAAAGCCAGAAAACTGATTGAATGTCTGAAGGTCCTGCATGAAGGCCGGTGGAGAGGACAATGGGTGTGCAATTGAAAAGATAATGTTGTCTGTGTATAAGCTAATGAGGTGATGGTCTAAACCAAAGGGGATGCCCTGTGCTAGGGGGTTAGCTCGGAGTCGTTGAGCCAAGGGCTACATATATAGAGCAAAATGTAAGGGGGAAAGGGGGCACCCCTGTCGCGTTCCACGTCCCACTCCAAATTGCTAAGAGAGTAAGCCATTGACTTGAACAGCCGCCGGGGGGGCGCTGTAGATGCTCGCGATCCAGCATCGGAATCAGGGTCCCATCCCAGAGCGTTCTAGAGAGACGAACAGATACGGCCAGTGCACATGGTAGAAAGCCTTTTCGGCATCGATCGCCAGGAGAAAGGCCTCCTCTTTGGACCGCTGTACCTTATCAATTAGATGGCAAAGGCGTTTACTATTGTCTCCACATTGCCGTCCTGGAATGAAACCAGACTGATCTGGGTCGACTAGGCCCGGCATGTGGGGGTTCAACCTATGTGCTAAAATACTGGAAAACAGCTTTGCCTCTATGTTCAACAAGGAGATCGGCCGGTAGGAATTACAAAGTTCAGGGTCCATACCCAGCTTGAGGATAACCGATATAGATGCCTGTAGCATAGAGGGGGTGAGGGATCCCGAGTACGCGAACGAGTTAAACAGGCGGGTGAGTAGAGGAGCGAGTTCAGCACAGTAGGTTTTGTAAAAAAAGGCACTGAAGCTATCATCCGGACTGGGAGCCTTCTGGAGCTTCAGCCGGGTGACTGCAGAGATAACTTCCTCAATGCGAATAGGCGCATCCAGGACGGCAGCTTCGCTCTCGGACAGAGATGTCACCCCAGCATCTCTCAGGTATTCGGTAGGATCGGGCAGCAGGGAGGGATCAGCCACATAGCGGGAGTGGTAAAAGGAACGGAAGGATGAAACTATTTGGGCGTCACCAGTTTGGAGTCGACCGGACCCATCACTCAGCGACTTAACCGAGTGAGCTTCTTGCTGGCTCTGCGAACAATGCGCTAACATCCGGCCCCCTTTATTGGAGCTAATGACATATTTATGTTTCAGGTAGATCACAGCATGTTCAGCCTGGTCGAGGTCCAAACGGCAGAACTGAAGGGGCTCCTTTTCTATCTGTCGCTATATGCGGGGAGCACCCGTGCGTTTATGTATGGTCTCTAATTCTTTAACGGTGGCCTCAAGTTCCGTGTGTTTCTCCCGTCTGGTCTTATTCTCATAGGCGGCTTTAGCAATTAAAGCACCTCGCGCTACTAGCTTAAGTGCCTCCCATACCTAAGAGAGTGGTGTATCAGCCCTGTCATTAGTTGCATCAGTAATGCATCGCCTGACGTCGGTAACCACATCTGGGGACCTGAGCTGGGAATCTCGCAGGCGACAGCGCGGTTTGAAAGCAGGACGCGCAGTGAGGAAGCGCAAAGCTAGGATAATGTGTGCGTGGTCAGAGAGGGCCCGAGCTTCAATGGTAGACTCTGTAACCAGGGCCCAAGCACCTGGAGTAACTAGGAAGTGGTCGAGATGAGCATAAGTTTTGTGAGTGGCCGAGTAATATAAAAAGTCTATCTCGTTAGGGTGTAGAAAGCGCCAAGCATCTCTAATCCCCACCTCTCACAAACCACTCCCTTACCTTCACTGACAGGGCGCCGGCACGCCAGTGCATGAGCCAGAACAATCCTGTTCGCCGTTCATCACGAGATTAAGGTCACCCCCTTACTACTACCGCTGGGTCTGGAGAAGGCAACACCTCAGCACAGGCCTCCAACAAAAACTTCTCTGGTCGATCATTAGGGGAATAGATGGAACCATTAGTGCAGGAGGAGGAACCGACGTGGAGTCGCAGCGCTAAAAGGCGTCCCTTGATTTCTGTGACCGGCCCTACCACCAAGCCCTTACAGTGTTTGTCCAAAAGAATAACCCTTTTTACTGTTGTTAGAGGACCAGAACTGGTGATGGAAGTGACTGTGGTACATTCGTGGGTGTCCAACTGCAATAAGTGGGTTTCTTGAATGAGATAAATGTCCTCCCCGGAATGTTCTAGTAAGGACAAGACCGTCCTCCGCTTTATTGGGTTGTTGAGACTTCGGACATTGAGACTGACTATTTTAAGATCCAGAAGGGAAGGAAGGGGCAAGAAGCAGAGCTATGTGGGAGGATGCGCAGCCCAGCGATAAAAGAAGGGCAGAAGAGGGCCATGTACGCGCAGCCGCCATGCATGGTAGCGATAAAAGGACTCACTGAGTAGAAAACCCACCCACACCCAAGGAAAAAAAGGAAAAAATATCAAAATTGAAACATAAGGAGAGTCTGTCAGAGTAAGGAAAATCCAGGGGGTCATCCGGAGGAAACAGGACCCTAATGAAGAGTCTTCGAGCTCAATACCTGGAAGCCTACGACCTGCAGGGAAGAGTCTAGGGAATCTGAAGGGATGGACCACTCTAGGCTCCTCCGGCTCCTCAAAACATCCACCATTCCCTTGGTGTAAGTGGAGGCAACTCACGCGGTGCACAGGCGATCTTGAGACTGCGTAAGTTGTCAGAGGACCGCGTCTCGCTCTTTCGCCATCTCTTCCGGGCCTGGTTTGGTGGAAGTCGACGGTTCGCCAACTGTCTGCCATCGAGGAAGTTTACTCCTGACATGCTTGAAGGGACTGTATTTTGGTGCCTGATTCGGCTCAGCAGCAAATCCCAGGAGGTCCGAAACTTCCGTGAGGGAACGTATCTGCCGTAACTTCCCTTGGTGCTTGAAGATGAGGCGAAAGGGATGACCCCAAGAGTACGGAATCCCTTTTTCCCGGAGATGGGATATGACTAGGCTCTGGGGTTTTAGGTTTAAAACTATTTTAACTGATAAAACCCCACTGAAAGAAAAATAGCCCTCACTGGTGAAAACATATAAACACTGAAAAAACCCCTGCACAACCACAAACTAAATGCCATTCAAAGAAAGGAAAAAGAAAGTGAAAGAGTCATTTTGTTCTTACTGAAGGGGTCAATAAAATGTAACTTTGTTATACACGCTAGCAGTAAGAAAGACTGGCTAACATTATTCTGCTTGAGTTTTGTTCTTTAGGGATGCCAATAAAATATTTTTCTTCTTCCTTTTACTTTTTTCAGTTTTATGGCCTTTGGTCTAAAGATGCAGGGTTTAGTTTCACGTTTTAGGTTTAGTTTAATTATTTTATAAACTGTAGCGAATCAGGACATATCAAACTCACATTTGATATTTTGGCTGCATTTGATTCTTTCACTGATAGGTAAAATGGCTAGTTTCATAAAAATCTTTCCTAATATGTGTCATCACATTTGCCCACAGAGAATGGGTAAAAACCCTTAATATATCAGACCATAGTTTCTAGTGGGTCAGTATTGATAGTAGATGAATTGCCAACACCTCAGGCTTTAAACATTAAATGCAAGTTATAGTGACAAGTATATATATCACCAAGCATCTGGCATAGTGGTGAAAACGTGACACCAGACTTCTGGAAAACAAGGAACGCAGTGTCACTTGTTATGCTCTGCAAAAAAGGTTCTTTCCAAGTCCAACAAAGATTGGAGTGATATTGTTTGTATTTGTAGTGATTCAGCTACGTATATAAAAAATGTGTGTGATGACCTGTCAAAATTGATACCCGAGCTAAAGTGATTCCCTGTAGGAGATCCTTGCCACTTCTTAGATGGTATGCTGAAAGCATCTTTACAATCTTCAGAGTTAATGAAGGATGCTATTGACTTTTTAGTCCATTCTGGTGCACTGTTTTCTTATGCCCAGGAACTAAAATGCAAATATTTATCATTTTGTGCTTTATGTGGCATTAAAGAAAGAGTCATCTCAACTGTGCCCCTTTAGCTGACGGTTCTCAGCCCAAGTGTCTATGAATGCTGAGAGGGCCTTTTCTCAGAAGTTTACATGGGAAGGAAAGCACAAGCGCACATGACCAAAGACTAATTGAAGAAGTATTGTATGGTGTGCTACAATAAGATTAATTTGCAAAAATCTCTTTGGACCTCATATACACTATACGTACACTGTTATGTTATGTTATGTTATACTTTTATTTGTATAGCGCACGGATACTCAACAAGAGTGTCCCGGCGCTTTATGTCGGCAGCTCAGCGATTAAAAAACATAACAGTAATAAAACAGGAACGGAAAAGAAACAACCTAAAGGTTAAAAAGCCAGGTCTTAAGGCTTTTCCTGAAAAGGAGCAGACTGGGAATACTGCGTAAAGCAAGAGGCAGGGAATTCCAAAGCTGGGGGGCCCCGAGGCTAAAAGAGCGACCCCCCGTGCGAGCCTTCCTCACTCGGGGGACCACGGCCATAAACAAGGTCTCCGAACGCAGTGAGCGAGCCGGGCGATAGAAGGCAAGCCTGCGCTGCAAATACTTTGCTCCCAGACCAGAAAGTGCTTTATGCACCAGAGTCAAAGTTTTAAACATAATCCGCTTTCGGATAGGCAGCCAATGAAGTGACTGCAACAACCCGGGTGTTCTCGCCCGCCTATGAAGGCCAAAAATGGCGCGAGCCGCGGAGTTCTGCACCACTTGCAGCCGCTGGACCAGATAGTCCGGAAGCCCTAAATATAAGGCATTAGCATAGTCCAGTCTAGATCCTATTAGAGCTTGGACAGTGATCTTTCTATGCTCCTCTGTAAGCAGAGGTAAGAACTTCCGGAGCATCTTTAAGATACCAAAACAGGTACCTGTCAGACCAAGAATGTGAGATCTAAGCGTGAGGTTGTTGTCAAACTTGACTCCCAGGTTTTTGGCCACGAGAGAGGACTGAGCGGGAGGACACATGTCCAACGGCCACCACTCCCGCCATTCCGGGTCCGAAGCACACCCAAAGAGCAGAACCTCCGATTTGCTGGAGTTGGCCTTAAGGCCGTTCCCCTGGAACCAGTCAAAGACCCTCTCCAAACACCCCCGAATGCTCTCACCATCGAAAGCCTGATCTTTCCTGCAGGTGAAGAGCAGTTGCGTGTCATCCGCGTAGGACACGATCTGGGCCCCAAAAGCCTCCACCAGTGCCGCCAGAGGGGTCATAAAGATGTTGAAGAGAGTTGGGCTCAACACAGAGCCCTGTGGAACTCCGACTCCCAATGGCGGCATCTCAGCGGAGCTCGGGGAGGCCCAGACCGTTTGTCGGCGGTCCTCTAGAAAGGATGTAAACCATTTGAGCACCGTCCCCCTCAGACCGATGTCATAAAGTCTGACAAGAAGCGCCTCGTGGCCATGTTCTTTTGGTGCAGAAAGCAAGCAATGATAAAAGCAAAACGTTCCATAAACACCGGAAAAACACTTTCTCTGTTGTTTTTAGTGGCGTGAAAATGTGTAACCACTGATAACAACAGTTTTTTAAGATATTGAAAACAATGAAAAAGCCCCACCAGAATTTACCAAAAATAGAAACTGAAAACAGGACAGCCTAGATATGACGAAACGAAAATCCCTCCGCTTAGCAAGAGTCACTGCGGCCGGGTCTCGAAAGGGAGCCTGTGTGTGCTCCTGGAACTGGATTGGCTGGACAGCTCTCGCCATCCGTAGGATCTGCTCCTTCAGCTGAAAGTCATGCACACAGACTAGCATATTGGGCAGGGGGGCTAATCCCGCCTCTGGGGAGGCCCACACGGTGGATGCGGTCCATCTGGATTTTTTGCGGACAATCTTCACCTAGTATTTGCTGGAAGAGGGACATGACATAGTCTCGCAAGTCCTTGCCCTCCAGGGCACCACATGGATGCGGATGTTATTCCTCCTGGACCGGTTTTCAAGATCCTCTGTGTGGGCCCGAGGGTCTAGATTTTGTTCCCACAGTCGAAGAACCTACTGTTGTAGTTGGTGAAGATCATCCTCCCTAGCCAGCTCATGCTCCTTCAGTGCAGCTACCCTCTCTCTCACCTCATCAACATCCTGTCGTCCCTCCTTGAGAACAGATGCGAGCTCCCCTTTCAGCTCCAAGACGTCTTCCTTAATGAACAGTTCCAGCATGAAGGCCTTAAACGGGGTCAGCGTGTCCTTGGTCTTTAGATGTTCTTTGGGAATTCTCGGAGACCCCCGGTTGCTTGAGCAAAAGTTCCTTAAGGAACTCTTTCCTTCGCGCTCGAGCTGTGCCCATCTCTGCATACCGAAGAGTAGAAGGTGGATGAAGAGCAGGACGCAAGCTAGACGCTTCACAGCCGCCCCGGCTACAGAGGTAGGCCCGCGATCAGGGTTCGGCCTTGAGTTAAAAGGGTGCTGAGAGTGTGGAGGCCATCGAGTCTTGTAATCCCAGGAGAAAGCCGCAGTGCTACCAACGGCAGCTCCTGACGTCAGAGCACCCTCTGCTGAGGGACGAAGCGCCTGATCATGCGGTGCCCAGAGAGATGTTAGGGCCCAGCAGAGGTATCCAATGGGCCTATCTCTTCTATCCGGTCAATGACCCAAGTGTCACCCAGCGAGGAGCACTGGCTCGGGCAGAGGGCACCTTGGTCGCAAAGCAACGCAGAGTGGGTGGGATGGGGAGCGCCGTTTCTTATGAAGCCTTCTTGCCGCGATCTTATGTCTCGGGGCTATATGTGTAAGTGTTGCGCAGGTGCACCAGTAGTCCCTACACCCAATGCAACCAGCGCGGAGTGACTCACCAGGGAGCGGCCATCCGTCAGCCAACGGACAAGGAGTGATGTTAGAGCCTAGCAGCAGCATTCAAAGGACCCCCCCCATTTATCCAATCAGGGTTTTGAGTGCCACCTAGTGGGGGAACAGACCAGAGAAAAGAGCCCCCCGATCCCACCGCTGCAAAGATTGGGCGGGAGGGAGGCTCTGACCCCTCTAGGGGCTCTCTTTCAGTATTCCGAGGCCTCTGGGAGCAATGCTGGAATGTCGCATGTGTGAGTAAGGAGGCCCCGCACCTTGCACCTCAGCTCCATGCGACTCACCCATGAGTAGTCAGCCAATGGCTGCCGGGCGAGGAATCCGTCACAATCAGATGTCCTGGGCTCACTGCGGGTCTGGCGAGCCTCTCAGTGAGCTCTCTCCTCCCCGGTAGTCAAGTAGGGCCCGCTGACCAGGCTGTGGGCCTCACAGTCTATAGCGGGCGGAAAGCAAAATGGCGGCTCCTGGTTCTCCCCGGACCGGGCCACGGATCCCACAAGTGCAGGGTAGAGAACGCACCTGCACGGCGTTACGGACTGTCACAGTGATCTGCTAGTTCCTTAGGCCCTCAGGAGGTTGCTGCCAGCTCCATGCAGGCCAACGCTGGAAGGGAAAGTGGATGCCGATTGCCCGTCCTGCTGCGTCCCGGGAAGACCCACTGCTTCCGGATGCAGGAATCTCCCGGGTCTCGGGGCATCCAACCTGTGTTGCGGTAGGCGGCCATGGAGTGGTGGGTGCTCAGGTCCATTGTGCGCGTGAGGCAGAGCGTACTTGTGGAGGTCTTCCGCCAGGCATGGCCGTCCGCTAGGTGTCTCCCCAGGCGGCAGTCAGTAGCTGCAAAGTAGATGGGACCAGCTGATGCAAACTCTGGCGACAAGATGGTGGCCGCCCGATAGGTCGTGTCCTGGGCCTTGCCCGCCGCCTCAAGTGGTGGACAACTCCCGGTTCACAGGACATCCAGATAGTGGTACAGGAGGCAGTCAATGCCCACCAGGCGTTCTGTTGCTCTCAGGGGCTGGGTTGCTTTACCGGTGCCGGGGATCTCGCCAGAGCTGGACTCGCGGCTCCTGCCTCGGCCGCAGGACCTTCATGGTGCTTCGCCGAGGGATCAGGCAGGCGGGCTCAGGTGATCCAAATACTGCTTCACTGAGGCACCAGGATAAGTAGGAGTCGATGCCCTTCGATGTCGGGAGAGTTCTATGTCGGGGAATGGGGAAAATGCAAAGCGGATGATTTGGCAGGGCTGGAGGAGAAGAGTCTGGCTTCCTACCGTGCCGCCATCTTGGCCACGCCCCCTGGGTGTAATATTTTGCTATATTTGACTGCTGGATTTGCTAAAATGTGACAGGTATCAAAGAACGTGTGCATGTTTAACAGTTAACTAAATGTGGAAATGTACCCATTTTAACTACATTTACTTGCAAACCAATAAATATGGATGAATACTAATAGGAAGGCCAAAAAATAAATCTGGATAAATACAGTCGGAAATGTTTTTAAAAAATACCATAAAACCAGGAGCCCTAATTATAACAGACTTGGAAACAGGAAAAGGGCTTTGTCATGATGCGCGGTGACCAGGAGTCGGCTTTGTAAACAGCACACATCACTGGATGTGTTATCCAATCACCTGCCTCAATCCAAGTATGCAGGTACAGAGTTGCTAAGATTGATACAATGTCTCTCTCATGTTGTGTTGCTGGTTTAAAAGTTGTACTGCGCTTAAATATGAAACCAAAACAATCTTTTCGTATGCACTGGTTTCTGATTCTTTTAGATCATGTACAAGCTTTATAAAACCTCTTAATAAAATAAATAATGTATTTTTTGTCACATTCACATCATTGCAAGACACCGAGGGTAGTACTAGACCATTTATTCACATTGGAAGAAACTAAGGGGGTCTATCAAGCAGGGGCTCACATTTTATGAGACTGAAAGGTGGGGTACACATTGCTGACATTTCCGATCCCTCTCCATGGCTTCTAAATATAAATCATCTGTTTGATTCTTCTCATTAACCCCCTCCCTCCCCTCCAAGGGTGGCCAGAGAATGTATCCTTTTAGAACAAGGCTCGAGGAGAGAGAAGACCAGCTTTGTCTTTCCCTATTCAGGCAAAAAGATTTATTTATTTGTTTTTTTCTATTAAGCAGACATAGTCTGAAAGGACATTGGAGCGCTTTAGAAAGGTGATTACCTCTATACACTGTATAGTATAAGATAGTTTCCTGTGTTCAACCATCTAGGATTGCAGTCGGTACTTTCAGAAAATATTTATTTTATTACAGATCAGTATGTTAAAAAAAATACATGGTGCAAAAGGAGAAAGAATACAATTGTTGCCTACATGTGATATAGTAGATTGTAATCACTGCTCTAAGCAGAGGCCTTTTATTTGCAGGTTATTCAGCAAACTGTCCTGCAATGTCTGTACAAATGGTGGCACCTCCTGTCCCACATGAAACCATAAACCGGATACACACATACTTTGGGGCTGAAAATACCTAAGGCCAGTAGCATCTGACTTTCATCTGACCCCAAAACTCCACTTGCCACTCCTGGGTAGTATTGTTTAATGAAAGAAACAAAATGCCAACGATATACAGCATGAACATAACATCCTTGATAACAAACTCCACAAATGTGCCCAAAACTGTGGATACGAGCCCTAGAAGTCCTTGCAGAGCAAATCTCATAACTGAGTAAATAGGCAGCACCAGGTCTTATCACGAGGTAGCCAGAATAGCCCTTAAACCTACAGCAGACTGGGTGTAGGTAAAGAAATGTAGCTGTTGCTTTCTGTCCATTTGCTGCTATCGGGAGATTGCATATTGTCACCTCTGTAGGAAAGGGGCAAGTTGTCCTGGAACCTTTTGTTGACTAATCCTTTGGCACCTTTGATGACTGCCACTGTTTTTGTTCCTTTGTTCCACATTGTGCTCAGTTACTTCATCCCCCTATAGCTGTTGTCGTGTAGTTCCTATAAACCTATATAGGATCTGCACGTTCAGACAACATACACTGCGGGATTGGTGTCCAGATTAATTCCAGACACCCCCACCGGGTATGTTAGCCTGTATACCAGCTAGCTCACAGTGCCACTATAAACCCTTCTTACCAAAGAGAGAATTGCTTTTAGCAACTATTGAACACAACAACTCTGTTCCATCAGGGATCGTGGAAACAGTGCAGTACTTTTCGCTCAGTTACTCATGCTCACTTTTGTTTCAGAGTACTACACAGAATAAACGGTGGGGACCTTTTTCAACAAACATTTATTGAACCAGCGTCATTCTGCTGTAAAATAGGTGTGCTGAAACAACCATAAGACAAACAGACCTAAATGATTATAAGAACCAAAAGAGTAAAAGGATGGTAAATTCCTACCATAGTGCTAGAACAATGAATACGACCAGAATATAAAATACATGACAGTAATAAATGCCTACTCCTACAATTCAACACTATCTTGATGTACCTACGTGTACCTAACATGTATGTAGGTATAGAGCCAAGAATCCCCCTAGGATAAAGCCAACCCCATTACCTGAAATGAGAGACTGTGGGACCCTGTCTTGGTCTGAAGATGGACATACTGCGAGGGATGTTACACCACTGCGATCTGGAGTGTCTGCCTCCAGGAACCTCAACATCTCGCGTCAGTGTGTCAGTATGAAAGTCCTTCTTCGCCTCCACCTGCCTCAGGAAAAATATGGTGCTTATATGCCCAAAGTGGTACCCTCAGGGGATCTATCTTGCTGTGTCATGTCGGACTAGGATGACGGAAGGAATAACCCTTATACATAGTTATTATGCAGGAGATGGTAGTCTTGCTGAGATTCCAAGAACCCTCATGCATAATGGATGAGGCTAGTTTTTCTGAAAAAAAAAAACACGTCCTGTAAGCAGTACCGTAACTAGGTATAATGTCACTACCAAGAACCGTTATGTAGTGTAATGGCAGGGAAGATATAGGTAAAAGGTTCGGTAATTACCTGAGCCTATATTGGGGTATCTGTATGAAACATAACACTGTGAGCAGGTGTGGGTTTTTTAAACAATGCCTTGTCTCAGTAAGTGGTAAGTGCATGCATATGGTTTTACTTCTATGTAGAACTTCTGATGTTATATTGGCCGTGTCCTTCTAATAAATGCCTTGTCACTTTCTTTACATTCATTCGGTTACATCATTAAGAACACTGTTGCAGATTTTCCCAGAGACTTTCTGATGTTGTTTTAACTCTCCCTTGCTAATGCCTTGTCACATTCAGTGTAGTCTTAAGTAAGGACGTTTCATATTGTGTTAGCTCTCCATTTCTTATGAATGCACTCTCACGTTCAAAACATTTATATAGTTTCTTTTCAATGTGAGCATTCTAAAGTCATATCAAATGTTGTTTTGTAGCAAATCCCTTGTTGCATTCTGTGCATTAACATGGTTACTCCCTAGTGTAAATCTGTTGAGGCTGTATTAGCTTATTCTTCCTATTTAAGACTCTATCACATTCTGTTTGTACATAGCATTTCTCTCCATGTGGATTTTCTAATGTCATTTTAGATCGCCATTTGTCATGAATGTTTTGTGAAAGTCAATACATTGATATGGTTTCTCGCCTGTGTGAACGTTCCGATGTTAAATTAAATTTTGATTTCTAAAAAATCCCATGTCACATTCTGTACATTGATATGGTTTCTCTCCAGTGTGGACTTTCTGATTTTTTTTTTAGCTCTCTATTTGTTAAAAATGCTTTGTCACACTCCGTACATCCATTCAGGTTTTCCCAATAAGATTTTCTGATGTCGCTTCAAATCTCCATTTATTAACAATGCTTTGCCTCACTATGTACATTGATATTGTTTCTCTCCAATGTCGCCTTTATGTTGTTTTAACACTCCATTTGTACTTAATGCTTTTTCACCCTCTGTACATTGATATGATTTCTCCTCAGTATGGATTTTCTGATGTCGTTTTAGCTTTCCATTTGTACTTAATGTTTGCCACACTCTGTACATTGATATGGTTTCTCCCCCGTATGGATTTTCTGATGTCTATTTAGTTGCCACTTTCTTATGAATGCTTTGTGATACTCTGTACATTCATACGGTTTTTCCCCAGCATGGATTTTCTGTTGTTGCTTCTGTTCTCCATTGGTTATAAATGCTTTGCCACACTCTGTAAATTGATATGGTTTCTACCCAGTATGGATTTTTTGATGTCCTTTTAGCTCTCCATTTGTTATGAATGCTTTGTCACACTCTGTACATTGATATGGTTTCTCCCCAGTATGGATTTTCTGATGTTGTTTTAGCTGCCACTTTCTTATGAATGCTTTGTCACACTCTGTACATTTATATGGTTTCTCCCTAGTGTGGATTTTCTGTTGTACTTTTAACTCTCCATTAGTTATAAATGCCTTGCCACACTGTGCACATTGATATGGTTTCTCCCCAGTATGGATTTTCTGATGTCGTTTTAGCTCTACATTTCTTATAAATGCTTTGTTGCATTCTGTACATTCATATGGTTTTTCCCCAGTGTGGATTTTCTGATGTTGATTTAGCCGCCACTTTCTTATAAATGCTTTGTCACACTCTGTACATTGATATGGTTTCTCCCCAGTATGGATTTTCTGATGTTGTTTTAGCTGCCACTTTCTTATGAATGTTTTGTCACACTCTGTACATTGATATGGTTTCTCCCCAGTATGGATTTTTATATGTCGTTTTAGCCCTTCATTTCTTATGAATGCTTTGCCACACTGTGAACATTGATATGGTTTCTCCTCAGTATGGCTTTTTATATGCCGTTTTGGCTCTCCATTTGTTATGAATGCTTTGTCACACTCTGTACATTGATATGGTTTCTCTCCAGTGTGGATTTTCAGATGTCGTTTTAGCTCTCTATTTGTTATAAATGCCTTGCCACACTGTGCACATTGATATGGTTTCTCCCCAGTGTGGATTTTCTGATGTCGTTTTAGCTCTCGATTTCTTATAAATGCTTTGTTGCATTCTGAACATTCATATGGTTTTTCCCCAGTGTGGATTTTCTGATGTTGATTTAGCTGCCACTTTCTTATAAATGCTTTGTCACACTCTGTACATTGATATGGTTTCTCCCCAGTATGGATTTGTTTATGTCGTTTTAGCCCTTCATTGCTTATGAATGCTTTGCCACACTCTGTACATTGATATGGTTTCTCCCCAGTATGGATTTTTATATGTCGTTTTAGCCCTTCATTTCTTATGAATGCTTGGTCACACTCTGTACATTGATATGGTTTCTCCCCAGTATGGATTTGTTTATGTCGTTTTAGCCCTTCATTTCTTATGAATGCTTTGTCACACTCTGTACATTGATATGGTTTCTCCCCAATATGGATTTTTTTGTGTCGCTTTAGCCCTCCATTTCTTATGAATGCTTTGCCACACTGTGAACATTGATATGGTTTCTCCTCAGTATGGATTTTTATATGTCGTTTTAGCGCTCCATTGTTTATGAATGCTTTGTCACACTCTGTACATTGATATGGTTTCTCCCCAGTATGGATTTTCTGATGTTGTATTAGCTCAGGATTAGTTATGAATGCTTTGCCACACTGTGCACATTGATATGGTTTCTCCCCAGTGTGGATTTTCTGATGTCGTTTTAGCTCTTGATTTCTTATAAATGCTTTGTTGCATTCTGTAAATTCATATGGTTTCTCCCGAGTGTGGATTTTCAGATGTTGATTTAGCTGCCACTTTCTTATAAATGCTTTGTCACACTCTGTACATTGATATGGTTTCTCCCCAGCATGGATTTTCTGATGTTGCTTCTGTTCTTCATTGGTTATAAATGCTTTGCCACACTCTGAACATTGATATGGTTTCTCCCCAGTATGGATTTTTTTGTGTCGCTTTAGCCCTCCATTTCTTATGAATGCTTTGCCACACTGTGAACATTGATATGGTTTCTCCTCAGTATGGAGTTTTATATGTCGTTTTAGTCCTTCATTTCTTATGAATGCTTTGTCACACTCTGTACATTGATATGGTTTCTCCCCAGTATGGATTTTCTGATGTTGTGTTAGCTCAGGATTAGTTATGAATGCTTTGCCACACTGTGCACATTGATATGGTTTCTCCCCAGTGTGGATTTTCTGATGTCGTTTTAGCTCTAGATTTCTTATAAATGCTTTGTTGCATTCTGTACATTCATACGGTTTCTCCCCAGTGTGGATTTTCAGATGTTGATTTAGGTGCCACTTTCTTATAAATGCTTTGTCACACTCTGTACATTGATATTGTTTCTCCCCAGCATGGATTTTCTGATGTTGCTTCTGTTCTCCATTGGTTATAAATGCTTTGCCACACTCTGTACATTGATATGGTTTCTCCCCAGTATGGATTTTCTGATGTTGTGTTAGCTCAGGATTAGTTATGAATGCTTTGCCACACTGTGCACATTGATATGGTTTCTCCCCAGTGTGGATTTTCTGATGTCGTTTTAGCTCTAGATTTCTTATAAATGCTTTGTTGCATTCTGTACATTCATACGGTTTCTCCCCAGTGTGGATTTTCAGATGCTGATTTAGGTGCCACTTTCTTATAAATGCTTTGTCACACTCTGTACATTGATATGGTTTCTCCCCAGCATGGATTTTCTGATGTTGCTTCTGTTCTCCATTGGTTATAAATGCTTTGCCACACTCTGAACATTGATATGGTTTCTCCCCAGTATGGATTTTTTTATGTCGTTTTAGCTCTCCATTTGTTATGAATGTTTTGTCACACTCTGTACATTGATATGGTTTCTCCCCAATATGGATTTTCTGGTGTTGCTTCAGTTCTCCATTTCTTATGAATGCTTTGCCACACTGTGCATATTGATATGCTTTCTCCCCATAGTGGATTTTTTTATGTCGTTTTAACTCTCCATATGTTATGAATACTTTGTCACACTCTGTACATTGATATGGTTTCTCCCCAGTGTGGATTTTCTGATGTTGTGTTAGCTCTCCATTAGTTATAAATGCTTTGCCACATTGTGCACATTGATATGGTTTCTCCCCCCTGTGGATTTTCTGATGTAGTTTTAGCTCTCCATTTGTTCTAAATGTTTTGCCACACTCTGTACATTGATATGGTTTCTCCCCAGTGTGGATTTTCTGATGAAGTTTTAGCTGTCCATTAGTTATAAATGCCTTGCCACACTGTGCACATTGATATGGTTTCTCCCCTGTGTGGATTTTCTGATATAGTTCTAGATCTCCATTTGTTCTATATGTTTTGCCACATTGTGTTGTCATCTTCTACATATTCACACGGTTTGTCTTATTTGTTTTCTTTCCTATACTAGGTTAGTTCTTCCTTCATAATAAGCATCTCATCAGACTTGCTTCAGTTTGTTCAGTGTATTATGTCTTCTATGTACATCAGCTGATCCCTAAGTGCCAAGTGCAGACCTCATTGAACAGTACGGGTTTTCAGCTGTAGAAAAATACTTTGGCACGGCATTAGCCTTCATGGGAAGTGATCTCGAGGCATATTGTTTTTCCATCACTTCCTAAACAAGTAATGTTTACTGCCTTCACCTTTTTCGATCATTATTGCATTTGTTTCATCTATAAGAAAAAGATTTAAAAATAAAAACACACTGGATAAGCTCAAATGCAGAGTCCATCACGAAAATGTATTGGCATGTAATTGTTCATAAAGACAAATGCGCTAATGAAATTCTAGATTACACTTTCAATGTGAAGATGTAGTAGACAGAGTAAGGGCATACGATCCTTCAATGATCCCCTTCTATCGAGGAGTGCGGACTAAAAGAATAACCAAGACACCAGAGAAGGTTCCTTGTTCATTGAGTGAGACCCTCTCCCTACGACACGCTACAATGTTAAATACATAGCAACACAATGCCTCCTTTCTTATCCAGGGAATACTTCCTATTCTCACAAAGATTAACAAAAATACAAAATGGAGCCTTTTCTAGTGAATGGACCATGCAAGACAGAACATCACAATAACAGCAGGAAACAAAAGCGTATGCTGCAAGGGAGACTTTTATAGTATCAGAGAGTCTGGATTAGGATAGACAGGTAATCTGAGTATCTTCAACATAGTGTAACTCTAGAGATCTGAGACTCTGACCATATCTAGTCAAGGAAGAGGCGGATTAGAACCACTTTACGTCAATGTAATCGAAAGAGGCCCTGTTGATCCAAGAGACAGGATTCCATGTAAGACTTAATCGTCACAAATAAATTCTCTTGGAAAACTAGATTCTATTACCTCTATTGTTCATCACCTCTTACACCGTCATACACTAATATACACCAGTCATCAAATGTACCACCAAAACAATCCTTGAATATCAAGTTTAATATCAAACAATATATATATATATATATATGAAACAAATCCCAATCGCAAGCACGAGTGCTTGCAGCGCCTCTCCCAGCCTCTCAATGAAGGCGGTCTGTCACGAGGCAGGCAGCCTCTACGAAAATGCACCACAGCCGTACTTCCAAACTTTGTAACCAAAGCGCGGCAATCACGGACACAAATCGAGTTATAGTGCAGCAGTCGTGGATTTATTAATCAAAAAGATGGTCTCCGGCAAGAGAAACACTCGACGCGTTTCGGGATTTCTCCCTTGGTGACGAGTGTTTGACCATACGTTACATTGGTTAATATATACATCACGTGACATCAGTGTAAGTGAAAACAGACTCCTTAAAACAAATCTATTTTGTTCAAAATATTAAATAAACAAAAGTTTGATTGTGTGAGTCTGACAAATAATCCTTAAGATATAACAGATGCATACATGCTTAAAGGGAAATACACGATTAAATGAACAAGTGAGCTTTTCGATCAGCGATTCCTCATAATGCAGTTTTAGAGGTCCCTCATCACTGCTCGAATCACACTTGCCATACAGGTGCTCAAACGATTCCATATTATCAGGTACAAAATAATCGCTTCATGCCCATGTGGGCAATTATAACTCAGTTCATTGAACCAAAACTTATTTCAGGAACCAAGCATCAAATCGACATTAATCCTTTAGTGCCCTAGTGGGCAGTTATGACTCAGTTCATAATAGGTAAAGTTATTCAAGGAACATAGCTTGTGAGCTCATATTAAATGAACAAGTGTGCTTTTCGATCAGCGATTCCTCATAATGCAGTGTTAGAGGTCCCTCATCACTGTTCGAATCACACTTGCCATACAGGTGCTCAAACGATTCCATATTATCAGGTACAAAATAATCGCTTCATGCCCATGTGGGCAATTATAACTCAGTTCATTGAACCAAAACTTATTTCAGGAACCAAGCATCAAATCGACATTAATCCTGGGTGGGGCATCACCCTGGCAAATATGAGCTCACAAGCTATGATCCTTGAATAACATAATATATATATATAATATAATAATAATAATAATTTAATATATATTGTTTTTTCTCACAAAGTTCAAGTATAATCAATCTAAAACCAGATAACAAATCATTTGGCGACCACATATAAGACACACACATTTGTTAAAAAAAATGTTAATTTGCAGGAATCAATTAGAGTAATTACACTGTCTGAGGGTTTTCTTAACGTGGTCCCAGGATGCTTGTTTCCGGTCCAGGGAAGACATGACTTGGCAGTTCGGGCGGGACTGTTCCCATGAGGCACAGGGACAGACTGATATGCATATGTCCATGTCTGAACTAGGGTGGCAGAGTGAGCTAAAGAATGGTGATGGATTAAACCCAGGTCAGTTGACTGGGGGTGAGTGTTTGATTTGCTCAAGTGCTCCGTCCATCATCCCCTTTTGTATCACTACTATTCTAATCTGTTTTGAGAATACAAAGGCTATTTTTGATATAACCTTGTGTGGAGTTCCTTTTGTGGTGAGCCTGGGATGTTGTTGCTGTTTTGTGCGTGCGCAAATGCTTTACACATGGCCTCCGGGATAAGCCTGACTGCTCGTGCCAAGCTACCATGGGGGTGAGCAGGGGTTATCTTTGGTGTGTAACGCCCAAGCCCTGACTAGAGTGGTGGTCTCTGCCTGGCTCTGGCGCAAGCCTTAGCCACTCAAAAAACAAAAAGGGTGTGTGGAGGGTCAGGGGGAATAGTTTAATGACCTGTCTGCTCGCTCCCCAATCTTACATATACAAAACGCACGAGAGCAGATCAAGTCAAGGGAAAGTGTGTGTCTGTAGTATCAACGTACGACACCAAAGGTGAGACGTGAGACAAGGGTACCAAACAGAAAACCTCTTGGCGGCACGTGGCTGATAAAATTCCCATCAGACCACCCATGTGGTGGAGTTTGCGTCATGTGGGAATTCTGATAATCATGCCATCCAAAAACCAACCAATCAGTGTCGGTACAGGCAAAAATATCACAAATATGTGATCATTATGTGTATCCTAAAAGTGATGCAAACTAAAAAAGAGGGAAGTAACAGTGCTCAAAATAATTTAAAATTGGCTACCCAGACTTCAGAGGATGTACTAGAAGTCCGAGTGTCAAGGAATAAAAACACGCTAGGTAGTAAGACTACCATATGGCGCTAAATAGTGTGGTCATGTTGTGGTCGACATGTTTCAGCCGTCAGGGCATCTAGCCCGGCTTTCTTCAGGACCTCTATGTAACAAATCTTACTCCTGCAACACCAGATAAGACGTCACAGTGAAGAAGTGACAGACATGCACTCAAAAAGTTACAACCATAGCTAGAAAACTTAGAATACTTAAGCATCCACTCAAGGGGAAGTAATATTTCTTCTTCCTATCAAAGAGAACAAGAGAGAAAAATGTTAAAATCACACCAAGTCCCATACCAACACCATAGTGTTCACACGTAAAGACAATTCAGACACACCTGCATGAATAATTTACATTCTGCATACAGGGAAAGCATACTAGCTTAATCACATTGAGGCATTTCCTCAACAGTGATACTGCCCTGTGGTACACAAGTTGATTTATTTCTTGTCCTGCTAATATGACGCTAAGAACCTTTTTGTAAGCTCTGATGTGGGTTTGGGTTCAGTCTTGACAGAGTGGATACTATCGTATGTCTGTTGGATTTTGAATGTAGAACGATTGGTTGGACATGGTAAAGTTGTACACTTACTGTGTCTCTCTCTACATTTTAGAGCGGGGCCTCATACTCCCGAGCGGTTGCCGGGTGAGGTGAGGCCATCACCCACACAAAGCTGGGTGAGTATCACTGTTGAGGAAATGCCTCAATGTGATTAAGCTAGTATGCTTTCCCTGTATGCAGAATGTAAATTATTCATGCAGGTGTGTCTGAATTGTCTTTACGTGTGAACACTATGGTGTTGGTATGGGACTTGGTGTGATTTTAACATTTTTCTCTCTTGTTCTCTTTGATAGGAAGAAGAAATATTACTTCCCCTTGAGTGGATGCTTAAGTATTCTAAGTTTTCTAGCTATGGTTGTAACTTTTTGAGTGCATGTCTGTCACTTCTTCACTGTGACGTCTTATCTGGTGTTGCAGGAGTAAGATTTGTTACATAGAGGTCCTGAAGAAAGCCGGGCTAGATGCCCTGACGGCTGAAACATGTCGACCACAACATGACCACACTATTTAGCGCCATATGGTAGTCTTACTACCTAGCGTGTTTTTATTCCTTGACACTCGGACTTCTAGTACATCCTCTGAAGTCTGGGTAGCCAATTTTAAATTATTTTGAGCACTGTTACTTCCCTCTTTTTTAGTTTGCATCACTTTTAGGATACACATAATGATCACATATTTGTGATATTTTTGCCTGTACCGACACTGATTGGTTGGTTTTTGGATGGCATGATTATCAGAATTCCCACATGACGCAAACTCCACCACATGGGTGGTCTGATGGGAATTTTATCAGCCACGTGCCGCCAAGAGGTTTTCTGTTTGGTACCCTTGTCTCACGTCTCACCTTTGGTGTCGTACGTTGATACTACAGACACACACTTTCCCTTGACTTGATCTGCTCTCGTGCGTTTTGTTTGTGCAAGCCTTAGCCAACCAGAGATCCCATTTCTAATACTACCACTACCTATTTGGGAGCTTTGTTGACAGTGCGATACAATGTGTAATTATTGCTCTGAAGGTCATTTTGGATCAGGCGCTATTGAGCAGCTACCAGCTACGTTGTTCTATTAACGTTCTGGCTTCACAGGAGAGAATAGGATTTCCTCATTTCTAACAGAGTTTTCAGAGTTATTGGAGACTTTAGTCAGTACCGTGAATCCAGTGCATATAATTAACTACGAGACATTCATTTGAGTGCTTACTGTCAGACCACAAATACTTGGTGATTAAGGATTAAAAGGGGTATGACGGAATCCCCATCTTCTAATTATGTTTACAAACACGGCTCTAATGCTTAAGCAGTGTCCGATGTAATTATGACTGATTATGAACTAATATACTGGATTGCCGAACACATCTTGCAGGAGCGAGCGGATGAAAGCAGGTCTCGTGTATGGATGCAGATTAAGGGACTGTGTCTACTTTACAAGATCGTACCAGCAATACGGGGATCTTAATCCCAATGAGCCTTGGAATCTTTTTGGGCTCTAGGATGTTCGGTGCAGAAACCACGGCGGGAATCACTATTCCCTATCACTGGATTTGAAAAGTCCAATACGCCTGAAATTCCATACCTTCCTCAGCAATATCTCAGGGCCTAACCAACGAAGGACCTTCGGCGCTACACCACTGCCCCATGTCCTGAAGAAAACCCACCCTAGACCCACAACTAAGGCGTCCAAAGGGTCGAAACGGCGACGATATTGAAATTGTTGGACAAGTACAGGATATCCAGTTTACCAAAGCCAACTTAAGTGGATTACTGGAATAATAATAATTGAATACTGGAACTGGCCAAAAAAGACTTTTTGCTTCCCTTCCTTTCCCCCCTTCACTCACTTGTTAATAATCACGTTTGAATGTCACTATTGCACTTTATGTCACATTTTATTCACTCAATTCTTTAATGCGCCGTCTTGTAAAAAGTATTTATAAATTGTAAATAAGTCTTGATTGAATAATCTTTATGTACAAATAGGGTGTTTATGAATGAAAATTAATTCATAGATTAAAAACGGATGGTTACCCTGAACTCTTTTGGTTTGGATTTGCATTGTGAGTAAGCTCCTAATTTGGAGCACTGTCTTAAGTAACCATATGACTAATTGAACTGTGAATGATTCAAATCATACTTTGAAGTAATCAGGTTACATACCCGACAGAACCATTGTTTATATTACATTGTATTGCCCAGGTTCTGAGGGATACTGGGTCACCCCATGGTGATTTACATGATTATGAACTTAAGCAAGGATATATTTTAACTCCTTTACTTTTTCCTTTTATATATGTGTGTCAGTTATCAACCAGGTACCTGAGTCTTGACTCCACAGGGTCAGAAGAATTGATCTTGATTCTTTATCTTTGAAGAATTCTTCCCAACTCCTCCACTTCACTGCAATCAAAATATATTCAACTAGCAGTAAAGAAAGGGAAAGGGGAATGGGAATTAATAGAGACTGCCACTGTAAGATTACTTGCTGATCACCCTCTAATGGTATTCAGTTCCTGTAACAACAAAAACACAAGGTTACAGATTCTTTCTTTTAACTTATTCTCCTGCTCTAGTTTTTTTTTTATTCTTATAAACTATTACCTGCTTAATCAGTGGTTTTAGTTTCTCTCTGTGAATAGTCCTTTAATATGCTGTAGTTGAAGTCTTTTATTTTGATTGTCTTTTTCAGTCCTTTTTTATTCTTCTTTTTTAGATGCAGTACTTGTCCATAAAAGATCAAGCCGACTTGTTGGTGAGTATAAATATATATATATATTCACTGAAAAAACCATAGGTTATAGACCATATATAGTTAGGAATTAGCATTTACAAAACCTTGAAAATTCACTGAAAAAACCATAGGTTATAGACCATATATAGTTAGGAATTAGCATTTACAAAACCTTGAAAATTCACTGCAAAAACCATAGGTTAGAGACCATATATAGTTAGCTGGACATTTTATTGACATAAAACCAATGAAATTCCATATATAGTTAGTTGCACTAACTATATATCGCGCACCCGCAATCCACTGCTGATGATGTCACATATTACATCATTCATGACATGGTCAGTGACATCACTGATGACATCACTGATGACATCTCAAATGACATCTCAGATGACATCACTGATGACATCACTGATGACATCACTGATGACAACATCCAGTGACTGTATGTTTCTGTAAAGTTAAAATGTGTCTTACATATTGAAGAATGAGTGGAAGTATAAGTGTCTGGACAAAGGATTTAGTAGGTGCATGACTGAATGTATGAGTGAGTGATTAAATGTGTCTCACTGAGTGCATGGGTTAGTGACTAAACTGTCTTAATTTGTGCATCATTATGTCTGTTGTTCTGTAAACTGCTGCATGTGTTGATCAGTAGCTATATGATTAACTATATGGGTTATTGATTGATTGCCCAAGTATTTGTATGGGAGACTGAGTGTGTGTGTGGCTAGCTGGGAGGTGTGTGACTCTGTGCAGATCAATCTGTACTTGTATCAATGATTGTATAAGAAGGTAAGTATGTGTTAGTATATATCGTTGAAAATGTAAGGTGCTCTATGTTTAACTGTATAGACAAGAAAATGGAAGTCTCATTGATTCTTTACAGGACTGACTAGGTGTGTGAGTAACTCCATGGATGAGTGGCAGACTGTGAGTGTCTGTATAGGTGTATGAGTGCATATGATAGTGTTGTAAAGATGAGTGTTGGACAGGCCACATGAAGGGCCGCTCTCCCCCGGCCCAACCAGGCCCGAGCCCAGCCACGCAAGTACCACACACCACCATTGCACGTCCACCGTCCCCGCAGGGACCCCTACACTCGAACCTGTTGACCGCGTAGGCCGACCCACTACCGGCCTGCGCGCCCATCCTGGGCGCCATCTTGGACACTCCACCACGAGGCCGCCTGGCCCCCCGATCGACCTCAACCCTGGGCCTGGCCAGGCCTCAGACATTCCGGCACCAACATCCACCCAGGAGGTGAGCGGGCTACTTGGTCAGTCAATGGGAGCAAGAGGTGTCGATGGCTCTCCCCCGCCAAGTGCCGCTCGCCCATCGCCTCCCCGGGCGCTGGCTCCACCCCCCTGCTGGGTGTCTGGACCCCCACATCCCGGACCTCCCGACCTCCAAGTGCGAGGGTCCGGACATCAAAGCACTCCAGCCCTATAACTGGGGCAGCTCCAGAGCAGGACGGGAGTTGTATCTTGGAGTCGAGAGACGCAAAGAAGAACTCATCCTTGACGGACTACTGGCGCTGCCGTAGCTCTGTCTTGTGCACCCTCGTCTTGCCTGCTGGCGCTGCCGCGGCTTTGGGAACCACCCTATCCTTCATCGTCGTCGGGACCTGCTGGCGTGGCCGCGGACCGTTTGTAACCACCACCTTCATCGGGACCTGCTGGCTCTGCCGCGGACCGTCGTCTTCCTTCATCCCTCTCGGGACCTGCTGGCTCCGCCGCGGCCCGTTCATCTACACCACCGAGCTCGAGGATTGAGAGCTATTTCCATCTTTTTGGTAACAAGACTGTCCCGCTACCCTTTTCCCAAACAGAGACCAGAATAGAGGGGACCCCTGAGTCCAGACCTCCTTGTACCATTCTACCGTACTTGAAGAATTGCCTATAAAGTATCGTTGAACTTTATCCTTGTGTGGTGTCCGTCTGTGGGGGGGAAGTTACTTGTCTGTACGATTCACGGGAGACGGCTCTCCCCGGAGACCTCTCCCCTTATCCTCGGCCGACCCTCCCGGTCCGTCTAACATTGGTGGCCAGCGGCGCGATCCGAATCACCGCATAAACCGTACAGAGAGTAGCTCACCCCACGGCGAATCACGATGTCAACTAAAGACAGCGGATCAACGGAGAAATTCCAGATGGAGAAATTGGATGAGTACAGCCATCGTGAACTTAAACAGTTCTGTATCGAATTAGGTATCGCTACCACCGGACTAAATACCAAAGATGACTTTAAGCAGGCCCTAGAATCTTGGGCAGAAACCGGGGCTGCCGGAACCCCCGATCAAAACATCGCAGCACAAACCCCCATGGCCCCTGAAGAGCAAAGAACGGGTCTCTCGCCAGACGAGATCCAGGAACGAGAAAGAACCCGACTACACGAGCTGGAAATGGCCCGGCTCAAAATGGACGTTGAACTGAAGTTGGCCGAACAGAAAATCAACTTAGAGCACCTGCGTCTCCGAGAAGAAAGAGAGGAGAAACAGAGACAAAGGGAGCTCGAGGAAAAGAAACTGGCATATGAACATGAGCGGAAACTAGCTGAAATCGACCTACGCAAACAGAATAAAGAAGCAGGGGTGTCCGAGCAACCCCACACTCCAGGGGCAACAGAGAAGAAGGTACACATCCCCAAGGATGTCGTTCGAGAATACTTCCGAGAGGACGACATCCAGCAATGGTTTAAGGCCTATGAAATCGCTATGACTGCACACCGGATCGATAGAAGCGATTGGGGGGCCGGTCTGTGGGGGAGATTCCTCAATGAGGGCCGCGACGCCCTGCTGCAACTCCCGGACCACCAGATGACCTCCTATGACCATATGAAAGCTGCACTCCTCACCCGCTATGGCCTCACACCCGAGATGTACCGTCAGAGGTTCCGAGACTGCACCCGCATCCCGGGTACAACTTGGGTGGACTATGTCAATTACTTTAGCCGAGCCTTCGAGGGCTGGATCAAAGGAAGCAAGGTCACAACCTACGAACAACTGTTCAATCTTATGGTATGGGAGCATCTGTCGAACAATTGCTTCATTGAACTTCGCCAGCACCTCCTCGACAGCAAGTTAACGGATCCCCGGCAGCTCGCAGCCGAAGCTGACCGGTGGGAGATCACCAGAGTGGGTCGAAATGGGTCCTACGAACAGAACCGGAACAACAATGGTCAGCACCGTCCCCGAGGAGGAGGAGGCCAAGGACGCGGAAGAAGCAACGCTCCGGTCACCCCCACTACCAGCACCACCCCCCCGGCCAACCGGGGCAGCACCCCAGCGCGACCGGGATATCGAGCCAATGGTACCTGCCATCGATGCCAACGAGTCGGACACTATGCAAACGACCCAAACTGCCCCCAGTACCAGAGCCCAAGACCCCGCCAAGTAGCCGCTGCTGCTCTGGGGGAGGAACAGATCTCAGAGGAACAAGAAGAATATGAACAGGAACACCAAGAATGGGAGCCAGCCGCCATGGCTCTCGCCTGCCTAGGGGGGAGAGACATGGTCCCGCGGGTCCCCCTACCCGCTAATACCCAGAAGTACAGCCAATGGGTGGGCATCAATGGACGCCGGGCTGAAGCCCTTCGTGACACTGGGGCCAGTGTAACAGCCGTCCGCTGTCACCTGGTGACCCCCGAACAATACTTACCAAACATTCTCTGCCCTGTACGTTCAGCCGATAACTCAGAAAGTCTGTGTCGGATGGCCTGCGTCCCCTTCGAATGGGGAGGGGTCTCCGGCATGTTGAAGGTGACGGTCCGAGATGATGCCCCCGTAGACTGCCTCCTGGGTAATGACCTGGAAAGCTCTCCATGGGCAGCAGTCGAACGAAAAGAGCACCTGGGGATGTTGGGCGTCCCGGACTGGGCGTGCGTCACCACCCGGTCCATGACCGCCCGTGCCAACCCCCGCCCAGAGGAACCCGAATGGCCGGCGCCACCGCCTCCGGTCGCCCCCGCCGAAACCACCGACCGTGACGTCCCCCCCGAACCAGCTCAACCTCCAGACCTCGCTAACCCCGACCAGTGGCCTCAAGAGGGGGGGCCCACGCAAGAACAATTTCGCCAAGAACAAAAGACCTGTCCCTCCCTCGAGGGACTCCGCCAGCAAGCGCTAGCCCAAAGCGCAGGGGATACCTCCGGAACTCACTGGGTCTACTGGGACAATGATCTGCTGTACAGTGAGCAAAGAATCGCGGAGCTGGGGGCCAGCCGAGTCCTAGTGGTACCCCTCCGTTTTAGAGACTTTCTGCTAAACCTGGCCCACGATGTCCCCCTGGCAGGACACCTGGGTCAAGACAAAACCTATAGCCGCCTGGTGACCCACTTCTTCTGGCCCAAAATGAGGGACAATGTACACCAGCATTGCCGATCTTGCCCCACGTGCCAAGCCAGTGGAAAGAGCGGCCGCAAACTGAAAGCCCCCCTGCAACCTTTTCCCGTGGTCACCACCCCGTTCGAGAGGGTCGGAATCGATATCGTAGGGCCCCTGGACCCGGGCACAAAACAAGGCCATCGATTCATCCTGGTGCTAGTGGACCACGCCACCCGCTACCCGGAGGCTGTTCCCCTGCGGACTGTGACAGCCCCGGTAGTCGGCCGGGCTCTGATGGGGATCTTCTCCCGGGTGGGCTTCCCCCGGGAGGTCGTCAGTGACAGAGGCACGAACTTTATTTCGAAATATATGAAGTCTCTCTGGCAACAGTGCGGGGTTACCTACCGGTTCACGACCCCCTATCACCCTCAAGGAAACGGACTCGTTGAGCGGTTCAACCGCACGCTCAAAGGGATGATCGGGGGGTTGGAAGAGCCCCTCCGTCGCCAGTGGGATGTGCTGCTGCCGTGCCTCCTCTTCGCCTATCGAGAGGTTCCCCAGAAGTCCCTGGGCTTCAGCCCATTTGAACTGCTATATGGACACCCCGTGCGGGGACCGCTCAGCCTAGTCAAGGAAGGCTGGGAGATGCCCCCTCTAAAGAACCCACCAGATGTTTTCCGCTACCTCCTAACCCTCCGCAACCAGACCCGGCGATTCCGAGAACTAGCAAAAGCCAACCTAGAGGCCAGTCAAGAGGACATGAAAAGGTGGTATGACCGGAATGCCTCCTCCATCGAATTTGAACCTGGGCAACAGGTATGGGTGATGTCCCCCACCGAACCCTGCGCCCTACAAGACAAATGGACAGGGCCCTTCAAAGTGGTCGAGCGCAAGGGTCCGGCTACCTATCTCATCGACTTGGAATCTTCCCGGAACCCCCTCCGGGTCCTCCACGCTAACAGACTGAAACCGCACTTTGTACGGACAGAACTCAGCCTCCTGATGGCCACAGACAATGGGGCTGAAGAGGACTCCGAGCCCCTCCCTGACCTTCTACGAACTCGGGAGAAAGACGGCTCCGTAGATGGGGTCCGACTCTCAGAGGCCCTCACCCGAGAGCAACGCCAGGAGTGCCGAGTTCTCCTGTCACAATTCGCCAGCCTGTTCTCCCTCACCCCAGGTGTCACTTCCTGGTGTACGCACGATGTGGACACGGGGGACAGCCCCCCTATCCGCCACCGGGCCTACCGCGTGCCAGATCGGGTACGGGCCTGCATCCAGGAAGAAGTAGCCAAAATGCTCACGCTCGGGGTCATCGAGCCCTCAGACAGCCCCTGGGCCAGCCCTGTAGTACTGGTCCCCAAAGCAGCTGCCCCCGGCACCACACCAGAACTCCGGTTCTGCGTCGACTACCGGGGCTTGAATGCGGTCACCAGGACAGACGCACATCCCATCCCCCGGGCAGATGAACTAATCGACCGCATGGGAGCTGCCCGCTACCTCAGTATCTTCGACCTGACGGCAGGCTACTGGCAAATCGGCCTCACCCCCCGGGCACAAGAACGTTCTGCCTTTTCCACTCCCGATGGCCATTACCATTTCACAGTCATGCCCTTCGGCATGAAGAATGCCCCAGCAACATTCCAACGGCTCGTCAATCAGGTCCTGGCGGGGCTCGAAGGATTCAGCGCCGCCTACCTAGACGACATCGCTGTATACAGCAACCATTGGTCCGAGCACCTCCACCACCTCCGAGCAGTGCTGCAAGCCCTTCAGCGAGCTGGCCTCACGATCAAGGCCAGCAAGTGTCAAATTGGGCAAGGGTCTGTAACCTACCTCGGGCACCAGGTGGGAAGCGGCCTGGTGGCCCCTCTGCAGCTAAAAATTGCCGCCATCCAGTCCTGGCAGCCCCCCATCACCCAGACCGAGGTACGAGCCTTCCTGGGCCTCACGGGCTATTACCGAAGGTTCGTGAAAGACTATGGTACTATCGTGAGGCCCCTCACAGAACTCACGTCAAAAAATCAGCCCCAGAAAGTCAACTGGACCCCAGAGTGTCAAGCTGCATTTGAACAATTGAAAGCCGCCATGTGCTCCGCCCCTGTGCTCCAGGCCCCCGACTACAGCCGGGAGTTCATCGTCCAGACGGATGCCTCCGACCATGGCATTGGGGCAGTCCTGTCTCAAGTGAACACCGAAGGCCGTGATCAACCGGTGGCCTTCATCAGCCGGCGACTCCTACCCCGGGAACAACGCTGGAGCACCATAGAGAGGGAGGCCTTCGCGGTGGTATGGGCCCTCAAGAAGCTCCGGCCCTACCTCTTTGGCACACACTTTCGGGTACAGACCGACCACCGACCCCTGCAGTGGCTGATGCAGATGCGGGGGGAAAACCCGAAGTTACTACGCTGGTCCATCTCCCTACAAGGGATGGACTTCACAGTTGAACACCGGCCTGGGCCAGATCACGCCAACGCAGATGGCCTGTCCCGGTTCTTCCGCCTCGACGAGAAGAGTCCCCAAGAGGATGGGTAACTCTCCCCGCCTTCAGCTGGGGGGGACGCATGTTGGACAGGCCACATGAAGGGCCGCTCTCCCCCGGCCCAACCAGGCCCGAGCCCAGCCACGCAAGTACCACACACCACCATTGCACGTCCACCGTCCCCGCAGGGACCCCTACACTCGAACCTGTTGACCGCGTAGGCCGACCCACTACCGGCCTGCGTGCCCATCCTGGGCGCCATCTTGGACACTCCACCACGAGGCCGCCTGGCCCCCCGATCGACCTCAACCCTGGGCCTGGCCAGGCCTCAGACATTCCGGCACCAACATCCACCCAGGAGGTGAGCGGGCTACTTGGTCAGTCAATGGGAGCAAGAGGTGTCGATGGCTCTCCCCCGCCAAGTGCCGCTCGCCCATCGCCTCCCCGGGCGCTGGCTCCACCCCCCTGCTGGGTGTCTGGACCCCCACATCCCGGACCTCCCGACCTCCAAGTGCGAGGGTCCGGACATCAAAGCACTCCAGCCCTATAACTGGGGCAGCTCCAGAGCAGGACGGGAGTTGTATCTTGGAGTCGAGAGACGCAAAGAAGAACTCATCCTTGACGGACTACTGGCGCTGCCGTAGCTCTGTCTTGTGCACCCTCGTCTTGCCTGCTGGCGCTGCCGCGGCTTTGGGAACCACCCTATCCTTCATCGTCGTCGGGACCTGCTGGCGTGGCCGCGGACCGTTTGTAACCACCACCTTCATCGGGACCTGCTGGCTCTGCCGCGGACCGTCGTCTTCCTTCATCCCTCTCGGGACCTGCTGGCTCCGCCGCGGCCCGTTCATCTACACCACCGAGCTCGAGGATTGAGAGCTATTTCCATCTTTTTGGTAACAAGACTGTCCCGCTACCCTTTTCCCAAACAGAGACCAGAATAGAGGGGACCCCTGAGTCCAGACCTCCTTGTACCATTCTACCGTACTTGAAGAATTGCCTATAAAGTATCGTTGAACTTTATCCTTGTGTGGTGTCCGTCTGTGGGGGGGAAGTTACTTGTCTGTACGATTCACGGGAGACGGCTCTCCCCGGAGACCTCTCCCCTTATCCTCGGCCGACCCTCCCGGTCCGTCTAACAATGAGTGATTGTATGTATGAATGATTGTATGGGTGAATGAGTGAAGGTGTGTGTAGACGTAGCAATCAGTGAGTGCGTATGTAGTAACTAGTATTGGTGTGTCAATGGTTTCAAAAATTATACTCTTTTTAACACTGGGTGAAACAGAGGTTATATTAAAATGTGAGGAGATGCATTGTATTGTCACATGAATGATATCATCAGTGATGTGGTCATTGATGTCAAATGAGATGTCATCAGTGATGTCATCAGTGATGTCATTTGAGATGTCATCAGTGATGTCATCAGTGATGTCACTGACCATGTCATGAATGATGTAATATGTGACATCATCAGCAGTGGATTGCGGGTGCGCGATATATAGTTAGTGCAACTAACTATATATGGAATTTCATTGGTTTTATGTCAATAAAATGTCCAGCTAACTATATATGGTCTCTAACCTATGGTTTTTGCAGTGAATTTTCAAGGTTTTGTAAATGCTAATTCCTAACTATATATGGTCTATAACCTATGTTTTTTTCAGTGAATTTTCAAGGTTTTGTAAATGCTAATTCCTAACTATATATGGTCTATAACCTATGGTTTTTTCAGTGAATTTCAATGGTTTTTTAATAGCAAATATCATAAGCTGTCGAATGTCAAGTACGTGGTAAGTAAAAACATTTTCGTGTTTATGCACACTGATCTGCTTTGAATGCTGCCCCCCACCCCTCATTTCTATTAGGAGTACTCTCTCTTTGCAGATAGTGAAGGGTAGTTAACGCAGCCCTTTGCCCCCTTTGTAATCCGTCGTGCCTGCTTCTCTCTCCATTTGATTGATTGTTCTCTTTGGTTCATTCTCTATTTACAAACAAGCACAGAGTCGCAATACTCTGTTTAGTCTTTGCAGATAGTGAAAAATCGTGTAAAAAAACAAAAGGAATCGAACAAAATCAGTAGGCCACTAATGGGATCTCTTTTTGACCTCGCTAAAATAGAAACATTAGGAACAACCTGTTGAAAATAGCAATGCGTATGTACATAAGCGGCGTTCATTTGTGTTCACAGTACCCCTTGTTGATTGTTTCAATCGAGCATTGAATTGTTCGAAGTTGGTTCTCTTAAGGATCTTCTCTGCCTGCAAACGAGGAAGAATAGGAATATTCTCTCTCCCTTTGCAGATAGTGAAGGGTAGGTAACGCAAGCCTTTAACACGTCGTACCTATTTTATTCCTCATTGATTGATTGATTGTCCGAACATTGACTGTTTGGGAATTAGTTCTTTTTGGAGGTATTCCCTGTTTGCAAATAAACGTAGGAAAATCTTTGCAAGTAGTGAAAGGGTACGTAATGCGGACCTTTCTCCCCCGTTGTAATCTGTCATGCCTATCTACTCCCCACTGATTGATGCACCTGTTTCACCCGGACCATTTACTAGAGATACGTCATCTGGCCCGACCAGAGAGCACCCCTAGTGAAAAGGACATATGCAATAATAACGAAGTGATCACTGTATCCTGTTAACAGAAACTTTAGCATGAAACAACCTGGAAAGAAAAGAATAGGAAAACGAAAATCAGTAGGCCACTGATGAACATGAACTTTTATTAAACAACGAACAAAGAAACGATAACATAACGTAATGATAAAACCTATTAATGTCCTAGAAACAAGAAACCGTTAAAATATGCCAGTGGTGAGAGACCAGAAAAACAGTAAGAGAAACCAAATCACCCCTCGCTGTCCCACCGCCTGCCACGCCAAATAAATCAATAGACTAGGGAAAATGCAAGTCAGTAGAACATCCGCCCCCACTCTGGAAACTTCCAAGGTGGGGGAGGGTTGCGGCTACGCCCAGCCGGGAGCAGCCCATATAAGGCAGGTCCTGCTGCCACGCCTCGGCCAGGAGATCCTAACGTAGGGTGTAGCCGGAGGAGAGGCCGAGGCCAGCGGGACCCGGCCAGGGGATTGCCTTTACAACGCTGAACAGTTGCAGGGGGGGGAATGTCTCCTCGACCCTCCCCTCTCTCTCCCAGTCCGGCCGCGGTGGCCCTTGAGAGTTGCAGGTACTCCCGCCACATGCTCTTCCGGTCCGGCCACCAACGGTCGGGGGGCCGAGGACGACGGGATCCGGCTGCAGCCGATAAACCAAGAAACCCGTTCATGGGGCCAGAGCCAGGGGCGTCCGGCCGACATCTACCGGAAGCCCGGCCCGAAGACGGACGGGACACTTCTTCTTTCATGAATAATGGCTGCGACAACACTGGGGGGGATGTCTTGCACATGCCTCCGACCCCCCCCCCTCGTCCTCATCGCCTGGTCCGGCCATAACAAATCTCAAGCGAGACGCCGTGGGGTGCACTGGGAGGGAGAGACGGTGCGAACAGGCCTCTCCCGCCTCCCCAGGTGGAGGCTTCCCAGCTGCACCCTCAGCGCTCCAGGCGCCCGGAAAAGGGTTCTTCCACTGTGGCCATGCTGCAATGTCTCACCCGGCAGGGTGGAGCCCGTCCGCTCATTTGACCCCGCGATCGCCAGTAGCTACCGAACTCTCAAAATGGCGGTCGACCTGGCAAGAGCGGGCCCAGCATAAAGAAATGGCCCGGTAACTGCTTGACTCCACCACCGTAGTCCTCCACGACCTTGAAGATTCTAGAGGAGCCGCGGGAGTCTCCGACCCCCGATGGGGAATGACTGCCATGATCGCCCGTGGAGTGACGAAACTGTATCCGCGGGACGTCGGCGCTCCCATGCTGGCGCCAGCCTCACTTTGAATTACTAGAATCCTGCAGACCTCAGTTCCGGTGAAAGCACAGTGTGACCCGGTAGGAAAAATTGTTGCACCCCCTCCCCTTTTTCACTGATAGTTCAAACCACCGATCCTTTCCTTTGCCCTTTTAACGGAACTTTGGACTGCCTCCCCCTCTTTTACATTTTCTAGAGAAAACAAAACATTAACCACTACATTAGCATAGCAGTTGACACCAGAACTGTTTTCAAATTGAAAACCAACAACATCTTCAACAGAATCCTTTTTGTTTCTGCTGTGACCCTGCTACAGCACAGGCATTGTCCCCAGCAGTAATTCTGCGATGCCGGTAAGAATAGCTGTGGTGCCTACTGGACTCACTCACCCCCGCGGCGCCCCACGCCGTTATTTGCTGGGCGGCAACTTACTAGACATCACTTTCGTGCCATCTAGATTTCAGCGCGTTCTGCTGCCTTGGAACTATTCGCACAACAGACCGCTACTGACAAGAATATTTCATTATTGGTGCTGTCAATTTCAATAAATCTATTGGATAATTCAAAAGAAATTGCCACGGTCTCTTCGTTGTTTAAATGTTTTTACTGTTTTTGTTTTGTTGTATATATTTATATGTTATTAAAGTTTTATATTCCTACTACTTTGTTGGAGTGCTACATATTTTTAATGTGACACATAATTGTAAAAACTTTGATGTACCAAGAGTCATTCCTGGAATCTTCCGCTTCAGGCTCGGTCCCCTCCCCAATCACAATACAGGATGGTTTTCAGATAGTAGGAACACGTGTGGTGTGACGGATCTCATCGGGTGTGGGCCTTGATCTACTATAACTCCTTTGAAGAGGGGTGATTCTTTACAGCTGGGGCCATAAACTACATCTGCAGGGCTAGCTGATAGCCTGGACAATCGGACACAGAGGAAGAGGAGTGTCAGAGGGTGCGGTAGTGAATAGGGCGAAAGGGAGGTGTCGGGCGGGCACAGAGTGTGATTCTCAGGGAAGAGCAGCGCAGATGGGGGGAGGTTTATTGCCCATGCATAAGACAGAGAGCGGGGGTGACCAGTGCCTGGGGAAGATGCTTGCGAGGGTGAGGAGCCATGCTACGAATCGACAGCGTGCAGAGAGTGGGTCTGGTCAAGACATCTAAAATGGCTGCCGTGCACCACAAAAGTGTGGCATTTCAAAAAAGGCAAGATGGCGCAAACAATGTTTTTCAACACTTCCTCATTTCCTTCGAATCGAACGTTAACAGACGTTGGGGCATATTACCAAAGTTAAGCGATATTTATCGCTAACGATGCTTACCAACGAATTTTTTACCGCTAAGCATCGTCAGAAATTATCGAAGATAAACCTTGCTATTATCAAGGTTTATCGCAAATGCGATAATAAACGGCCGCAATGCATCAATATCGCTAAAAACTCAGCGATATTCATGCATTACCGAGCTAATGCTCTTAGCCATGTTATCCACCTCCCATTGGATAACATGGCTAAGAACTGCTCAGGGCAGGTGTTACTTTTTGGAGATATTCGCGCTTAGCGCGAATATCTCCAAAAGGAGATAGATATCTTGCATGTTGTAATGCAAGTTATTGTGGTATATGGAACTCATACCATAATCTCTCAGGAAAGCAGAAACTGATCCTTTTGGGACCGCCTAAAAAGGCCTAGGGGGTGAGGAGTACTCTACTTTGCCCCCTTTTCACGTTCCGAACTATTTTATTTTACTCTCTTCTGTAATTACACAAAATAGCAGCGATAAGATGCATCGGAGACACACAGGGGCATATTACCAACAACTAGCGAAAATTTTTGTCTCTAACTTGTTTAGAGACAAAAATTATCGCCGCACATCGGCGATTTTTATCGCAGATAAACCTTGCTATTAGCAAGGTTTATCGCAAATGCGATAAAAAACGGCCGCAATGCATGAATATCGCTGAAAAGTCAGCGATATTCATGCATTATCGAGCAAATGCTCTTAGCCATGTTATCCACCTCCCATTGGATAACATGGTGAAGAACTGCTCAGGGCAGGTGTTAGCTTTTGGAGATATTCGCGCTTAGCGCGAATATCTCCAAAAGTTGGTAATAGGAGATAGCGATGTTAGCGACTGTTTCCAGTCGCTAACATCTTGGCACGCCCACTTTGCATGTCATTAGTGATAAATATCACTGACATGCAAAGCGGGGCCCAAGATGGTCGCTATCTCCTATTAGCTGTCACTAACTGGTGTTAGCGACAGCTTGGTAATAGGGAGATAATTTTATCTCCGCTTTCTTGGCTTTTAAAGCCAAAAAAGCTGAGATAAACCCCCTTGATAATATGCCCCACAGTGAGAGAAAGGAGGCCGGAGATGAAGAAGAGATGTCAAATACACATTGGAGATAATATAGTGGCAGAAGGGAAGTAAATATGAGTAAACTTACCATGTAACATAAAAATGTTGCACTCTATACTATAAGTCTCATTTTATACTACAATCACTTCGCTACAACCTCATAAATTAAAAATAAAAATGAATAATGTCTCAAACAATTTTTGATTTCTAAATATAAATTTATTCTTCAGAATTTTCTAAATTTGAAAGAACTAGTAACATGTCCTCATCAGCAATGTCCTCATGAAAAGTCTGCAATGATGATTCTTGTAACTCTATGGTCTCCAAACATTCGATAAATTCGCCATCAAGAGATTGATCAAAAAAATCATTCAAGTCATCTCCTCCTTGTGACAATATTTAATTATTGGTGCTGTCAATTTCAATCAATGTAGTGGAATCATTCAAGTCATCTCCTCGTGACAATATTTCATTATTGGTGCTCTCAATTTCAATCAATGTAGTGGAATCATTCAAGTCATCTCCTCCTTGTGACAATATTTCATTATTGGTGCTGTCCATTTCAATCAATCTAATGGAATCATACAAGTCATCTCCTCCTTGTGACAATATTTCATTATTGGTGCTCTCAATTTCAATCAATGTAGTGGAATCATTCAAGTCATCTCCTTGTGCCAATATTTCATTATTGGTGCTGTCCATTTCAATCAATCTAATGGAATCATACAAGTCATCTCCTCCTTGTGACAATATTTCATTATTGGTGCTCTCAATTTCAATCAATGTAGTGGACAATTCAAAAGAAATTGCCACGGTCTCTTCATTGTGAGCCATTTTATTTTGAAATTGCTTGCTGTAAATTGCAGAAAAAAATAATCACTTTCATTTATCGTTTTTAGTAATACATAATATAAAACTAACTTTATCAAGTATTTAGTATAACAGAAGGACTGCAAATAAATAACAGAAAACATTTTTCAAATTATCTTCAAGTGTACAACATAGTTCCCCTTACAAATTAACAACTCACCTTTTTAAAAGTAGGAGAAGTGTTAGTACTGTGTAAATCAAACACCAGAAATTCACCACCAAAAATTCCTCACAAATGTACCTCAGACAGTAGTATCACAAAATGGCTGTGGTTTCCTCTCATTTGAAATATATACATAACTAATTAACTTTCATCACACACAAATACAAAACCAAACTAACATTTTAATTGGTTCTAAATTTCAACACTTTCAAATGTGTTTTCCCCATGCAATTTTCCATAGGACATTTACATACGTCTACAGCCTGAATGGCTGATCGGAATTACACCAAACTTGGCAAAATGGTACATCAAACCTAAGAGGTCAGGAAGGATCTACTATGCCCCCTTATGGTCATTTCCCCCTTCGCTTTGGCCTCCTCTTGTCTCTCAATCCTACCGAGAGACAAGATGGCGGCCGCTACGGATTGTTTGGAATGTTGACAGACGCCGGAGAACCAATCAGCTTCGCAAAGCTCCGTAACGCGAAAAGTACGCGATGCGGAGCGCTGTTACAGATATATATCTTTTTTTGAACGTTAATTTCTCAAAATCCACTGGAGCACATATATTGAGACCTAGCAAAGGCACATCGGGCTACCAGTCCCTAATATTTTGCCAAGTTTCGTGCAAATCCATTCAGCCGTTCGATTATTATTATTTATTTTTTTTTGCCCCGCTGGGCCCTTTTAAAACCTCCACATCAAACGTAGGGGGTCAGCGAGGATCTACTATTCCCCCTTATGGTCATTTGCCCCTTCGCTTTGGCCTCCTCTTGTCTCTCGATCCTACCGAGAGACAAGATGGCGGCCGCTACGGACTGTTTGGAATGTTGACAGACGCCGGAGAACCAATCAGCTTCGCTTCACAAAGCTCCGTTGCGCGAAAAGTACGCGTCCTGGAGCGCTGCCCGGTCCGCTGTTACAGATATATATCTTTTTTTAAACGTTAATTTCTCAAAATCCACTGTAGCACATATATTGAGACCTACAAAAGGCACATCGGGCTACCAGTCCCTACAATTTTGCCAAGTTTCGTGCAAATCCATTCAGCCGTTCGGGCTAAAAGTGAGGCCAACCGCCCTATGGAAAACTCAATGTTAAAAACACGTTTTGGGACCCCCCTTTTTTCTCAGCCCCCCCTTGACGAACCCCCCCAAATTTTCAAGGGCTGCTCAGAAACAAAATGTGCCATTTTCCTGAAAATTTCAGCCAATTCCGTCCACAAACGCCAAAGTTATTAGACATAGAATTTTCAAAAATCCCATAGAGAAAAAATCCTAACTATATATACCTACTGGCGACCGCCAGTAGGTAATATATATTTTCACCTACAATAGTTTTTTAAACATTCAGTCTTTTGTTTTGAGAATTAAATAATCTCTCATGTATATAATCTTCCTGTCCTTTTCTATCTTAGATATTTCTTTGTCTTCAGTTAAATAGTTCTTTCTTCTAACATTTTTAAAAAAGGATCAATATAGAGGGAAAATAGTAAGGGGAACAAGGACATCCCCAGGATAACTTCAGTTAGATTGCAGCAAGATCAATTTCGTGTACTCGCCTATGGCGATGACGTAGCAATTGTAACAAAAAATCCAGCAATGGCTATGCCTGAAATAGAGCAACTGGCGGTACAGTACGGGGCGGCTTCTGGCTATAAACTGAACTCCACAAAGACACAAATTTTATGCACTAACATACATGCATTTGTGGATCCAAGGGTAGTGGAAGAAGTGTTCTATTTGGGGATCAGAATCCGGGTCTGTCTGAGGGCATTGGTAGAATCTAATTGGGAGCGGCTGGTATCAGAGACTCGGAAATAATTGGATCGCTGTGAGTGCCTTCATCTAACTATGGTGGGAAGATGCAATGTTCTTAAAATGCTGATCTTGCCGACAATCTTATATTTTTTTATGGCAGTCCCATTAGAGATCCCAAGTAGTAGTTTTGCTTAGTTGCAAACAATATGTGCCAGATTTATATGGTCTTAGGGCAAAGCGCGCAGAGCAATGCGGTACATGGTCCTATCCAGGTAACAGGGGGGGCTGGGCTGTTCCAGATTTTACGTTGTACTATTACGTATGTATGATACAGCGTATGAGTATACTTTTGACTGGCGTTGAATCAGCAACTAGTGCGGAATCCCCCTCCATCTATCAAATGTTGGTAGATAGTGACGCCCACAATAGACTGTTTATTAACGTGAACGGGAGCTACTATAAGCGCACTCGGTTCAAGCTCATTATTGCTGCTTACAAAATGTGGACAGTGGTTAAAAAAAAGTATGGGGTGGAGAAGATATCTTGGTATACGCCATTAACAATAACTACTCTTTTCCATCAGTATTCTATTACCGGATAATGTGGAAATGGAGAGACAAAGGGGTGTGTACAGTTGGTGATCTATTTTTGGTAAATGATATGAAATCTTTCGATCAATTAAGTGATCAATTTCATTTACCTCGGGCTGACTTTTTTAAATATTTACAAATTCGTGATTACTTTTTAAAAGCCCGATGGAGAATTCAAATTAATCCCCTTGTTGAGGCAGTTCGGAAAGGATCACGGATCGGCACACAGTATGCTTTAATGTTAGATGCATTAGATAACGACTTGGAAGCTCAAAATCATAAATGGGACAACTGATTGGGGTGTCAGGGTATTCAACTGGAGACTTCCTTAGAGCTGGCGGGGCAATTATTCATGTCAGCAAATCTGCACGGCCAACATTTTAAAACAGTATTTAATTTAAATTACATGCCAGCCAAATTGTCCGCGTGGGGTTGTGTAAATGGGGCTTAGTGTTTTAGCTGTGGGACTGAAGCAGCTGATATTGTACACATATTTTATTCATGCAGGCACTTATCCACGTTTTCCAGGCATATAGAGAAATTTCAGGCTGAGATTTCGGGGGTACCTATACGATTATCTGCCACTCAGGTTCTGTTGGGGGTTGAAAAAGGATCGACAGTTGATATTTTACCCATACATTTTGTATATTTGATTTTTCTTGCTACTGCCGTTGCAAGGCTCTGTATCGCATCAATGTGGCTAAAAAAGGACCCCCCATCTTTTGAGTTATGGCGGGCAAGATTTCTGTCAATTTTCAATTTGGAATATAGTTTATATGCCTTGAAGGGTAGACGGAAAAGGAAACTAGGTCGCCAGATATGGGGGGTAGTTATGAATTACATGGAGGCATAAACGTTTTGTCTTGTGCCTTCATTATATCTTTCTCTCTTAGTTAGGATGATTGTATTTGTGTTTGCCAGACAGTAGCAGCTATAACAAGACTAGCTGCGTTTAGTTTTGTATATCCGGGTATCCGGGACTGATGTGTAATTTTGATGATTGTACTGTCTTTTCTTTTTGCCTTTGCTGTGAATGACTTTCTCTTTGAGAGAAATGATGTTATTTGTTAGATTTATCAATATATTTGTACTCATTAAGCATGGGCCCAAAATCCGCTACGCACGCGAAATTTGTGGATTTTCGGCAATTTCGCGATCCACGAATCTCCCGAAAATGCCGAAAATTCACGAATTAGCGAGCAGGCGGATTTTTCTTTTTTTTTATGCCCAGCTCACTCAAGGGATCAAAGTTACAGGCACACATGGTCACTGGAGACACATCTTCTGGCCCTTTACGCAGCTGCAGTGTAGTAAAAGCACTATACATTTACCCAACGAGGTAGCACTTACTGATTAGCCAGTAGAAAGAACTCCAGTTGAGTAGAGGTATTGCACAAAACGGTGGCATCTTTGTGGACAAACACGCAGGGCGGGATTCATTCTGGCACGATGCTCCTGTCACAAAAATTAAACCTCAACAGGAAGCACTTACAGATATCAATAAAGCAGGTGCCCGAGTTGAAGCTCAAATTCAGTAACGTAGTAATCAGCCCTAAAAAATTGTGAGCGAGGCTGTGCAAGGTTCCTTTATCCCCATATCTGCCGTCAAAAATGAGCTGTAATCCGGGAGGAGGTCGCTGCATCCATGTGTTTCTCGAGTGCCATCCCTGTGTAGTTCCTGTGACCAGAAGTCTGTTATCTCCTCATGGCATGCGAACTCGCATGGAAGCCCCGCCCATTTGGCCCCACCACACACACACTAGGGTACACGACATCACATTATTGCAAATGGCAACAAAAAAAATCCGCTATTTCGCTGGAAAATCCGCACACTTTTTTTGCCATTTCGCGCAAATTCGCGGACCACGGATCCGCAAAATTCGCCCATACTTAGTACTCATGGACTTCAATAAATGAATAAAATAAAATAATAGTTCTTTGATGTTTAAATTATCCTTTGATATTCTTGCGCTGATAAATAAGATGCCCAAATGCTGGTTCTATTATTTATCAAGAATGAAGTCTCAAACTGAATTCTGTGTCTTTTCAAGTCTCTAGTTAGTTGATTAATTTCAATGAAAATTGACTAACTTCCGAGAATACAAAGTTCTGAGCTGTTTTTTCCTTTTAGAATAGATGAATAGTACCTGAATTTTCTCGACGATCGTTTCTAATGCTGGAATTCCACTCTAAATCTCTTCTGAATCTCTCTGCAACTTCCGAGTAAGAAACTGATATTTTCGCCAATAATCCTGACTGAAAACTGAGAGCTCCGGCGACTCCCAGCTGATTTCTCCGATGCGGGAGTTGAAGTGCGCAGAGCTTCTAACACTCGCGCACAATGTAAAGGATCTCCTTAGACGCTCAAACACTAGAGCGCTAAACTCAGTTCCACAATTACTGCCGCCATATTGAGGTTCAGCGCAGCAGCTAAAATACAAAATAATGATTGAAGAAACGCTTTAACACAAATGTCAATCTGAATACTGGGACTATGGCCGCCATCTTGAAATTCCACGCAGCCACAAAAATAAACTAAATAAACTGCTGAGCTACTATTTGTCTCCAAGATAACTGTAACTTCTTTTTCTTACGTCTTGAAAACGCTTTGTGACCCAAAAGCCTAGAGATTGCTTGTCTGGAAATCATATTCAAACTATGACCCAACCTGACAATGTGATTCATCTAATCAATTTCGTTTAACAATTTCCCACCAAATAGGAAAATGTTAAGTGTTATTCTTTTTTGTATCCCGATGACTTAATCTTATTGGATCTCACTCCAAAGAAATCTAAGTGTTTTATATAAATATACTTTGAAACATTACGTTAAGATGAATGTTCAGAAAAGTAACATCAGATTAGCTGATGTAAGTAAGGAAAAAAATATGTATTGCTGGAAATCGGGGAATGATATAATGAATCAGGAGAAATATCCCTGTTTCTGTAGAATTTTCTCCCAAAATCTAGATTCAAAATTCCATACCACATATTTAAAGCTTGAAGGCTTTAAGCCGCAGGGAAGCGACTCATTCATTATATAAAGATATTGGGAAAATGTACTTTAAGCACCTTATGATGATACATATAGTTGGGAATCCGCATTGTCTCATTCCTGTGCAATCTGTCAACTCCTATGGTGGTCTTGGTTCCAACGTAAGGGTCATAGATACAGGAAGTCCATGAGTGCCATACATATTGTAAAATTGCCAAAGCTTGTTTGACAGATATATTGTTTTAGCATCCCCAATGCTTGTTTTGGCTACTGAGGTGTTGTCACCACTGCTTGTTTGTTGAAAGGTAACCTCCTGCACATTTCCTGCCGGCTACTTCCTCCTCTTGCTAGGCAACCCCTACCTGTGAGTGTGGCAGTTGTTGTCCACTGCTGCCTGACAAGCTGGTGGTACTTAGCTTTGTTTCGGTTCCTTCCTTGTCAAACAGCTGACTCCTAGCAATGCTCGCAAGGGAATTCCTCAGCTTCCTTCCTGCAGGGTCTGGTGCTGATCAGCTCCCTTTCCTGGAAACACCCACAGGGAATTCCTCTGCTTCACTCCTTGCAGCCTCCTGCGGCAGTCAGAACAGATTATGGAATAAGGCCTCCCTGGCCAACAGCTAAGTAGAGTGTGCTCACAGAGACTTGTTGTGTGTTTGAACTTTGTGCTCATAGAGTCATTGGGGCCAATTCCATTGTGGGTTCGAAGGCCTCCTAACAGCATTTGCTCCGTCAGATTTGGATTGGGAATGTATCTTTCCGACCGACCGAGTACGATGCAGTTAGGCGTTAGGAAGATTCCAATCCTAACCGGATGCCATTTGGAATGACCGAGCCGTATGGAGCAGAATCATACGTCTGTATGGGCAGCGTTTCCGACCGACCGATTATGATGCTGGATTTGGACAGCCTTTCTGAATTGTGCTGTCCGACTAGAATCAGCAGTCGGAATCAGATTTTGGGAGCCTGTAGCGGGTCCCCCTGCACTCTGAGCGTTCCCAATCGGGTCTGTGGGGTACCCATGGGTCCCCCTTACCAGTCATATATAGTGTGGCAGGCACCAGGGGGTGTCCACCACAGGGTGCCCGATTTTGTCTTAGCCACCCCTTTCTTCAAAGGGAGCCTAAGCATTTGGTCGGAACATAAGCTCCCATTGAAGTCAATATGAGTCCAACCAAATCGTAACTGGAAGGATCCGGATGCATCGTACTCGGTCGGGTGGATTCTCCTGATCCGAGTCGGTCAGAAACCATTCCCAAACCGATTCGGTCTGGAAGATTTCCAAACCGCATCCGAACAGGGCTCCTAGTGTATTTTGACCAGTGCTCAGTAAGACAAGTTGTGTGATTTGAAATGTGCACTAACGCTTCTGTAATCACAAATGTAAGCAGAGTAAAGCAGTCTGTTTGGCAATAGCAGAGACCTTTGGACCTTTCTCTTTTTGGGACAATCTCTGCCCTACTGTGTTGTGAACGCACATCTAGCATACTCTTTTGTTGCTTTTTTTGTTATGTTCGTTTGGCGTGCACGCCTCCTGTTAAAGGCTGAGGGCCATCCTGTTATTTTCTGTTATGATTATATTATTATTTTACAGTGTGTAATGACTTGTAATGAGAAACTACTACTTTGAAAGCACAAGGATAGAATGAGAGTCCTTGTTCTCTTTCCCCATGTAGCATTGTCTCTTCCCCCATGTAGGAGTGACGACATGGCCATAATGAGGGACTAACAAGCCTCATAATCAATCAGATGGCATCATTTATGAAAGAAAATCACACAAGCCAATTAAAAACATGGGCGGAGAGTGGGCCGAGCTTCCACTCCACACTCCATTACTGCATGCCTCTCAACGTGAGTAGCGCATGAGCGCTGCCGCTATAGGCTCAACCTAAAAAAGGCTTGATGATGGAACCAAAACCAGTGGACCAGTGGTAGCATCATTCCACTAATGCATGAATGAGTGCTTGTGCTTGCACAAACGGAATTACACAGGCACCATTTCTTATATGTACTGATCCAAGATAATAGACACACATTGTATTGTATTGTAATTGCATTTATATTGCGCTTACTACCCATGACGAGTGGTCGAACACTTCTACAGCAAGTAGCACGCTACTCCGTGACCCTTATAAGATTAGTGTTGAATTAATATAGCGAAATATGAAAGTAATTAAAGTGGTGGATAGGTTAGTCAGTTATTTGGATTTTGAAGGATAGTGGAGGGGATAGAAGAGGAAACAAACATTTGCAATACAATAGGACTCGCATTAGGAAAGTTTGACCTATTGGTCTTGTAAATGACACATTTGTTATTTATGTGTTGGTTTGGAAAATAATGAAATTAATAGCTTTGTCATTTACAATGCCAATAGTTGTAACTTTCACAAATGTGACACCAAGAGCATTTGTAATGCAATATGTGTTGTATTTACGTGACTTAGATGTATTGATATTACAAATAACAATGGCTTTTATTTTTTTTAATAATACTTATATAGAAGTTATTGTAATTTATAATGGCAACAGCTTAAACGTTTGTAAATAACTTTTGTGAAGATTATATTCAGTGTATTTTATTGTGACAAAAATCCAAGAACAGATGTGAAATATTAACATCTTTTTGTGACATTTGTAATAAAGCTTGAAATATTGAGAGAACATATTTGAACCAGTTGTTGTTGAATGGTTGAACAGATTGATGCTGTGGTGGTGCTGAGTGATGTTGTGGTGGCGACGAGTGATGCTGTGGTATTCAGTTATGCTGTGGTAGTGCATAGTGATGTTGTAGTGCCCCTGAGTTATGCTGTGGTGATGCTGAGTGATGCTGTGATGATGCGATAGATAGAGGGAGGGCGATAGACAGATAGAGGGAGGGCGATAGATAGATAGTGGGAGGGCGATAAATAGATAGCTAGAGAGAGAGCGACAGATAGATCGATAGAGTGAGGGCGATAGATAGACAGATAGAGTGAGGGCGATAGATAGAGTAAGGGCGATAGATAGATAGAGTGATGGCGATAGATACATAGATAGACTGATGGCAATAGATAGATAGATAGAGTGAGGGCGATAGATAGATAGATAGTGTGAGGGCAATAGATAGATTGTGCTGCATGTTATCCCTCTGAGGCGGAAAGCCGGAGGTTTTCTGTGTTCCCTGCACCCTGCCCTATTTACTAGCAGATCTTCAGGGGCCATCTTGGAAAGGGAAGGCTGGCCGGAGAGCTCGGCGCCCCTCCCGCCCTCCCTGGATATTTAAGGGCGAGTCCTTCTTGCTCCGAGTGATTGTGCTGCATGTTATCCCTCTGAGGCGGAAAGCCGGAGGTTTTCTGTGTTCCCTGCACCCTGCCCTATTTACTAGCAGATTGATTTAATAATCGTGTGTTACTTTTTAAAAGTTGTAATATATTTTAACAGTGTGATTTTAAGACATTGTTAACATTGTTCCCACCTCGTGACGAGACCACTTCGCCGAGGCTTATCTTATCGCACCACGCCGAATTTGCCAGGCGCTGGGAAACCCCAGTCATAACTTCAGGGGCCATCTTGGAAAGGGAAGGCTGGCCGTAGAGCTCGGCGCCCCTCCCACCCTCCTCCGCCTCTATTACTATGTATATAAACAAGGGGCCTACCCGACCGCGCAGCGGGCGGGCGCAGCGGGCGCGCCGACGGCGCGCCGAAGGCGTGCCAAAGGCAAGCCCGTCTGCGCCCGTCCGCGCCTGGCCCGGGCCTAGGGCCACCCCCCCTGGTCCGCATAATTTGCCTCCTCGCATTTATTACTCCGCCGCCCAGCTCCTGCGTCTTCGCCCCATGACCAGTCAAACATGTTCCATCTCTCATCCGATCTCTTTGCTCACCAGTCCAGTAACATACTGCTCTGGCTGTCATACTATGATGTCCGCTATCTATAAACCCCCGGAAAGCAAACCTCACACTATGAAAACCCACACTATAGCACTCACAAATGTCCGCTCGCTTGGCAAGCACAGCCAAGACATTCATGAGTTGATCCACGATCACAAAATAGATCTCCTGTTCATGACTGAAACATGGATGGGCCTAGCGTCCGACCCGGACTTGGTCATAGCCGTTCCGGTGGGGTATACTACCCATAGACTAGATAGGCAAATCAAGAAAAAGGGAGGTGGCATCGCCATTATTGCCCGTGATACCTACACTGTAAGGTTCACCATCATTCCACAGACCTCTTGTGAAGCCATTGAATTCTCCATCAAAATGTCTCCATCCTACACTTTTAAAGGGATCCTCCTTTACCGCCCCCCAGGGCCCAGAAACGACTTTATTGGTGCTTTCAGGTCATTTCTGGAAGTATCTGCATTAGATAATCCTTTCACCATCTTAGGTGATTTTAACTTTCATTTTGATACCCTTGATAATCCTGACACAGCGACCCTATTAGCCGATTTATCTACCTTTGGCCTGGCCCCCTTGGTTCATGCCCCCACGCATGAAGGAGGTCACATGTTAGATGGCATTTTTTCCAATGCCACAGGCTTTCAAGTTACACAAATACTTCCTCTAACATGGTCTGACCACCATCTTATTTTGTCATCGCTACAAACTCACGATCTCTCGATTAATAAATCCAATTGTAACCCCCGTCAACCATACTTGGCATGGGATGACATAGATGAATGCAGGCTAAAAAACCTGCTCATAGACACCACCCCTTTGTTATCCACCGACCCTAACACTGCTACTTCCCAATTTTACAACTGGGTTAGTTCAGCAGCCAAAGATCTGGTTCAAGTCAAGCAACGGTCACGTAATAGATCTACCCCCTCGGCCCCATGGTACACTGACGAACTACGCACACAAAAGCAACAGTGCCGAAATAGAGAGAGACACTGGCGGAAAGATTATTCCCAGGAATCTAAATCCCTGTACAAAGAGCCGGTAACCATATACAAAAATCTCATCATAGACGCCAAGAAAAAGCACTACTGTCATAAAATAGAAACCGCACAAAACTCAAATAAATGTCTATATGAGACTACTAAACAGTTAGCAGGCTCTTATGTTGATCTTACACCCCCCCCCCCCGTCCCAAGCCCTCTGTGACGCTTTGTCTAGATTTTTCTTTAGCAAAGTTGATGATATTTATCGAATCTTTGCCAACACTGCTACCAATTCCCATGAGGCCTCTACCCAGCTTGAGGGACCAATTTTTCAGCAGTTCAGAGAGGTGACCTGCTCTCAGGTACTAAATACCATATCCTCTATTAAATCGGGGTCGGCCTTGGACCCATGTCCTTTGAAGGTTATGCGGCCTATTATGGATACAGTTCTCTCATCCATAACTGAGATCTGCAATTCCATGTTTTCAACAGGCATTTACCCGGACACCTTAAAGAAAACACTCATAAAACCGCTCCTGAAGAAACCCTCCCTTGATAAAGAAGAACTTAAAAGTTACCGGCCTATTGCCAGTTTGCCACTATTAGCGAAAATAGTGGAAAAAACTATGAACATCCAACTTTCCTTCTTTATCGAGGAGAACAAAAGGCTGGACGAATCGCAGTTTGGCTTCCGTCGATGTCACGGAACTGAGACTGCTCTGGTCAAGGCGGCAGATGACATTAGATCCATTCGGGATGCAGGAGGCTCTGCCATCCTGATCCTACTGGACCTATCGGCGGCCTTCGACACGGTCGACCATACCACTCTGGTCGACCGTGTCGAGAGTATAGGTATCCGAGGCAGCGCCAAAAATCTTATTGCCTCCTTCTTGGCCAATAGGACCCAGGTTGTCACTGTGGGACCTTTTGAGTCCTCCCCACTGTCATTACCATGTGGAGTTCCCCAGGGCTCATCCCTCAGTCCAACACTCTTTAACATTTATGTGTCGGACCTTGCCAAAGTCATCAGGGCACACGGGATGAGCCTGATGTCCTACGCAGATGACACCCAACTGATCCTAGCTGTTAAGAACGATGGGCCACAAAAAGCCAACATGCTCAATCAGGGCATGCAGGCAATAGGCAGTTGGATGGCCCATAATTGCCTGAAATTAAACTCTTAAAAATCCGAAGTTGTAATTTTCGGCAATCTTTCCCCGGACTGGTCCTCTTTATGGTGGCCTTCGTCTATGGGCCAGCCTCCAGATCCGGTTGATAAGGTTAGGAACCTGGGTGTCCTGTTCGACAATCATTTGAACTTCCTACCTCATGCTAACCAGATCTCCTCCTCAGCCTTCTACAAACTCCGGCTTATTAAGAAAATTCTGCCCTTTTTACCTGAACATCTTGCCAAAACATTGGTAAGCGCCTTGGTTCTCTCCACCCTAGATTACTGCAACGCCTTGTTTCTAGGTGCTCAGGAGAGAGTGCTAGCTAAAATGCAGGTCATCCAGAATGCCGCTGCAAGGCTTCTAGGGCGAATCTCTAAATACCAGCCGGTCTCACCAACTATAAGACGACTTCACTGGCTCCCGGTGAAAAAGAGGATTAAGTTTAAGGCATTGTGTCTGACATATAAGGCCTTACATAATGCCGGACCAGTGTTCTTCACTCAAAATCTAACCCCTTACTGCCCTTCCAGAACACTGCGCTCCTCCAATTCCTC